>NW_026947495.1:62782500-63180000 GCF_034190915.1 Cavia porcellus | reverse complement strand
TCAAACTCATCAAAAACCAGGTATTTTTAAAACTATTTGAATCAGTTCAAACATCTAGGCAGCCACACCTGTAAGACACAGAAGACGTCAGAGACTAACTCTTTCACACATTTCCTTATTTATCAAAGACACTATGAGCTGGGAAATAGCAATCTGGAGAAAGCTAATCTTTATGAAATAAAAGGAGCTGAATATCCACAGCCTAGTTGATGATCCTTCTGATACACACACTAAATAAGAATATCAGGTATGAAGTAGAACTGTAGAGTCTGGACTTTTAAGAGGTCCCCAGGTGATTCTGATGTGCAGCCATGGTTAGCTGGGGGACCACAGATACAGGCTGTACCAGCTGCTCCATTTCCATGGCAACACAGGAAGAAGCAGACGTTAACTGTGGCATGAAGAATTTAGGCTAATGTGAGTTTGCTTTTAATTACTAGCTTTGCATTTGTCATTATAACCCTTTAGTGAGTGGATATCTTCTCCTTGGCACTGTGCCTAAGATACAGGTACTTGCCATCAGGTGAATGGTAGTAATATTTTTAACTAGAGTCTTGTGTAGGCTTTTACTAAACATGCATAAAATAAAAACCATATTAGAACTCACCAGTAAAACTTTAGTCTCATATCATTAAAAAATAATGGCATACAAAAATAACAAATCTAATTGCTAGTATAGATATTTAAATAAAATATAGAATAAAACATAAGGAAATATAAATGCCTAGGTACATATTTAAAAACATTGCCTACTAAGCCTCAGCTGATGCAAGGTATACATAATTTAACTCTGGTTATTTCTTACCAAGACTAAACTGGAAAGCAAGTATATCTGATTCTGTGTAGAGGACCAGAATTCTCTACAGCTATATTTGTTCTCAAAATCCTTTTTCTTTTGAGGCTTTGGAAATAAGTATATTTTCCCTGCCACTTCAGGAGTAAATAACCTTTTTTTTGATATAGCCTTTCATGGAGAAGTATTAACAATACTGTGATCCACACAGTTTCTTCTGTATGTTTTCTGTTTTAATTTCTTTTTCTCCTTTCTTTTAATAGAGATATCTATTCCTTCCACAGAATATTCTTAGTGTTTTCTGTTTTTTTTTTTTCCTTTTCAAGTGATGCCTCCTGGTTGAGTCAACACAGTGTCTTAGGCTTTATAAAATTCTGGAAATGCTGTCTTTTATTAATGATGATGATAAAGATGATAATGAACATAGTAATACATTCTCTAGATACTAGGTCACCTCATTTCTTGTGAATTTTCAAACAGGCTTAGTGTTAAGTGAATGTGTGTCCTGTGTGTGTGTGTGTGTGTGTGTGTGTGTGTGTGTGTGTGTGTGTGCATATTCATATTTTACTTGGGAAAAGATGATCTTTGTTAAGTGGGCTTAAATTCACTCAGTTATGCAAGGAATACAGGAGTAATTCAACATTTTAAAAAATAACTTCTATTTCCCTTGTGTAAATCTATTTAAGTTATTTGTAAAATGTTTTCTGGAAGAAAAAACTTGGAATTCTACTTTTTTCCCCAACTGTGGGATTAAAGAAACAAGAAGTGAATAGTGTTTACTATCTAGAAATATAAGAGTATATGTTCTTTTAAAAGTTTCATATTGTTTTATGAAACATTGTAAAATGGTATAATGTGTGGTATAGAAAATCTGGCAAAATGAAAAGCAGAAAAAAAATAAACCAAATTCAAGTTCCACTTTCTCAAGACAGCCATAGTTAACATTTTGAAAATTTTTTCCTGGGGTTATGATTCTTTTTAAAATTTCATTTTGTAACTCAGAAAGTCTTACAGGAGATAAGAGCTATTAAAAAAGCTTGCTTGCTAAGATATTAATATTTGATAATATATTAACATAAAGTATAATAAATTTAAGTAAATACATTATACATTTAAATATTGCTATTATGTTGTCCTGTGATTAACTAAATACAGAACTTAATGATTGCTATACAGTGTCTTCAAGAGATAATCTGAAATGCACTGAGAGAGTGAAGGATATTTATTACAGAATTATTTATTGGGAAATTATTCACTAATGATGCTGCACCCATAAGACTTAATATTACATAGCCACTAAAATTTTATTTATAATGATTTTTGAAATAACATATGAAATGTTTATGAACCAATGTTAGGACAGAAAAAAGCAGATTTCAAAGTTTTATATTCAGTATGAACTCAATTATGTCTTCACAAAGTGGAAAATTATGGCACCCAAATATATCACTAAACACTAACAGAGCTGTTATGTCTGAGTGCTGTGATTATGAGTAAGTTTGATTTTTATCTATAATTTCCTGCATATTCAAATATTTCTATGCTAAGTATGTACTCCTTTTATAATTCCGTTTTTTGAAAGTAAAACGCATAACAGAACATACCACAGCGTGCCACTTTCTGGGAACCATGCTTGGAACACAAAGGAAGAAATTAATAGCACCAAGCATCCCTCCCTCAGAACATTTCCTGTGCTTCTAATCATGTGGCAGCTGCTGTTCCGTTATAGTCTGTCCTGAGTTTTATAGAAGCGACATTGTTTAATTGAGTGCTTTGAAGAGACTTCAGAACCATGTAGAGAGCTCTCACCGGTGGGGCTGGCTTGTAACACAGTTTGAAATGGTTCTCAGGCACAGTTACAGCCCTCCCGGTTACAGCCCATCCACCTTTCTCAGAGACTGGCAGCCCAGGCACAAGGCGCCTATCAACTCCGGGATAAAACCTCACTCATCAATAGGAAGCCTTACGGGGCAGCCTGCGCCCGCCCCTCTACACCAAGTTCTTCATTAAGGCTTGTTTCATTCTAAAGCCTCAGCAACAGAAGGAACCCTGGAAGCTGGCTCAGGATCCTTCACTCCTGAGGATGTATGGCCCGAAAACGATGCCTGATTCTGATGGGGCAAAGACATGTTGTGCTGACTCCACTTCTTGGGGTGCATTGGCCTTCTCTTACACTGTTCACTGTGAGATTTTCCTGGAGGCCCATCAGACTCCAAAAGCCAAAAGGCCTTTCCTTCAGTTACAAAACCCAACAAAGAGGAACTCAGATTATTTCCTTACATTGGTGAGAGCAGATGATCAGATAGAAGGAAGGACTGACATCACAAAACATGAGCATTGTTGCTGTAATACAAGAATACAGTGACCTTTAGTATGCAGAAATTCTGCATCTTAACTCAATCAACTGCAGGCCAAGAATAGTCCAAAATGTTGTGTCTGTACTGAACCTGTAAAGGGATTTTTCCTTATTGTTATTCTCTAAACAGTGTAATAAATGTTTATATATAATTTACATTGTGTTAGGTATTGTAAGTATTTTAAATATACAGGAAGTATAAGGTTTTTGCAGTACTAAGTGATTTTATATAAGGAACTGGAGGATAAAGGATTTCGGTGTCTACAGGGGACCTGTAGAGTAGAGACCATAGACTAAGAGACAGCCTCACTCAGGATTTCTCACTTTCCTAGTTGGGAAGGGAGAAGAGGGATTGTGGGAGAAAGAAGCATAGGGCTTTTTCAGAGGTCACACAAGGTGGGGCACACACTGGTGAGTCATCTGATCCACATGGCAAGGTTTCAAAATGAAGTCAGAGAATCTCCAATTGGAAGAGGTGTAGGTGCTGACTTAGTTTGGGGCTGTGGGATTTGGGAGGAGAGGTTCAAAGACTGCTTGTCAGTTTCGGACACTTAACTCACAGAATTGCAGCAGAGATGGGAAAACCTTGAACTGATCCTGGCATAGTGGCCAGTTCTTTCCTGCAGATCTGACCGTCATCTGACCATGCTCCACCCTCTCTAGCAGACAGCATAGGCCAAGTGCCTGTTGACATTCACCTGGGAAGTTATGTGTGCCTCTCATGGGCTTCCAGGTTTAACCCCTCTTTCTGTCATTTAGTTTCCCTCAAGCAACCAGGATGATTAAAAAAATACAACTTGAGGCTTTAGTGATATGACTTTATATATCATAAATTCAACTGTGTTGAGTGGTATATAATTTAATGACTTTTAGTGTAATTATAGAGTGATACAAACATTGCCAAAATCTAGTTTTACAAAATTTTCACCATTCTACCCTCCTCCCCCAAGTCCATTTTGAAATCTATTCACATTCTTACTTTTAGCTCTTGGACCTGCTAATCTACTTTCTCTCTATATACTTGTGCTTTCTGAATTTCATACAAATGGAGTCATGCAATTTGTGCTATTTTGGCTTCTTTCTCTTAGTATGGGGTTTATCTATATTGTAGTGTGTACCAATGCTTCATTCCTTTTCATTGTTAGAAAACATTGACTTTATGGACCTAACACATTTTATGTATCTACTTATTGGTTGATAGACATTTGAATTTGTTTTCAAGTCCTTGCCTAGAATGTTGTCACCATTTATGTACAAGTCATCTGGACGTATCAGGGCAATTCTTTTCAAATTAAGTCAGATCATGTGCTTTTTATGCTTAAATTCTCCACTGGCTTCCCTTTTCACTTGGATTAAAAGTCAAATCCTTATGTGACTTTCAAGGCCCTCTATGATCCATACCACCAATCATCTCTTTGTTCTTACCTTCCCTCCAACCAATGAACGCTGTCCTCACTTCCCATCAGCCAATTATCTCTGTCTCTGCCTCCTATTGCCCTTCCCTTTGCCCTCGGTGATACAGCCACACTGGCTTCTGCTCTTCCTACCACATAGGGTACCTTACATCCAAGGGCACTTGACAGACTCCTCTTCCCATCTGGAGCTCTCTTCTCACAAACATGAATGTGGCTTTGTGTCTGCATCTCTATTAGGTTCTTGCTCAGCTGTTACTTTAATAGAATTGGTTTTTGGTTATTGCATCTAAAATACAGGACCGTTGTCTTCCCTGTTTCGGCTTTCATAGCATATATCATCATCAGCTATTTTATACGTTAGTTTTCTGTATTTCCCTTGTAGCTCATGAACTTCACCAGGGCAGGACTGACATCCAGAGCAGTGAGGCCTGCGGTAACCACTGGAATGCAGGTGACGAATGACTAGAGCACAGGAGTGCGTGGGGCACACTATATGAAAGTGACCGGCATTTACTGAACTCACAGTCCTCAGCACATAGAACCCCGAGTGAGGGTCCCTTACAGAAAACCAGCAATCCCATTTGGGGATGAGACACTAGGCCCAGACCCAGTCTTGGTGAGCCTTATTTTTCTAGGTCCACAGTAGCAATGTGGGGTGCAGAGTTAATCATAGGGAGATGAGAACTAAGCTGTAGGTCAGGGACTTTAGAAAGGCTTTCAGTAGACACAAACCTCTATACAGCCTGCCATCATCACCTTGCTCTCCCCAGTTGCTAAGCAACATGAATTAAACCAACCAACTCATAGGCTGATAGTATCCAGGTAAGTAACGAATAGAAACAAACCAGTGTTATCACTGTTATTACTATTATTAGAATCAAAAGTGATGTAGAAACCCTTGGGCCTAGCTTATTCTGTCTGAGATGGGGAAACGGGCCCGCAGAGCTCAGAGGTTCTGCACCAACATCCTCCAGCTGGTTCCTACAGCCCAGCCAGTGTACCCACCCCCAGAGCTCCACCCTCACACTTACCACTATCTGGAGGCTGAGGGTTGCAGTTATCATCGTTTTTCTTCCAGGGGAAATATTGGCATGAGTTACTCACAGTTTAAAGGGAAGAAAGTAATAGTTTGGGTTGCTGAGACCAACACATGCCTGTATCCCCACAGTGCCTGGCATTTAGTAGGTGCTCAGTAAATGTTTAATGAATGTATGCATGTGTATTACATGAAACAGGACTTCAAGGAGAACAAATGTGTCACAGTGGTAAACTGGTTGCCTGTGAACACTGATTTCTTGGGAGTTGTCACTGACTGTCTCTCCAGTGCTCTCTGAGCTGCTTGAATGAGGACAAGAACATGTACATGAGGTGTCACTGCATTCTGCTCCCCCTTTTCCTCTCTCTCTCTACCCTCTTTCTTGTTCTCTTTTTCTCTGCTTTCTCTTTATTCTTCTAACATCCAGGAGAAGCTAGATTATGTGTGGTAATGAACAGCTTCTAAATTTCAGAGCCTTAGAATGGTAGAGTCTGTTTCACGCAGGAGCAAAATCATCTGGATGTCTGGGTGACACTCCGGGCAGATGCCTTCCCCATATTGGCAGAGTGCTGGGCTTCTTCAGACTTAGGGTACAACACGTGCCTCCTGGTAGCAACGAAGACTTCCAACTCCCAGTTGGGCAGGTCATGCTGGCAGTAAATACTGCATGTCGCTTCCACCCACTCTGGTCTGACAGCCACGTGGACCTCCTAAAGGACTGGGAAGGGTGTCCCAGCATGCACCCAGGGCTCCCAGAGCATGAAGAGAGCAGGATGTGCATGAACCTTAGAAGACTCTCTCCAATTCGTTTCCAGAACTCCACCTTTCCCCTTATCCCTCTCCTCTCTTTCATGAATGTTCTCTTCTTTCCTTTCCTCTCTCTGCCCTGCTTCATTCTCCTCCTGCCCTCTCCTGGGCCCTCTTCTCCCTCTTCAGTCCACTCTTCTTCTGTGTCTTCCAACTCCATGCCAAGCAGATGATGACTGAGGCCCACACTGCATCAACTTTCTAGCCTGCTTGACATGAGCCTCTTACTTTGATGAAGACAAAGACAGTGACAGCATCTTCCCCTTCTCCCCTGAAATGTTAGCCCTTCTGAAGACCCCACCAATCCCAGAACATTGTGTTTAAGTTTCTATTTGAGCCCTAAGCACTGACCACTGGCCATTCCTCAGTCATGAGGGAAGATAATTTAATTTTCTAGTAGTGTCAGGAAGGTCTCCAGGTAGGCATTCTAGGTTGCCAGAAGGGCCTTGGGGTATTGTGAGTTAAGATGGGGCTTGATATGTTTCAACACATTTGTAGCAAAGGAAGAGAATTCTGTGCCAGACAGGTAGAAAGCATATAATGTGGGCACTGGGCTTGGCCATGGATTTCTCCTGTCCTGTCAGCTAAGTGTCTTTCTCTGGGCCTCGCTTGTTTCCCAAGAGGAAGCATGTCTGGGTAAGGTGAGCTCAGAGGAAGTTTGTAAAATGCTATGAATTTCTAACTTTGGCAGCCTTGCTGGTCAGGGAGGACAATGTGTTTGACCAAGAATAGCATATATTATTTGAGAACTTAAAAGGACTCCAGGCTTCCTGTCTATAAAAAATGGATCAAAAAGGTAAAGAGTGTACTAGGGGGTGTGGGAAAGCGAGGTATGAACAGGTAATGCCAGGATGAGGGTTTGATAGTTTTATATTAATTGCTTATTTTCCTCAAAAGGTAGCTTGGGTTATCTGGTAAGTTTTGTTCTTTGGGGCCCTTTGTTTGTTTTTTTTTTCTCCCCCCTTTGAAATTTTAGTGTCAGAAAATGCTGAGGGTGGAAATATTAGCGAATTTAGATCCTTTTTGTTGAGATAGTCAGCAGAGACACATCAGGTGTTGGTGATTTCCCCCTAAAGTTGGAGGTTATAATTTTTCTACTCTTCCTAAGAAATAATGGTCTCTTGGAATGTGCAAGTAAATTAGTCATACCGTGTCCTGAGAATTGGTCTCTGTAATACATCCTGGTCTCTGAAAAAGAGCTGCGGTTGTGTAATGGATTTTAGAAGTCTCCAAAGATGGTTCAACTAACGTATTTGTTAGTCTAATAAATGATATTGCTCTTGTCAAGATTTTTCCATATAGCACAATTTAATAGAGGAATCAATAGTTTCTCAGACATGACAAAAGGGCCTGGGTGTGTTTTGATGGGAGACACAAAGTCTCTTGTTGTTCTAATAAAGCCAAAATTGGGAAAAAAGATTTTTTTCCTCTTTGAAATGTATTTTTATGAAGCTAAAATATACATACCACTTTCTCTAGGAAAATATTTGTTTGTCAATATTTGCTCCTATGGTGTCTTTTTATTCTGTTATTATACATGAATATGCATTTTTCCCTCTACCTCTTTCTCCTTGTTTGATGAGCTGTCACTAGTACATGCTTCTTTTAAGGAAAAAGTCAAGTCAAGGTGTTTTGATCCATTGAGTCTATGGAATATTAGTAACATTTTAAGAAATGGCTTGGGCAGACATTGGCAACTACATACACTTCTCATAAAAAATTCTTTAAAGTCCCCAGTATGGTTTTACTATAACAAGCAATCTCCTGAAGATACTCCTGGCTTAGGGGTGTCTTAAACTTGTGTGCACTGCCCCTTGACTCTGGCCACCGCCATATTGATCCCTTTGCTGATTTGAGTTAATGGGTTAAACACAGGTCTTTGGGGGTAGTTGAAGCTGCTTGGAATGAACTTGCAGCGATACTGAGACTGCTGGAACATCTGTGTATGTCTCCTTCAGCCAAATATTTAGTTTTTGCCATGGAATGTGTTATTTGGAGGGTGTCTAACTTTCAGGGCTATGGGTTCTACCTACTGGAAGAAATATTTGCTGACATTGTCCCTTAGCGGTTATCCCTAAATGACTCTGTCATCAAATGTGAATCCAAGAAGTATCAGAAAATGACTACTAGGGACAAATTTCACCAAACTGATGAGAGTTTGCTCTTTGCAAAGCTAACTAAAACAGCTGAGATCCCTGGATGTGCTGTCTACTAAGGCAGACATGCGTCAGAATGTCCCTGGAGGGGATGCAGGAGTACAGCAGAAGCCTGGGGCGCTAACATCCACTGGAGAGATTAGTTGTGCAGACCACATAGCTTCTCCATCTGACCATAGGTTAAAATTTCCCAGGTGAGGGGCTGTTCAAACACCAGGGTCTTGGCTCTGTGCTTGGCTCCCTGCCTCAAGTACTGGGTGGGGCTTGGCCAATATACTTACATTTGCTCTCCTCTTTACAGGTGATTCGAGTATGTGGTCAGGGCTAAGAACCACAAATCTAGAAATGTGCCACTCAAAGTGGGGTTCTGTGACCAGGAGCAGCGGCAGGGAATTTGTTAGAAATGCACCTGAGATTAGGGCCTTGGAATCTAGAACTTTTGCTGTCCTGAAGATTCTGAAGTCTTACCTGTGACCTGGTGAGGTTTAAAAATAGATTTTTAGAATCTACCTCCAGAGTTTTTGATTCAGTAGTCATGGGATTGGAGCTGAAGGGTATGCATTTCTAACAGTTGTTCAAGTGATGCTGATGTGGCTGGTATGTACTTCACATTTTGAACATCACTAGACTAGTCTCAGCAACTTAGACTTTTAAAATTTGTTGCAAATGTAATTTTAAGGCATTGGGATTTCATCTGTCTCACAGATTGACTCATGGAACTAATTGCATTGGCTAGAACATTTTAAAAAAATTTTAAAGGTTTTTTCCAGTAAGGAAGCAAAACATGAGTTAAAACTACAAAAAGTCAAGCTTTTTCCCAGATGATAACCACTGCTTTGACTATTTCAACTTAGGTAATTTGAAAGCTTTATCAGGGTAATTGAAGTGGCTTGAAAGATAATTTTTCCCTTCTCTTATTGATAGGTGGTATGGATAATTTAGGCAAATTAATGGAAAGTTTTGAGGGTCAGACACACTTCTATAGGAGAATTTATTATTACCTTAATGGTAGGAGTGAATATGAACTAGGATCTTCAGGGAAAGGTAATATTTCGTTTCTACCATATTTCACCAATGGTTTGGCTGACAAGGTAGTGGTTCTGCTTAGGTATTTGGGTGGAAGATGGGGTTGGTGTGGCAAGTCTTCTCTAGGTGATTCTGATAAAACCCTCAGTTCATCAGGGAGCCATTGCTTTTGAATCAGGGTTCATAAACTCAATAGTCTTCAAGGACAGGGAGGGATAAGTCAGTTGGTTGGGGTAGTGGGGCTCAGAGTCTTCTTCCTGTCTACAGGGACCCGCCCTTCTACCTACTTGATATAGAGGGTTACTGCATGGCTTAGCCAGGGCTCCTGATTTTAAAAGAGAAATCAGAACTTGAGAGGCTGAAGCAGGAGAATTGCCATGAGCTCTAAGCCAGCCTAGGCTACATAATGAGTTTGAGGCCAACCTGAACTATATAGTGAGACCCTATCTCAACAAAACAAAAACAAAAACAAAGCAAAAAGAGAACTCAAGCATGCTACTTTTCTTGTGAATAATGTCCTGTTTTGTGAATGTCAGCCACACATTTTTTTTTTTTTAATGTAAAAGATTTGAGCTGACCAAACAAAACACTGCAGTGGGTAACAAATTTGTGATCTCAGGGCACTTTCTTTAATTGAGAGCCATTTAAACTGAGTTCTATTCAGGTCACTTAAGAAATATATACAATTTCCTGGATTTACTTTCAAGTATTGTAGTGTTGTATTATGATTCCATGGGATTTCTATGGGCAACAGGGAAATATTATTATATAATTTTAATAGGATAATTGAACTATCTCAGCCTCCAGCTTATATGCATCCAGATTTTAATATACTAATCGTCTTTGGTATAACATGTTTCTTTGGAAGCAGAAATTTGGATGCATTTTAATTTTTAATGCATGAAATTAGCAAGATAGGGGTTGGAAAAATTTCAAACTCTGTAGAAAAGTGACCACAAAAGAACATTCAAACGACTAAACTAAAAAAACCTCAGTACTGTATGCTTCAATTATTGAATCTGGGGTATTCAGGTCTGACTACATCTTCCTGCATATTGAATTATTATAGCATTAAGTTTCTGAAACATTTAGGAAATAGACGATAGAGAAGTGCCTAAAAAGAGAAATTTAAAAAACAGACATCACATTCTTTTTGTTACTTTTATCTGTCCTCCCAAGGACAGCAGAGGCACTTTCCATCTGTTTAAATCTTGGACTGGCTTACCTACGCCAGGAGTGCCTAAGGCTTGGGCATCTCACATGGACACCTGACTTTGGATTTAACCCCTGAGACCTCCCACTGCATTAGGGGAAACCTGCCATTATGCACACCCATCAAATGTTTTCTCTGTTCATCACTTTGTGGTTCTGTTGTGTGAAGCTATTGATGGGACAAAGTGGCTTGGAAGGACAAGTCATGAGGTTACCACTGCTCATTTCCAATTTATGTCGAGTTTCAGTTTTTGTGGTCTCTGAACATATGATTTGGTATGTGTTGGCAGGTTGATAGAGGGAAAATTTCCAGGGATGGGATCCAAGGTTGTCACTATTACTCCTGTAACATAAATATAGGATAACAGGCAGTGGGGTTTCCCTGTGGTCCACAGTAGTGTATAGGAAATAGGATTCACTAAATTATTCACATCTGGCTAATAAGAACATGGTATTTTGTTTCATTCTATTTCTCCTTGCATGTTTTTTTGCCTTGGAGTCCCTTTGGAAAAGATGAAATTTGTATATTCTTGGATCCCCAGCCAAATGCTTAACCACAACTTTTAAAAATACAGATATCCTGGAGAAATTTAAAATTGGGAAGGATGCGAGTGTGTTGCAGTTTAGAGAATGAGCACATGAGATTTTGCCTGATGTAATATTTGTTCTTTGTAAAGTAACTGAAAAAGAGATACAAACAGGCAGGCCTTTAATTAAGTGCACAATTTTAGAAAGGAGAAAACCATTATGGAAAATGAAAAGAAGTATTTTGGCCTCTGACTCAAGTCTTGGTATGAGTTTGGAATGTTCTAATATGTTCAGCATGAGCCAGAAATAGTTTCCTAAGGAGAAAGAAGTAGGTTCCTTAAAGCTTACCTTAGCCTCTTGTTCATCACCTCTGCTTTTGTGCATAAGTAGACCCATTTCTGATAGGTCTCCTACAACTGTGGCTGTTTATCCATGTTAATAAAAACCCCAAGGTTGATCCATGTGGTGTTGGAGAGTGTGCCAGGACCCATGTCCCATCATTTCCATCTTTTCCCACCCATATGAATTTAATTTTAATCTCTCTGGTCATCAGCTTTTAATTTATAAAATTTATATTTGCCTAATTTCTTACAAAGTTTTGGCAATGAGATAATGTATTTAATATTTCTAAATTACAGAGAGATGCAGTGGTATTTGTTAATCTTTATTACAAAGATGATGAAGAATTTCAAAACTTTCTAGTCTATATCAAAAAGCTCTAAGTGGTATCAAATGTCCATAGGTCATTTGTTACAAGCACTGTCACACTGTAGTAAGCCTTGGTGGCCCATCAGACTTGAATGTAAACTTGTTTTACCAACTATACAACCCTTGCTTTATTGAGCCTTTGTTTTCTCATCTATAACAATAGTTACAGTAGCTACTTCACAGAGTACGTGGCTTAAATGAGAGCTAATATATAATGAAAGTATTTATACAGCTAGGTTTCCATTACATGGTCAGCAAATGTTGATTTTATTCACTGAATCATACGTGAATGACATTATACCAGAAGCCTATATGGTATAAAAAGGGGCATCCAAAACACTGTGAACCACCTTCTGGACCAACCCAGTTAACGTAATAAATCTGAAGAAGACAGACTTGAAGTCCTTCTGTTTAAGAGAAGCCTGCTAAAAATCTATCCTCCCCACCTGCCCCAATAAATATTTTATCCACAGCCATGTTATTCCTTATGTAAAAAGCATTACTCCTCCAAATGTTTTCTTTTACAATAGAAACATCTCTGTATAGGAAATACATTATTAAGATATTTGTTCTTCAGCATCAATTGGTTTGAGTTTGAGTTGGAGGAACATTGCAGGGACAGGGAGAGATCCTGAGGTCAGAAAGGAGAGTATCCAATGTTGTAAAAATCATTATCAAATCAGCAATAAATTCTACTACACCTGATTGCATGTGTGTGTAGTGTCCAACTTGGTTTTTCTTCAGTCTTGGAGTAGATTGTTCTTTGAGGATGAAAACCAGATGAAGTATTTGAGGTTCAGGTTATATGAAAAATATTTACTTCCATTTTTGAGGGTGTATGGTTGAATGTATGCCACTTAAATTTGCATTTGACATCATTCATTGTGCTTTAATGCATTGAGCTATCTGACTCAGGACCCTAGTGGAATCGGGAAGGGAAAGGGAAGCAAGGCAGAGGATATGTCTGCATCCTGGAATATTGTCTAGAGAAGATAGGCCTGGGAGGTGTTTAAGTGTTTAAGTGTCAAGTGTTTAAACTTGGGCTGTAGTAACAAAATGTAGATTGGATAGCTTAGAAACAATAAGTATGTATTTCCTGTGTCCATGTAAGGGCACTCCAATATCTTGTACTGCTCTGTCCTTACATGGTGGACGGGGCAAGCTAACTGCATTCTCTCTCTCTCTTTTTGTACCAAGGATTGAACTCATGACCTCACATTTGCCAGACAAACGCTTGCACCACTGAGCCAAATATCCAGCTCCTGTGTACTCTCTTTTATAAAAACACTACTCATTCTCAAGGGCTCTGTCCTCATGATCTAATCATCTCTCAGAGTCCCCCACCTGCTCATGTCATCATCTCATGGTTTAGAATTTCAAAGTATCAGTTTCGGGGAAACACAAATATTCAGGTCAGGGCAATGGGACACCAGTGGTGGGGTGCTCTGGGAAGCAGAGGGTGGCAGGAGAACAGTGAGGGAAAAGGGAAAAGGGAAAAGTGAACAAAAGCCATGATGCTTCTAATGACACAGGCCAAGTAAATGGGCAGTAAGTGCTAAGTAAGTGGATTGTGTCTATTTACAGAAAATCTATTTGGATTTACACCCTCATCAGAACATATAAGACTGTTTGCCATGCAGCATCCTTACCAGCATCAATATTTGCTCTGATCTGAGTATTTGTGTCCTTCCAAAAATTCATACATTAAAATTTTAGTCCTCAAGGTGTGATAGACAAGGATGAGCCCTTTGGGGAGACTAGAGGAGGCATTTGGGATTAGTGCTCCTATAGAAGAGAACCCAGAGAACTAGCTAGCTCCTTCTGCAGAATGATGATGAAGCAAGAAAACTCCATCCATGAACCAAGAAGTAAGCCTCACCAGACACCAAATCTACATTTGCTTTGAACTTGGGTTCTCATGCTCCTGAGCTATCAAACATAACTTTCTATTGATTCTAAGTCATCTTGAATATGATATTTTGTTCTAGCATCTCTCTTTGATTAAGACTATTTTTAAAAATTTTACAAACTGGGTATGGTGGTGCATGCTTGTAATCTCAGCACTCAGGAGGTTGAGGCAAGAGGATTGTTGTGAGTTAGAGACCAGCCTGGGCTATGAAGTGAGCTCAAGGCCAGCCTGAACTGCATAGCGAGACCCTGTCTCAAAAAGAAAAAAAAATATTGAAATTTGATAGAATAAAATTCTATGCTTAGAGGTCTGGGAAGATGGCAGAACAGTAAGCAGCAGAGTGAATAGCCTGTCTTGAGAGCGACAGTCCAGATGCTGGAACACAGCATTCTGGAGAAAACAAGAAGGAAACAAGTGGACCCCCTCAATTCAGGAAGAAACTAAAGTGAGAATTGAAGCCCCCTGAGAGAATTAAAAAAGAAAAGAAAAACTTAAACAGAAAGCTGTAGCTGGCAGTGCTTTCACCAGAGCCAGAATCACTGCACCAGAAGCACTTGTTGGAACCCGGAGATGCATGGGCACAGTGAAGCTGGTGACTAGTAAGCCCAAAGGCAGTGGCAGGGAGACGGGGTGGTGGAGGGGAGCAGCAGACCAGAGAACTGCACTGGCTGGCAGTGAGTGTGTGGGACTCAGTTCTCCCTTGGGAGTGGGAAATTGGCCTGGCACCATTTTGGAGTTGGGCAGGATAAGCCTAGAGACAGAACTGCACCTGGCTTCATTCAGCCATTCCTAGCTCAGAGCAGACTGGTGGAAATTGCTTAGGCTGAGTCCTTCCCCTCTGTGTGGTCCAATAGCCACTGCTGAGGTTTCCCTAAAGCTATCCCTAACCAACCCCACCCACCCAGTGTACACTGAAGTGGTGAAGACTCCCTGTGGTTAACCAGCTCAGAAGGGTGGGGCCAGCCTGCCCCATCCTGCTTACACTCCAGAAGCCACCAGCAGACTGGAGAAAGCAGCAAACAGCAGGAATACTGAGCCAACACACTTCAGAGTAATTATAACCAATACAGTAAGTGCCAAGGACCCTGCTACCCACTTGTCTGAAAGAAACCAGGAACCTGACAAGAGGAAGAAGCAAAAGGCAGTCTCTGACCTCCAACCCAAGCAGCACTGGTCCAGGAGATGTAAACACAGATCAGGAGTTGCACACCTGCAGTTTTTGAAGCAACAGCAACTGAAATAAAGAAATAACTCCATGAAGCTATAAAAGAACCTAGAACAGAAATACTATTACAGGTAAAAGAAGATATGAGAAACATAATAAAAGAATTGCTAAGCACCTCTAAGGAAGACACAGATGAAAGAATAGAGGAGTGTAGAAAAAGGAGGGAAACCTTCAGTGAAGCATATAAAAAAATTTAGAACACATGAAACAGATTCAACGAGATTACCAGGAAATTAAAAACTCCATTGAAAACTGGCAAAACTGCTTGAAAGAAACTAAAGATAGACTATCAAATCTTGAAGACAGGTTTTCAGCTTGAGATCATGAAAGAAAAGTTCCTTAAAAATAACAAGGAACCAGGAAGTAACAATACAAAGACAAAAGATGACAAGAGGATTGATAACTTAAGAAGAAAAAGCAGGGTTAACACAAATGAAATATAAAGGCTATTTACAGAATTAGCTAGAGAGAACTTTCCAAGCATAGGAAAAGGAAATGATATTCAGATATATGAGGCATACAGAACTCCAGCCAGCTATAATCAAAATAGATCTATACCTAGACATATAATAATCAAGATCCCAGAATTCAACACAAGAACAGAATATTAAAAGCTGTCAGAGAAAAGAAACAGATCACCTATAAAGGAAAACCCATCGGAATCACGGCAGACTTCTTGACACAAATCGTCATCAAATCAAGAAGAGCTTGGAGTGAAGTATTCCAAGTCCTGAAAGAAAATAACCTCCAACCCATATTGCTGTATCCTACAAAACTATCTTTCAAAATTAATGGAGAAACAAGATCTCCCATGACAAAGAGTAATTGGGGGAGTTCATGACCACCAAACCAATCCTACAAGAAATACTGAAGGACATTCTAGAGAGAGAGAAAAAAGACCATGGTTTCAGGGACAGTGGCAGAGGGGACTCACTGAATGGGGCAGACAGTGGATGAAGGGGAAAAGTGGACAACCAATGGTAGTAAAATAACATGGCAGAAATGAGACAGAGAAGGTTGGCTGTAATCACTAACATGGATGGCCTCAATTCACTAATAAAAAGAAACAGGCAGAGTGGATCAGGAGATAGGGTCTATCAATGTGCTCTATATAAGAAATACAATTAACCTGAAAGAGGAGTTCTAGACCGAAAGTCAAAGATGAAAAAACAATGCTCTGTGTGACAGGGAACCAGATAAAAGTGGGGGTAGCTTGCCCATCAGCTGCAGATTGGCTAGAAAGCCATAACACTTTGATAGAATGGAAAACTACTCAGCTATAAAGAAAGAAAACCTTGAGGCTCTTGTAGGTAATGGATACAACTTCAGATCACGCTCAGGGGTAAAAAGGTTCAGAATCACTTAGGTGAATAGCTAGTGCCTCCCTAATCTAAAAACTAAAGGAGTTAATGGGATGCAAAATGTACAATGTACTCTGGGAAAGTGAAAGGGGAGGATCTGTCTAAAAGGGGAAGGCAGTGGCCATTGTTAGTCTTTTATCATGATTTGAAACCCATATTGTTTTCATCTTTCTGTTTACTTTGGTTTTATTCTGTTTGTCTTCTTGTATTAGACTTGATGGCGTGGACAGCTATTCCAAAGATAGAAGAATATATTATGATAACCATTTTTGATTTCCTATTAACTTGATTTGAAGCCCTGTATTGCTTTCACTGTCTTGTTTTGACTGATTTTACTCTACTTTGTTTTGTTTGATAGTATCAAGTCTGAGAGTATAGGCAACTACTTTGAAGACAATAAGATTCACTATGATATCCATTCTGGTTTGACTATTAGCTTCTTTTGAAGTCCTGTAATGTCTCCAATGTTTCATTTTTATTGGTTTTGTTTGTATTGTTTTGTTCAATTTTATTATACCTGATGATGTGAGCAATTCTTTAGAAGACAGCAAGAGGCATTATGGTAACCATTGTTGATCACCTTGTATTTTGTTTTTGCATTATGTACTATGTCCATCCTTTTGTTTTGACTGATTCTATTTTGTTTTGTCACATTTGGTCTTATTCTCTTCAAAAAAAGTAATAAGAACTGTAGGAGTCATAAAACCCAAAATGTGTAATTGTTATTGTAAAAATTAAAGGAAAAGAAAATGTTCTAAAGGATATAACTACATGTATGTTTAAGTGTGTAAGATAGATAACCAAGTTACTAAGTTTTTGTTGGATCATTGAACAGAACTGTTTGCAGTCTCACTGTTTGAATGTCTGCTTTGTATGCTTTAATTTTGTAACTTGAACAACTATTTCTAAGATGACACCATGTAATCTATCAACTAGTGATTTATTACTGTTTATTTTTCTGAAATTCTGTTATTACTCCTATCCTTTTTTCTGTTTTGCTTTTTTTCTCTTTAAATAAAATTTAAAAATAAAATTCCATGCTTATTTTTAATGTTCATAAAAACTAATGCTGGACTCTTTATTATCCTGAATTAAAGGAGAGCAAACAAGCTGACAGCTTTGTTCCCTATTCTGACTTTGACCACCTCAACCCGTATGATTCTGATGTCACATGCAACCATAGTTCAAAACTGGGTTTGTCTGACCTGTGCTCCTCCATCAAAGGGCTTCTCCTTTTGACCCGTTTGGGTCTGATGTGCTTCCAACCCTGGCATGGCCTATACCTAGGAGGTTGCTCCCATCTGCCTTACATGAGCCCTCTGCTGAGGACATGTGCCCTCCTCACACACTGTCCCCTTCTCTCCTCTGCATGCATTCAACTTTCACTCATCCTGCAACAGCCAGTACAAGTCCCAGTTCCTTTGCGAAATGATCTAGTTTCCCACTGAACATATTGTATACGTTGACCACACCATTCATTAAGTGTCAGGCAAATGGCACTGACCATCACTGATGCCTTTTGTAATAAAGAATTGATGCCTGAAGTTGGCAAATAGTAATGATGGTCTCTGGAGTCCATAGGAATTTCATTACCACAGCCTCATTTCTGAGATGAAAAAGAAGAATCATGAACCCAATGTTCGAGTCAGTAAGCAGCATCTTTGTGGTACGATTAGCCCTGAATTCTGGCCTCTCTTGCTCTGCAGGGACTCATTGCTCATCTTGAGGCACACAATGTAATTTGGAGCCTCTGCTTTCTCATTTGTGAGAGCAACACTGTCTGGGAAACTTGGAGAGCAGAGTTGCCTGGATTACATACCCTAAGGTCCTGCCAGGGGGCTCAATTAAAGGGCTAATTGGAAGAATGCTAAAAAGAAAATAAAAGGATCCCACCAAAAGAGCACCCATTACTCAACTCAAGTTGCTTTGTTCCAGGAATTAAAAGGCACATCTATGATTGGAGCATAATTCAGGGAACAATTTTGGTCTAACGGCTTCAGATGTGTTTCCAATAGGCTTTCTCCATTTCAACTCTCTGATTTTTAGTCTATAAACTTGCTTCTCTATGTCTAAAGAAATTCTGCCTAAATTCCTTGAGGGTTTGACCCTTTCTGAGCCTTAGTTTATGTTCTTTTGTTCTTGTACTTGACATTATCTCAAATAGTCTTGTAAAATCTTGCTTCTGTTCCCTTCAGAATTTTATATCCCTCAATGAGGCATTTTTCCCTTTTCTTCAGCAAAAAATAGCTTCCTTGCTCTGGTAAGTTTTTTGTTTTATGAATACAGATAAAAATTTCAAGTTTTTAGAATGATACAGAGCACTTTTTTTGGGCACGATTGCTGCGTACCAAATAACCTAAAACAGAATTACTTGAACAAAGTGAACATGTGGACAATCTGTAGTGGATCAGGTTGTTGGGCTGCCAGCGGGAGGAAGGCTGAGGGAGAAGCTGATGTGTTGGTTTTGAGGGGACACAGGAGTCTAAAGCGGCTAGCAGGATGGGCAGCATGGTAATACTGCTCTCTGATATGATGATTCAAAAGAATTCAAGGGCACATTTTCACTTGTTCATTCATTTGCTATGTATTCAGTCACAGGTGAGAACGGGAAGCATATTCAGTAGAAGATAAAATGCCAAAACTTTGGGGAACAGTAACTACTCATTTAAGAAGGACTTTTGAGGGTCTGAACTACATCAGGCAGTGTACTGAGATACCAAGATGCAGCTCTTGCCCTGAAGCAATTTGGTGTCTGGTGGGGGAGATAAATAACCCACCAATCAATCATGGTATAGTATGATGAATGTTCTCAGAGCTGCCAGAAGCAAGAGAAGTGTCTCACCTCTCCCATTCCACCTTGGTAGGTGTGGGATGAAATGGGAGTCAGCACCGAAGACCCCCAGCTTCAACCAGGGACGATCACACCTTGAGTGTGGAGGGAAGTGGGCTACACAGTGTGAGGAGGGTGACACGAGTGGCACTTTCCTACTGCTGTAACAAATTTCCACGATCTCACAGTTCTGCAGGTCAAGAGTCTGAGATGTCATTAGTAGGCTAAAGTCGAGGCATTAACAAGGCTTCAGCCTTGCTAGAGGCTCACGGGGAGAACCTGTTTCCTGGCTTTTAGAGGGTCCTGTGTTCTTCGGCTTGTGGTCCACTGCTCCATCTTTAATGCTAGAAATTGCCACCCTGACCTCTGCTTCTGTTATCACATTTCCAACTCTGATGCTCCCACCTCCTTCTCTCACTATAAACACCTTTGTGGTTACACTGGACACAACTAGATAAGTGAGGATAATTTCCCCATCCTAATATCCAGGACCCTTTTATCATATAAATAACATCACAGTTCTGGAGATTATGATTATACACCTTTGGTGGGGGTATATGTATCACCCACAGTGAAGCAAAGGAATTTTAGGGAGGATGAGAAGAAGAATAACGTTTTCCTTCTTATATGTTAATCCGGGTCTGTATTACACCTGTGAAATCTCATTAATGGCCTCGTTCAAGTAAAGAAATGAGCTACTACTTGACAGTTCTTCTTAGTAAAGAAAATACAAATTAGGGCAGTGTTACTTTCTATAATGAAGCAGCATGAAGTTGTACCTTAAGAAATGATATAGATTCAGAGTTAGTTAAATCTCGAGTCATGCTCATAGGAATGCCTGTTGCTAGAATCAAGGTGCCTTGCTTCAGAACTGGTGTATATCATTTTGCTTCTCTCTGACCATTCTCTGTAGATTTGACATTCAGAGTAACACCCTGAAGATGTGCCTCTTTATCACCTTCCTAGTCTCCTCTGAGTTCAAGCTGGGGACCCTTGTGCCACCCTGCATCAGCACTGGCTTCCCAGCACGGGCCACACCAGCTGAACCAGCACGGTAGGTAGCTCTGCCTGCTTTGGCAATGGCACGGGAAAGGGCATTTTAGGTCCTGCTGGGCTCTGCACAGTGCTGGAGGCTGGTGCAGGAAGGGCAGTGAGTGCTTGCCCTGCTGGGGGAGGCATGGATAAAGGACACCCAGGTTTCTGCAGAAAATGATTGTCATGCTGATTTTAATGCTCCCAATGTGTTTTTCTTCTGAGTTCAACAATGATTACAAAGTATTTTAATTAATCTCACATTTGAAAACATTAAAAAACAAACTCCAAAATAGATCAAAAGCAATTTCAGACTTCATGGATTTTTAGTATAGTATATTTTAAAGAGTCACACAGTGCTCCTCCAGTCACATGTATTTTCTGGTGCCCACGGTGGTGTTCCCATCAGTCTTTCTCATAGTTATTCAATTCCCCCAGAGGAGCTCATTGCAAATGCTGGGGAATCAGAAATCTGTATCAGAAGGGGTCAAGCCTCCTCTTAGTAAAGGTGTTGTTTGCCCAGAATTCTCTCTTCTATGTGAACGTTCCATGCTTGCCCCTAAGCTGCCTTGACCTTGCATGCTAGCCTCTCCCTCTAGGCTCTAATTAGGAGGCTAAGGTTGGTTCAGTTGAGTGAGCCTGGGCATAACTTGCTCATGTCCAAGTGTGACGGTTCATGTGACTACCATATGCTCAGCATCCTCTGTGTATGTGTCCCTCAGGCCTCAGAACCATCCCATCCTGTACAGAGGGATAAACGAAAAGTAGAGGCTTGCTGAGTCCTTGCCACTTGTAAACAGTGAGGCTGGGGGTCAGGGGCAAGTGTTTTGGCTTTGAAGCCAGAGATTTCCACTTGTACTTTTAGGTGATGTGTTCAGCAAGGAGAGGGTTAAGTGGCTGCATTGTGAGGCCTTCTGTAGGTCACATGCTTTAGGAAGAATTCTGCTGTTATGTTTAACAACTAAGAATTTATGAGGACAAAGTTTTGAAGCTAAAAAAGAGGCCCCTTAACCAATGTGGTTTTAGTCCATTATGCCTTTCTAAGATATCTAAACTCCTAGAAGTTCTGTCTCAGCTATAACCTAGGGACACTAACAGTAGAAGCTTTATAGAATTGTAAAGAAGATAAAGTGAAAGAAAGTAGGCCATCTGGAGTAGAGTACATGCTTCTACACAATAAGATCTCTTTCCCTTTATACAAAGATCTTGTGTCTAGGTACAACTCAACTGTGCTCTGGCAAAATGGAAATGTTTACTTTGCCCTTTTTACTAATTTCCAATTCATTTCACAGAGGCTTAGACCAATGGCGTTCATAGAACTAGACTGGATCAGGTGAAGGGATATCCTGATGGAGATGGTGGATGGGTACCCATCCAATGTGACAGCAGTGAGACCCACGTTGCCCTGTCCCCAAGAGAGAGTCATCTCTGAAAAGTTTCCATTGGGGTTTCATGTCTTGGCTCTCTTTTCAAAATTTCTCACGAAAATTCAGGATCATCAAGGAAGAGGACCTTTCAACTTTTGTTAATTTGTAGCCCATGAAGGGTGATATGGAGAGTCCAGGATAGGTTGGGATGGAGCCCTGAGATGAAGGAGATGACCACTGGGTAGGTAGAAGTAGCTGTAAAGTTAAATAGGTTTCCTTCTTAACTCAGCCTGCTTCAGTTGTTGAAGGGTTAAATTGGCAATTGCATGGTGTTTTCTGGGCCCTGAGTCTATAGCTCTGCCCTCATGGTTCCTCTTGGAGTCTGTTCTCTGATGTGGGTGATGTTCTATCTAGACAGGGGGAATCCAAGCCAGTGAATTCTGGTGGGACTGGCTGATAAGACAACCAGATGCAGGAAAAGGGGGAGGGAAGAGCAGAGCAGATTAGGAAGGAGTGAGCTGGGGAACCAAGGTGGCTGGCCCACTGTATCTCTGAACTTGGGGGAATAGGATGAAAACATCGATTTCAGTAGCCTGAGAACCCAGGAAAAGACTTATTTTGTTGAGCATGATCTTCAATACTTCCCTAAGTTTTGTAATAATGAAGTGTTATGTTAGTTTTAGGCCTATCAAAATTAAGTTTAATAAGAGGTTTTATACTAAAAGGTAGGTAAGAGATAGATAATTCAAGGTCAGACACAAAAAGAGTTCAGCATGTGCCGTGAAGCTCGTCTGGTAGAGAAAAGATGCCAAGAAATCTTTATAAGGGTCTAGCAAAACAGTGAAAAATAATCATTATGGACTTTTTGTTCATTACTGTATATTTAGGTACTCAAAAACTCTTTCATGAATGAATCCACTCAACCGTAATAACAAATTCATGAAGCAGGTACTGTTTTCTCCATTATGCAGATGACATGCTGAGGCACACATACCTTAATGGACTTGCCTCGGGTCAGTGGTAAGAGCACTGTAAGTGGTGAGCGTGGAGTTCGAACCGATAGCCTGACCCACACACATCCCCTGCATGTCCTCACCTACTGGTTTCTCCTAAATTGTGGAGCAGGTGGTTAGGAAAAGTCCTACGAGAAAAGAAGCCGAAGTTACATCAGTGGTTTGTAGCTGGTGTCAGACCTTCTACACTTTTGAACGAAAGTTGGAGCATCTAGTTTTTTTCTAGGGTCAGAGAGTTTGGTATTGGGCCCTTTTCCAGAGAATACGATGACCTAAATAGGTACAAATACCAGAATGTCAGAGGTAATCCTGGACACTGGCTTCCTGAGTGCAGCTCAGCTTTGAGCACAAGGCTGAAGGGAATATGTGCTTTCACAGCTATCTGGTATCTCCCAAGTCTCGTAGGAAGCACGTTTCCAGGGCTCAGCTATCTGTCCTCATGAGAACTTTGGCTGGTGGGCTCCCTGGTAAGCATTTCCTTTGCCAGACTTAGCTTGGCATATATTTACTAGAAGGTGAAACCTGATAGAACAGAAAAATTGGTCACCATACTGGAACATTTGTTTTTCTAAGTACCATTATCTACAACTTCTACTGAAGGGAAAGAAAGGCAAAAGCTCTATATTTTGGGCTTATGAGTTCTTGCAGTTTTCTGGTGACATTGATTATAGCTTATCTAACTTCATACTAGGTCTACCTTATCTGTAAAGTAAAATACAGCTTGAAAATCAGAAGAGATGCTAGAACCTTGGGGAAAAGACTTTCATTTCTGATAAGATTTTGATTATGCTAAAATCTCTGTTTTCAATTTAGATTACCTAAGCAGAGGTTTTTTCTGTAAGAACCAATATTGTCACTGGTCCTGAGTAGCAAAGAAATCTATATATTTTTCTACCATCTGTACCTAACAATGACTAAGAAAAAAGAACTAAAATTGAGTCACCTGTCTGAAAAACCATTTTGCTTTTCTAGACATTAGCCTAATTTTTAATATTCTTAATATTGGATTTCAGTGAGTGATATGAGAACATATTTTTCACTTCTAACATGTTTTTTTCAACTAAATCTGGTATCCATGCTTTCTTTCTTTGTGTCACTGGACTCTGAATGGCTACCACTTTACCTCTGAAAGCATTCTGGAGCAGAGAAAACCTCCTACTGTCGTCTCCGTCACAAGTCACAACCTTCACAGGCCTTAGTTTCACATTTCCGGTACCCTTACTGTTCTTTTCACCTCTTGATTTATTGGTTACTATTTGGCTATATTTCTTTGTGGTCCTATTTTTGCCTATTTTGAGATTATGTTATGAGCAGGTTCAAATTCAGTGTTACTATATCCCGCTGGCAAGCTTCACTTATCAGTTTAGTGACTCCTTCATGTTTAGGCACATTCTGTTTGCCTTAAAGTCTATTTTATCTGATATTAACAGCCACTTAAGTTTTTTGTTGTTGGTTGGTTTAGTTTACCTTACATGTCTTTTCCCCAGTTTTTTAGTTTTAACCTTTGTTGAGCTAAGGGAATATTTATTTTTATTTTGCAGACTTAAGATTCATTAAACTTTCTGAATTTGTGAATTGGTGTCTTTCATTAGTTTAAAATTTTCTGTACCGTTATCTTTTTAAAGGTTATTATTCCCTTCTTAGTATCCTAATGATTTATTGAATCCTTGGTAATCAATAAATGCTATTTTTTATATTGCTTTTAAAAACTGAAAAATAGCTCAAGTTGATCAATATCTTTGCCTTTGTCTCAGACAATACAAGAACCTCCGGACATCTTTCCTGCCTTATCTGCTACTTTATTGTACCTTTTATTTCTATCTTTTTGTTTTGTTTTGTTTTGAGTATTGATAAGTGCTGTATATATACACTGTTCATTCCCCTTTCAGGACAGAGAGACTCCTGGATGCTGGACGTATTGGTGGTTGATGGCTCTCAGCTGATGCTCTGGGAGAAATTGTCCTCACCAGAAGAGAATGGCCTCAACCAAAGGCTGACACCTCCCCAGAAGCAGCTCATATTTAAGCTTGGTCAATATGTGTGTGTTGGGGAATAAAGATTCTTTACCCCATAAATGGCAACTCTGATGTCCATTCCAGCTCTGGAGGGAAAGATGGTGTCTTTTTCTGTGACTATATCACAATTCAACTTGTTTGCAGTCATTTCTATGTCCTTTATTCCCAAATAAGTATTGCTGCCTACAGTGCTCTCTCAAACATCTCGTGCATGCAAATCTAAAACTCAGACTGAGTTTCCAGGGAATGTTATATAGAATGAGAATCCATGACTAGTTTGTTAGACTTACCCACATATTTTCTATTTTATTTGCTAATATTTCCTTTTTGTACCTGGGATCAACTTCCTTAGAATTCTTCTCGCCAGAGTCTGCTGAGTGAAAGTCTTAATTTTGCTTTGCTTTGCAAGATAATTTTAGCAAGTCTGTAATTCTAGGTTAGTGATTATTTTCTTTCAGTTCATTGAAGACACTATTCTATTATTTTCTGATTTCCACTTTTGCTATTGCAAACTAAGCTGTCAAATGAATTGTCACTCCTTGGAAGTCTGTCTTTGATTGCTGGTCAAATCTTTTTGCTTTCATGTTTTATAAATTCATCATAGTGTGTCTTAGGGAAGATTAGTTTTTATTTTCTTGATTTGAGAGTCACTGAGCTTTCTGAATTTGTAGATTGGTGTCTTTCATCAGTTTAAAAATCTTCAAACCATTACCTCTTTTAAATATTCTGTACTTTGTTGCCCTCCAGACTTTGAATTAAATGCATGTGAACTTCATTTTATCCTAGACTTTTCTAAGTCATGCTCATACTTTTTGTCTCATTCTCTGTGATATAGAATAACTTCTTCAAATCTGTCTTTCAACTGACTCATTCTCTACTCAACTCTTTCTTATCTAATGAGTATATCCATTGAGTTTTTCGTTTTAATTATTGCATTTTTTTCTTAAAGTTTTATGTATTCTTTTACCAAATCTAATTTTTTGATAGTTTCTTTTTCTTAATTCAGTTTTTAATTCTCTTAAATTTTCTTTTAACATATTAGCATATATATTTTGTATCTAATAATGTCAGTATCTAAACTTGATCTGGGTTTGATTCTACTGGCTCTTGCTTTAAGGGAACTTATGAATTTTCTTAAAATTTTTTTTGGTGGGGCACACGCAATCCTAGGAACTTTTTCCAGGGAATTAGAGACTGGATTAGCAGTATGTCCCTCTAGAGAATTTGTGCTTGTGTCTGCCAGTGTGTGGGTCACTACCAGCCCTGGGGTGCTTTAGACCAATTCCAGGTGTGAAGTGTTTTGGGATCACACAGGTTGTCAAATTTCAAAACAGACAATAAACTCTGGATTTTGACTTTCTTTTCACTTCACTCTGCTCCACTGCTGTTGGATTCTGAAACCCAAACCTTAAGTTTGCCAATTTTGGCAAAATACTTGGAAAGCCTGCTGAGGTACAAGCTGCCGAAAGCCAGCTTTTTTAACCTTTCTGATTTCTTAGTTTCACTTAGCGTTTGACCTCTGAGGATGTTTTATTCACCAGCTCATTGATAAATTTCAGCAATATGTTTTATTTTAGAGCTAGCCTTTTTAGCTGGCTTCACAGAAGAGTTGTTCAGAATATCTAGTACATCAGACTGCTAGAGATAATCTCCTGAGCCTCAAATTTCACTTTTGTAAAATGGTAATAATGTTA
Source organism: Cavia porcellus (assembly GCF_034190915.1). Classification (NCBI taxonomy): domain Eukaryota; kingdom Metazoa; phylum Chordata; class Mammalia; order Rodentia; family Caviidae; genus Cavia; species Cavia porcellus. The sequence continues at coordinate 63,153,517 of NW_026947495.1, read as the reverse complement.
CTATTGGTTTAACTGGATTGTTGAAAGAACTAGAAACTAGCTCGCATATTTCCTATAAGGCAGAATTTCCTTAGTTGTTTTTCATTGAACTCATTATCCTCTCTGCTGAGGCTTTCTCAAAAGACTCTGAGATCAAATAGATTTGGAAAGTGCTAGTGATTGCAGACTCTCCTGGAGCATCATGAAAGCCCTGAAAGTCCCATTGTACTCTCTGAATTCATGGGATGCAGAACTGAACTTGTCATGAATATCTCTTAACAGCCCAACCATTGATTACCATTTGGGGAATACTGATGTGTTAGATATTGAATGAAATACTTAATCTGAAAGGCTGCTTGTTTCCTCACAAATATCCATGGGATTTTCTGTTGGGACAGAGGGAAAGAGAGAAGAGGTCAGGAGAAAACAGTGGCTCAAGAATGTCTTCTTCTGCACTACAGAAATCCTGATGTACTCTTAGGCAATTCTACTTCCCTTGTAGTAGGAAGCGAAGTGGGAAATGTACACTGAGAATACATGGAACCTTCTGTGTTGCATCTCTGTCATATATATATAGTTGTCTTTTTGGATGAAGGACACAGTGCTTCTTTGGACTCAAGGACTCAATCTTAAGAAGCTTCTACATTTAAGAAAGTTCCAATAACTGATTTTGAAGCAGAAAGGTTGATGTAGACTAGGTTTGATTTGGGAAGCAGGAAGCTCCAGAGGTGGGGAAGAACATCTGTAATGTACTGAGATTTACCTTGAGGTAAACCCCACAAGGAACATTTCTGATGTCCCTATACTATCTGCACAAATTACTCATTAATTGAAAGAAATGAGAACTAAGTCTTTTTAGGGGAGGGACAGAAGATCAGTCTTCTGTTTTTTGAGGAATAGGACACAGGGCAATTTTTTATACCAGAGGAAGAGAAATGTATGGATCTTTGTGTTTGTGAAGTTGATCGAGGATCTAGAATTCCTTCCCAAGAGCAATGTCTCTGTTTTCTTGATCAGTTAAGCTATGAAGGATGCTTAAAAGTGCTATTTCCCAAATAGCAGGAGATAATTTCTGGAATCAAGCATGGTCCACTGAAAACTAAGACCAAGGCTCTACTTGTCCTTTCTTTTCCCACAACTCTGGGGGAGATGCCTGATTCAGTAAGGGAACTGAAGAGCCTGCACTGGAGTGCACTATACTCTGGAAGCTGGAGCTAGGCTTCTCCTTGTTTAGTTGTGGACTCCATGTCTCAGAGGAACCAGAGCTGCTGGTTAAAATGCAGTTTTCTAGGCTCTCAACAGATCCATCTAGAATAACCTATGCAATTATTGTTGATACACATGTTAATGTTTGAGTTCTCTATGGTAAGTCCCTGACTTACGAACATTAGAGTTGCAAACTTTCACCAATAGGAATGGGCTTCCCACAGATACAAAAGGGAAGAATTCACAGAAGTAGCTGAGGTGTCTGCCAGATATTGTCACAGTTGAGCTGCTGTGTGCTTCTGTACAGTGTGACAGTGTACGGTAGAGCAGTGCTCAATTAGAGCCCAGGATGTCCAGAAGCAAAATGAAAGGCAGTGGTGATGTGGGGCGGGGGGCGGGGAGGGATGTGGGGGGGACTGCTGAGAAGTGTAAGCAACCACAGAAACAGAAGTGAAAACACAGTAAAAGCAAAAGTAGTTTCTTTACAGTTGCCCTGTACTATACCACCATTTTAAGGTAACTATAAAAATAAAAAATATTTATTCATGGTATTTGTGTGTATGTGTTTGGTGTTTTATGCTTTATGTTATATATTTGTGTCGAAAGTGTATAAGGCTCATTTGTTGGATCTACGAACAATTGCAACTTATGAACATTCTTCCAGGATGGAACTCGCTCATAAGTTGGGGACTTACTTGTACAGAAGTAACCTCAGGTGTGATCGATAGAAGTGGCTATTAGTGACTCAGGTATCTTTGCTTAAATACTCATAAAAGCTTAGGTGCTCTCAACTGCTCACCTACACAATAGTTCTCAGACTGAGAGTCTGGTTTACACACATGGTGGCCTGGCCACTTTGTTTGAAGTAACTAGCTCAGGATATGGACTAGGGACAGATGAAGTTAGTAGAAATCTTATTCATCTGTATGCAAGTGTTCCTTTCAAAATATTTTCAAAACTACAGCCACAAGCACATCATTTCTTACCAAGCTGCAAAACGAGCAGGATAAGTATTAATATTCGTTTTTACAAAATGGGAAATGGATGAGCTGATTTGTTCAGCTTATGAACGTACCATGTGGTGGAGCCAGCTTTAGAGTCCGGGGTTTCTGCCCAGTCCACCCTCCCTTCTTCCTCTCCCATCCCCAGCTGACTCTACCTGCCTCCTCCTTCCTCTCTCTTCCTTCCACTTCTCACTGCTCTTTCCATGAATATGTCAGCCAAGTGGTCTCTCTGTGGCGTTCAGTCCCGACCACTGCAGACACAGGTATGTCCACCACCATATCCCGCTTTATACAGCAGCGCTGGCCGGTTCTTACCCGGGGTGGCCTCACTCGTCAGTGTGTGCAGAGGAGAAAAACCTGGAGCTCTGTTTTGCTGAACCGTGCTGTCTTGCAAACATGGCCTTCATTTTACCAACCTTGCCAACTGTTGATTTTGTAAAGCTAAAAATAACCTCATCAAGAATGGTGCCACGGCGGGGCAGGGCGTCCCTCGTCCCTCCTTTTCTCCCTCTCAGGACTCGGGCACACCATAAGGGGGGTGGGGGGCTGGGCTCTGTGCAGTTTGGCAGAATGCTCAGGGAAAACATTTGCATGGTTTGCACCCATGAACATACTGAACTGAAATAATGAGAGAGCTACTGTTCTGCTATGAGGCACCAAAAAAAAAAAAAAAAAAAAAAAAAAAAAAAAAGAAGAAGGCTTTTCCAATTCTACATTTAACCTGAGCAATGCAAATAGCTTATTCTCCAAATCCATCTAACACTAAATATGAAATGATTAAACTACAGAATTAGCTGAAGTTCTTTACCTTCATTTTATATATATATAATATATGTAAATATGTATATATATGTAATGAAAAACAGTTTTTTCTCTCCTGTTGAGTGAATTTTAAAAAGTATTTGTCATGCTTTGTCATTCTCCTGTCACCTACAGAGCATTAGGCTTGGAGACCATGTACACAGAGCATAGGGAGTAGATTTCAAAGAACTTCATAGCATTTTTATACTTTTTTGGGTGTAATATTCTTCAGAATTACTGTTTTCTCTTTTCCCAGCAGTGGGCAGGAAGGCATGTCTTAGCTTCTCCTCTTTAAGTCTCTGGATCAGAGACTTGCACTGTGTTTTCACTTATGTTTCCATGTCTCCTCTTTAAGTCTCAGGATCAGAAGGTCCTGAAGCTGAAAATGCCTTCCCACCGGACTCTGGGTGAATGTGAATAGTTGTGACCCAACAGTGGCAGTGACTTAGCTGCCAGGTGCCTGTGCCCAGCCTACAAACTGGGCAGCAACCAGATCTACAAAAAAAGCCAGCAACCACATTCCAACCGCAAATGGGTCTGAGCTCTCTGTTCCCTGCAGCCCAGCAGGAGCAGGGCTGAGAGCATGGCTGGCTTTGGAACTCCAGGTTTCTGCAGGAGGTTTCTTGTTGCCACCCAGGGGTTGATTTGATGGTGTCCTAGCCAGATACAATGCTGGGTTTACTAGTCCTTCTGCAGGCGAGCAAAGAAGGCCAGCCTTTTCTTGGGATATCTTAACAGACAAATTGCATGCAAGCTTCTGGGGCTAATTGTGGTGAAAACTTGCCAGGTAGACAGATCCCTTTCGTGCCAACCATAATTAATAGAGTGATAGTCTTTAAGGCCATAATGTTCATCAGTTATTAATTAGCAATTCATTTCATTGAATAAATAATACTCATGATTGATGATAGAACTTGTAATTGGGCACTAGAAGTGGTCCCCCTGGGACTGGCTTACCAGCAAGTATTAACCACAACGCAGTGACGACAAAGACAGAGGACCATCTAGGAAAATCCAAGTTAAACAATAGTGACAGAGCCAAGGTGTCCCCTCTCAACAGGAGAAAGGTGCCTCTTTGGTGTCTGTCCAACACATGTCCTGGGCCAGAGGGTGTTAATTGCTTCTGGCCACACAGACTTAAGGTTTTCCATTTCCGCTTAAGCTTGTAATCAACCACACTGTTTTTCCCCTCAAAAGCAAATTGTTCTTTGCTGGACAGTTCTGTTGACTGTGAATTGTTCTTGTGATAGGGACTTTCAAAGTGTTGTCATGACACATGCATACAGACTTGAGGGCGGGGGGAGTGCTTTTCCGAAAAGGTAATGATTGAAATTTTTATTTTAATGATTCCTCAGATTGAATTCACTTTAGATTAACAGATTTTCCTGCCCAATTGATTTTCTGGCATCCATGCGGTGATCCAGCAGAGATAAAATGGGGGTTCATTTAGTCCACAGCTCTGAGGGGAAAGCATGAGCCTGGCAGACAGAAGCAGCAAACGTTTTCTCTCGCCTGCTTGGTTGGAGCAGGACAACCAGTGCTGGTCAGCTGCTGACCAGATGCTGCCTTCAATTAATATTCCAACCCTCAAAGACATTTATCGCTCACTCTCCAAAGCAGAGCAGCTGAGTAATAAAGGGAACCACGAAGCCGTTTTTTCTTTCTTTCTTTTTTTTTCTGAGAGCATTTATAATGGCTAAATTGGTTGATATAAATTAGCACAAAAAATAAACATAGTTTGTACAGTATCTGTAAAACAAATTCCTAATCTTGGGAAAATAGACAAAGTGGGAGCTTGCATTTAACAAGCACATGCAATATGCTTCATTAAGACAGAGATTTTTTTTAAAAGCCAATTTGAAAAGGGTTAATAAACTCCAAGATATCATTGCCAGTTACACAGGTCCTGCACCGTTTTAAGGGAAGTAAGAGGCTACAAAGGAGACAGTTAAAAAGAAACCAAGAGACTGTGTTGTAATGCTAACAGGCAATTAACAAACTCATGGGTGTTAATTATCTTCATACTGTATCATGTTCAATTAGCTTAGTCTCTGCAACAAAGGCAACGATGAACAATTGCTTTGATAGGCGTATAGTACTTCATTTGTAGTTAATCGGTTTAAGCCCTGCAGTTGCTAGGTTACCTTGGTCTCCAGAGGTAAAAAGCTGTACAGATGCACTATGTTTAAATGACTACAGAGAACTGTTTAAACTCAAACCATGTATAACTCTTTATTGATTTTTCACAGAAGATCTCAGCTCTGATGATAAGGTTTTGATATATTTTCCTGCTACAGCTAGTTCCTTGGAGTATTGCAGAAAAAAAATCTGTCAATATGCTTCTATTATGATCTCTTGATCTGTGCCTATAAAAACCTTTAGCCGCAGCCCTTATTATAAATAATGGAAGAAGCAATATCTGATTTTTTTCCACACTGTACTACATGAAGATTTTTTTTTTCTTCATTGCCTTTGGATCCAAATCATAGGACTTCTTTCTATACCCGTGCTCTAAAATAATAAAGAAGAATTTCTGGCTCTAATTAATTTGATTGACTCTCAGCAGGACGGGATCAGCTGTAGCATCATGAACTTTAACAATAACTACCAACTGATGGGCAGTTCGCATCAATAAGACCATCACCGGCCTCCCTCTCACCTGTCACCAGGCGGGGAGTGAGCAATAACCAGCCCCCCACAGATGCTCCCCGCTTAGCGCTTTCTGCCCTATTAGCAATTTATAATGGTGATCAAGAAACAGTCAGCGGCAAATCAAGACAACTGTCTGGCTGCCTGTTTAATTGGCCTTGTTTGCTTTTTGATAAATGGCTCGTGACTACTATTAGGCCTCTGTATTTTGACTTTTAATAGGCCACAGTGATTAGACTACCAACAGATACTAGGTCAAAACTGAGGAAAGGTGCAAAAAATGTTAATTAATATCAATAATAGGCAATTATTAGTTAGACAGAAGGACCTACTAGCTGCGTGCTCTAATGGCTCAGAGCTAACTGGAAAAGAAGTGCTGCCAGATTAGCATAACTGTATGCAGACTGCACGGTGGATCCCAGCAAACATCTGTTATGTTAGTAATTCAAATAGAATTCCTGCCTTTCTAGTGATATTCGCAGAGTCAGCAATCCCTCTTGGCCATTTCAAGGCACTAACAATACCCTAGTGACTAGTGTCCTTCTAAATGGGCTGTGTTTCAGGCTGAGAATTAAAATGCACCTTTTCTTTGGGGTTGTGCAATCGAGGAGTGTAAGGGGGTCACTGTCCTCTGGTCAGCACGGGATGGAGAGGAAAGGTTTTGCATGAAAACCATACTGACCTTTGAAGGAACCGTAATGTTGGCCCAGACAACAAGGGAGGGACATGCGATTTCTCCATTTGCTGTTTCTTAATTAGTGTAGAAAACATGACTATGCCCAACACGTTACATGAAATGTTATCCATAATTCTCACAGCGTGATCCTTTGTTATTCATTCCTTGAGACGTGTGTACACATGTATGAGTGTGTATGCGCTTGCTTATATGCACCCTAATAAAAGGCTGCAGTGTGTTTTGAAGTCTAAAAAGAGATAAAACAGAGTATCAGTTACAACAGTGACATGGTAGGAATCATAAATACTATTCCCTCCACTTGTTATCAACTTTAAGGTCACCTTGGGCAAATTGACATCATAGTCAAAGGTTGTTAGTGTTTGAAAGGAATTAGAGATCCTTAAATTCAAATGAAGAAACTGAGATCCAGACAGGTTGAGAGACAGGTTTATGGCCACCCAACTGGCTTGGGAATGGCTGGAAGGAGAGGCAAGTTTCCAGGGTTCCTTCCCATGCCCTTCACTTGACCTTGCTGCTTCCTTAAGAAGCTATGGGTTTCTATCTAGGATTTAGTACCTGGTAGATCTTGTTTTAAAGGCCTGTTTGAAATGTAAATGTAGAATATTTGCAAAAAGTGCTCTTTCCATATAAAACTACATTTATGAAATAGCGTGTACCAAATACACTTTATAGTTAGAATTTTTAAAAAACTTGGTTGTAAGATTCTAAAATCCACAACCATTCCTGGAATGTCTCATGTTGTAATGGGAGGTAAAGATTTTTAAGGAAACTTTTCTGGAGAAGGGAGGAGCACAGTTATATTATTCCTGGTTTTGAGCCTGCTTTTTTAAAACATTTTGCTTGAACCGAATAGGGGAAAGAACTGTGTGTGGTGCCCTTTGCTTTCCCCACCAGAGGACTGACATTTAAGACCCATTTGACTAAACATTTTCAGGACCAGAAAAAAAAAAAAACAAACCAGTGTGTGTGTGTGCGTGCGTGAGTATATGTGTCTGGGGGACAGAATCTGCTTCTTTAAAGACTGAAATTGAACTGAAGATCATAACTAGCTATAGTTTCCTCCCTTTTCTCCCCTCCCCTCTACTCCAGTTCACTCTACCCCAATACTAAGAGAATCTGTCAGGCTGTTCTTTTCGTTAATTGTGGTAAACCATTAGGCCTTCCAGGGTTATTGTGTCAAGGTACTGAAATTACTTGTTTTGTCTTTGTTCCTGCTTAAAACTTTGAAAACTGTCTCTTTTTAAGCCTATGAAGAAGGTATGATGTATGTTTGAAAATAACATTTTCAAATAATTTCTAGGAATGAATTTTTTAAATGATGGAAATATAAGACTTTAATCTTTTGTTTTTCACCTTTTTACTTGACAAATATTTGTTAAGCACTGAGCCAGAATGTAAAAGAATCATAAAGATAGTGATCAGAATAGTACATTTACAAATTATTTAGTTCCTGCCATGTGGATCTTTTTACTAAGCATTTTATATGTGTCAGCCATTCAATTCTCATATCAACATAGGTGGTTTAAATCTCTGTTTTACAAATAAAAATCAAGGGAGTAGGGAGAGACACAGTTTCTATTAAAGTTTAAATCTTAATGCTTTGTATATTGTTTTCCTTTTTTGAAGATTTTAAGACTGTTCTTAATTCCTCAGTATTAAAAGTTTAGAGTTTGAGAAATGACAAGATAATTCATTTCATAATGCCTTTTTCAGGTATGTTACCTTTACCTGAAACAAAAATGTCACTGTGTGTTTTAACTTCTGATATTTTTAGAATGAGAGAAAGTTTTATTATTATCTTTTAGTAATAAGGTTATGGTTATTTTGTGCCTGCAAACTCACTGCAAGATGGTATATTTGTTACCTAAACTGAATTCCACAGACTCTTAAGAGGTTTCTGATTCAAGATGTACAACTATTTTGTACAAAAGAGAAAATGCTGTCAACTATACTATGTCACAGTGCTATCTAGTTTTATGTGACAACTTGTTTCTTTTATGTAATAGTTCTTCAAAGAGCTGATAGTACTTAGATGATTTTTAAATTTTTAAAAGGCAGACATGACTACTATATATACACATAGATATAATGTAAATAAAACAAGTTGGTTAAGGTAGTCTTAAAAGTTCCTAGCTGGTTTTCAGCTTTGAAGCATTACTATTCAACCCAGAACTGTGCACAGCTGTATTTTTCTGCATAATATTTTCTTCTGGACCCTCCAGAGCCTTAGGGATACAGCATCTTTTTGAGAATGACTTCATTATTATCTTGGAATTTCTTCCTTGACACTGACATTCATTCTGCATTTTTTTTGTTTTGTTTTGGGATAAGGTCTCGCTATGTAGTTCAGGGAGGCCTTCAACTCATTATGTACCCAAAGTCACAGTGATTCTCCTGCCTCAGCCTCCCAGATGCTGGAAGAGGCTATGGGGTGATCTCTGATGGGTCATCGTCACATCTGTGTACGAGACGTGAGTAGGAGAGGATCATGGTTGATGTAGGCGCACTATGTGCCCATACAAGGGAGAGGCGGGAGACAGTAGTTGGGCTGTCGCACCGCTCCCTACAGTATTCTGCTAGGACCAGATGTAGGCTGCTTTATTTTTTTTTCCCTTGGCAAGTGTTAGTAGTATGTGTAGAGATACTGACATTTATTGTGCCCACTTCTATTAATACCAGAAGTAGTCATGACAACTAATAAACAGCTAATAATCTCCCTCATGGGAATTCACCTATCAGTCAAGAGCTGGGATTTTGTACTCCTGCAGGCCTAGGTTTGAAGCCCAGATCTGCTCTTTACTTGCAGTATGATCTTGGGCTCTGATTTTATCATCAGTAAATGAGGACCATGATCTGTGCTTGGTATTTATTTGTATTTGAGAAAACATGTGACACATGCTGTCTGATGCCTGGGTGTGGTATGTGTACAAATAATGGTACTTGTCATCGGTGTCATTACCATGGTTAGCAGGCTCTGTCCAGGCCACCACAGGCCATTGTTTCTCCAGAACTCCAGAAGTGGGTAACCCTGCCAGGACCAGAGGAGAGTCCACTGAACTCCCACTGTTGTTTGGAGTCCTGTCCCCTCCTGAAGGCACTGTTTGTGCCCAGACTTCCACTGCACTTATTGCTGATGCTCTTCTTAGTTTTCTGATGTCTGATTGTTAGTTCATTATCATACGTGTGTCTTGAATATGATGTAGGCAGAGATAGGCGTTAGATTGAAAGCTGTTCAGCTGGGGCTCCACTCATGACCCTGTCACTAACTGGCCATGGAACCACCCCCCTCACTAGAATTCTTAAACCTCACGTAGCACTGCCTCACTGAGTCTTGGATGCTTCACTGGTTGTTAGTGACACTCTTGTTACTCTGCTCCAGCCCCCGTGATCATCTTGCAGAATAGTCATGACCCTTCCCACGTTAGACATGGAGAAACGAAAGCTCTTGAGTCTTAACTATGTGCTTCTGCCTGTGTGATTTTGCACAACTTAACAGCTCTTTTAAGATTCAGGCTCCTAGCACATACCTGCAATCCCCGCAGTTGCAAGGCTGAGGTAGGAAGATCACTATGAATTTAAGGTTAGTCAGGGCTACATAGTGAGTTTGAGGTCAGCCTGCACTACATAGCAAGACACCCACCGCCTGAGGTTTCATGCTTCTCGCCTAGAAATCAGAGGAGGGAAAGGCTTCTGCCGTGTAGGCTTGTGAGGACTGCAAAAGAAGATGCATGGAGGGCTCCAGGAATGATGTTGAGACTCTCAGAGGTGGAGGGGTCAGAACTATTTTCTTGTGTATGTTTGAATCACCCTTTTACCTAAGCAAGTGTGTACCCGTGACATAAATGCCAAAGAGCCTAAGAAGGCCCTTGTCCCTGGCATAAAATCCTGTAAACAGAAGAAGTTGAGAATTTCCACTCTCTTAATAACTGCAGGCAATTTTTAAAAAATTGTGGTAAAATACATTTAAGGTAAAATTCACCATTAGTTATGTTTAATAAATTCATGTCATGCAAACATCTGCACTATGTAGTTTCAGAAGTTTTCTCACTTTAAAAGGAGCTCTTTACCTGTATCAGTCACCTTCACCCTCCACTACCCATGCCCTGTCAGCCACTAATCTACTGCCTGTCTCCATGGATTTACCTATGCTGAATATTATGTATAAATGTGATATGCAGCATGTGGCATTTGTGCCTGGCTTCTTTCACTTAGCACAGTAAGTCTTATCTCTTCCCTTCTTTCTAGCAGCTCCAAAAGTACAGAGAGGAAAGACTTCTCATGGTGATTTTCAGCAAGTCTTCCTGCCCATTGGCTCTCACCATCATGGCACCCATCTGCTTCATTCTGACATCTATTCACTGGTATGGACCTGTCTTAACACGCCTTGGGTGAGACCTGTAGGCCATCAAACACAGCAGAATCAGCATAGGATAGAAAGACTCTTTACTTCTGGCCCTTTGTGGATATGCTTCTGCACACTGATCCTGTCTCCCCATCAACCAACTCTTTATTCCTTCTAGAATTATGAGATTTAACATGGCTCATGTAATGCAGAGAGAAGTTTTACACTCATGATCTATTTAGGACCCTAAGCCAGCACATACACACCACTTAGTTTTAACTGGAAATAAAGAATTTAGATGCATCCACTAAGCAGGGGGCTGAGAGAAGGACCTAAAGGATCACAGGTCTAAGTTAAAAAATCTCTGCCTACTAAAACCAAAAAGAAACAATGGATGCCTAATGAACATACAATTAAGAGTTACTGCGAAAGACAGTGGGCTAGTGATTGGCATTGAAATAACAACCCAATATGCCAAGAGAGCAAGGGGAGTTGAGCTTGTGGGTAATGCCAGACACAGGCCTGGATAATCTCCCGAGGTCACCTCCAGTCTCATGATTCTGTGAGTGTGCGTCCTTTAACCTCTTGGAGCTTTGTGGGAGAAGCGAGAGACCCACATGACAGGAGGCAGGGCAGGGCAACTTGTCATCTCCGTACCCATCTTGCCTTATGCATATTTTGCATAGTGATTTCTGTTAGGAAATTGATTTTACAGCAGTTGCAGGTGGCTGAGGGAGCTTGTTTCAAGGCAGGATTTGAAGTGGAAAAGAAAGGACCTTGTCTGAAACTTCCTCCAAGGCGGGTCATGCTGAGTGAAGGTTCCTTATTGGGAGGGAAAGGAATTCCCCACGGGGCCTTGTCTGTTCACTCCAGCTGATGGTTCTGTTGCAGGTATGGTGCCTTCTTAGCTGTCAGTCATCCGAGGGGAACCTCTGACCCAAGACCTCCCTGGGTTATTAAAGGGGATGGCATACATGTGTCAGGCTGGTGATGGCATACGTGACATAGAAACTGTCACAGAGCAAAGATGGGGGAGGCTGAGCATCTGCCTCCCCAAAGCAGCCACCAAGTCATGCCTGATGTTAGTGCTCCATGACAGCACATACTGCCCGAGGGCCATATGTGGAGTGTGTGTGTGTGTGTGTGTGTGTGTGTGTGTGTGTGTGAGTGTGTGTGTGTGTGCATGCACACATAGGATCAGAGAGACAGAAGATCTATATATGTATATATTTTGAGAGAAGGAGAGAGGGAGAACAAGAAAGACCATCTTATGGAATTTCCATTTCATTCTTTATTTCACACACACACACACAACATTTGCATTAACACCTCTGTTCATGTACTTCGTGTCACTGCTATATAGAAAGATTTGACGTCTGGAACCCAAGTCATTGTGCTGCCTAAAAGTCACAGCACTGGTAGGCTATTTGCTGGCAAGCACTAAAATTGCCCAGATAACACCACCACAGGACTGTCTCTCACCTAAAAACAGATACACAGATTTCTCTAGGTAGGTACACACATCGTTCTCATTATTCCCCTAAATATATGCTTTTTAAAAACAGATACACACATTTCTCTAGGTAGGTACACACATCGTTCTCATTATTCCCCTAAATATCACACTGAACTCGAGAAAACTCCATCAGCAACGTGGGTTTAACAGCACATGGAGTAGTCACCACTTGGCACCAGTCGCTCCAGAAAGGTTCATTCTTGCTTCCATTCCCAAGCTGAAGAGCTGTCTCACTCCTTTTCAATTTCTTATCCAGGACCTATAAATTGGGGAAATTTAGAGTTTTGTGTGCGTGCTGTAATCTTTTCCAGCTATAGCATATTGTAAAACTGAATTTATTTCAGAGTGCAAATACTCATTAATGGGTTTTTAAAACGAGAATAATAAATGATGCTTGAGAATCTTTTATAACAGGTCTAGAATAGATTTTAAAAGCAATCTGAGATAGATTTTCAATATGTATGTATGGGTACATAGTTTTGGTGGAAAAATTCATTAATTTATTCAATAATTCTGTATGCAAAGTATATGATTTTTAAACATGATTACACTGATGAATTATTCTTCAAATTTAACTAAAGGGAGAGGATGGGCATTTTAAGTTCCATAACTTCTATGAGGCTTGGAGCTACATGAAACTTGCTGGCATAATATTAAAAGGGGACAGTGGGGTTCCTTGGGGTTCTGGGGAATAATGAGGTTTCTTCTTAGCAACTTCTGGATAGAGGGAGGACCTTTCTGAAAAGTTTTAGATTATACATTTTGAGAAAACAGGGTTTAAGAAACATGCATTTTAATTTGAAATCTGTTCCAGAACTGAGAGTGTTGTTCAAGGACTTTATTTACCCTGGAAGAACAAATAAAGGAGTGTGAGTCCTTTAAACTGTCTATATTTCTGATCTAAATATGTTACTAATACAATGCACATTTTCATTTTAATGTTCATCATAACGTTTGCCAGAAAATTTCTGGTTAACCTTTACCAAAAGAAAGTATGTACTCAGGTTAAATTAGGACTATGTCATTTAGTAACACTGATAAAAAATCTGAAAGGTCCTAATTGTCAATCATTAGCATGGGGATGCTTATAAATAATTATATATTAACACTGTTAATGACAGCAATTTTTTTTGTCTCCGGATGCATTTATTTTAAATCCTTCATTCTATATTTCTGTATCAGTGAAGTGGATCCACTAAAAGTGATATGGGATAGGAGATTTATTCTAGAGATTAGGCTTTGTAAAATTGAGACCTTGTGAGGAAGTCTATTTTATCCAGCAAAGATAAAATTCTAGATGACATTATGGAAACCTATTTATTTTCATATTTGATTTCTTTTTTAGCACTTCTCATAAAAATTTGAAGCCTTTTGATTATTTGAGAAAATTAGGGTCTAATTTTCTGGTTCATTTGCTTAATCATTTTTTTCATTTTCTATTTATTTTTATCTGAAGAAGTTTGCAAAATAGTCGATGCCTACTTGTCAGATGAAATATTTAACTATGGTTAATCTCCATAATATTTATTAATTGGCATTTTATTTATATCTATTTTTTATGAAAATACTGTGCTTAACTAAGAATTTACTTCTGGATCAGGAGGTGCTATAGGAAGTAAAGATCATCTTTACACTTAAAATTGAACACATGTGAAGTCTAGAGATATATTTGATTCAAAAACATCTTTATTGGTCAGAAATAAAGCTACCATGAAACAGTATTCACAGAACCAAAAGTTTTATGATATTGTTGTTCTTTTCCCTATAATGAATAGCAACTTTCATTTGTTTTTTAAGTAGGTAACCTGGAGCTGATCTAAAACTTATAAAATGCTAACTCCATGCAAGGCACTGTGCTGGGTGCTGGGTCACAGTGGTTAGATATAATAGTTAAAATACATCTTTACATTCTCTGGGCTGTATCTTCTCTCTCTTCTATTACTAGATTGGATGTATTTGCTCAGGTGAAGTGTAGAAACCCTGAAGGTGCTTGATGTGATAATTCCCAAATTATACCAGTATGTACAAGCAGTGGTTTTGTGCTGGTTCACTGAGCTAAGTTGAAACTTCATTTCCCAGAGTTCCCTTCTCTGAATGGTTCTTGGTCAGGGTCTGCCACAAGATGAATTTATTCTAAATATGGGAGGCTGATGTGAATCAGCAGCTATTATTCTGTGCAAGTCAGTGTGAAGCTCCAGGCTACGGGGCTTCCCTGCAGCTCGCGAATATTATCTCTGGTTTCCTGGCTGGTTCACCTGGCTGTGAAAGGCTGCATTGTGCCTCCTGAAGCTGCTTCTAGATGTCTGCCTTCCCCTTCTCTGAGGCTGGGGAGACTCCTGTGCAGCAACTTGGAAAGGATACCAGCTTTCTGCATCATCAAGGGTGGAGGTGAAGGGAGACAAATAGAGGTGTCTTTTTTTTTTTTTTTTTGAGACAGGATCTTGCTATATAGCTCAGGCTGGCCTTGAACTCACTATGTAGCATAAACTGACTTCCAACTGGCAGTGATCCTTCCGCCTCAGCTTCCCAGGTATGGGGATTACAGGTACCTGCCATCACATCTGATTCCTTCCACTGGTTCTAATCGGTCTTTCCTTCGTCTGGCTTTATGTCCAGATTTTCTTCCTGTTTGCCACACCCTCACTGAAGGTAATAGATTTCAGGCTCATCACTGCTGCAAACATTTCTGAAAACTTTATCCTCATGCCCCTCAGTTGCATAATAAATCCTTTATATCATGTCATTCGTGGTGGCCCTGTGTCCTTGATCAAATTGGCACTGGCACTGACACTCTGTATTAGGGATCAGAATGTTGAATGTTCAGGGCTCTCATAAAGGAGCATAAATGAATGCCATAGTTCTGCTGTAAGAAAAATCACACAACCTTACCAGTCTGTTTTTCTTTTTCCAGCTTTTGGCAGAGATGTGAACTCAAAGGAATATACCTCTACAGTAAGAAATCTACAGCAAGGGCATGTTAATAAATGATAAGTGGCTCTTGGCAGGGTCTCCTAGAGGCATAAAGCAAGGTGGGGACTTTCAAACTAAAGAGGATGTGCTTCAGTCAATGGGAAAGCCACAGCTCAGTTCAGCTTATTGTTACCCTGTCTCAGCAGAGGCTCCCAAATAGATGCCATGAATTTGAATGTGCTGACTCTAATTACATCTACCCATAAAGCCAAACCATGGGGCAAACACATGCGTTTGGATTGTGTAAGGCTCTATTCTGAATGGTGCCAAAATCCTGCCATGAGAACAAAGCTGTAAGAAGAAAAGGACTTCTGGGAATGACAGAGGGAAATAGGGAGGACACTGGGGTGCACCCAGTGCTCTTGTGCGGTGGATGTCACAAATGGATAGATGACCTTATTGAACAATAAAGAATTCTCTTGCTGTGTGTGTGTACAAAAGAGAGAGATGAAATCATTTTGTAAGAACTATCACTTTCATAGTAATTTGCCTTATATACTGGGATTTCACGTATGCTATTTCATTTATTCTCAGGTGCTCTCTTATCTACATTTGGATGGGAGTGGATGAAAGACAAATCACTCCTGGTTCTTACCCTCAAGGATTGCAATCCCTAAGCGAGACTGATCTGCTCATATCAAGGTATAAAAGAATGAATGTGATTAAGTGGGGGAGGGAGAAGAACTTTGACAGATAGAAATAGGGAATGGGCAGGGCCCTGGGTGATACAGAAAGTGTGTGAACAGAGACACTAAGAAGGATTTGGAGAAGTCGGGAATAAGAGCTCCTGGATTCACCAAATTGTAACAAATGCTCTACTGACATTGAAAATTCATCAGTGAACTGAAACTGGGGGAGTTTTCAACCTGCCCTGATGGTCAACCTGCTCATTATTCTGGGGCTTGTGTTCAAGCAGCCTTGGATTATAGGGCAGTAAAACAACATTATGGATCTTGGACACACAGAGGTCCTGCATAGACTCTGGAGGTCAAGGTTCAGAAAGGATGTCCTAACTTGTCTGGCAGGAGAATGGGCACTCCTAGTCTTGATGAAGTCCTACAAAAATCAGACGACAGACAGGAGAAGCTGGTACCAAGGACTGACAACCTCCAGAAAGGACAGCAAGGTGATTTTAAAGGCTTGTAGTAAATAATGGTGGGCTCTATTTATGTAATCCAGAGAATCTGAATCTGAATCAACATCCTATAACCTGACCTTTCTTTTCTAGCTGAGTGTCTGTCCCTTTCTTACTCCCAACCCTAAGCCTCCCTAGGTATGAGATGCTTGTTTTATGCTTAAGAAATATCACTTGTGGTTGGGCTACTTCAAACTTGTGTGCTTTGTTTTTGGAATGTCCATCCTGTTAGTCATCTTTCAAAACCATTGCAAAAGTGTTTGGGGGTCCTGACTTTCCAGTAGACCTTTCTCTACGAATCCTATAGTATATATGGTTGAGGTTGTAAAATTTTTGTAATGTGATGTAATTACTCAATTACATGTGTGTTCTTCCATGTACACTAGTTTGTGTGCTGACACATGCATCCTTCAGCTCTGTGCTGAGTGCCACTCAGTGTAACACACTGCACAATGAATGTACTCTGGATACAGCAGTAAATAGAAATAAGCAAGTTCATGCATTCTCAGAGCTTCCACCAAAAAAAAAAGTGTTGAACTGAAATGGATTTATAGGGCAAAGCGAACTTTAAGGTCAATTTTAATGAACTGCCAAAGCATTCACTTTGAAGAACCATCATTTCAATCTGTCTTAAACTATACTTTTTTTGTAATTGCATGATCTCACCATGCTGCTGAATTGATCACTAACACGGTCACAGAGTTGATGCCTGCTGCATTCTCTTATGTGTGATGGTTGAGCATCTCTGGAAGCTTTGTGATTTCATAAATTTTGATTATATTTGGGTTGCCCTTCTGCAAAGGCTTAGATTTTCTTCGGAAGAGGAATTCATTTTCAGGCTTGTGTTTCATCTTCTAAATTTTGCATTGCTTTACACATCTTTTTTCAGAACTTCTTTTAGGAGGTATCTGCTTTATGTTATTTTCAAATTTATAGATATCAAGCATGACTTCTTGGGCCACATTTCTCCCTGGGACCATCTTGACATCTGTTTGATCCAGTCCTGGTTCTTCATTCTGCCCATTTATTCCATGATTCATTCTGGAGAAAGAGGCAAGTTCTTTGTGATTCTGCCACCCTGCAAAATCCTGGAAAATGTCTGAGACTGGCCATGCAGGGGAGAGTACATGCTGTCTTTCAGATTGATGTTGACATTCATACAACGTATTTCCTTTTCAATATCCACTACTTAGCTACTTTCTATTAAAATCATGAGTTATGAAAATAGTTGTGAAGTCAAAAGAATAGTTCATGCTTTCTTTGTTTGATTGTGTGATTATTTTTTATGCCTAAATCTTATAATTTGAACAACTATTTTGAAGATAATAATATGCAATATATTTTTAAATTTTATTTTAAAGAGAATAAAACCAAACAAAACAGAAAAAATGAATCAAAACAAAACAGTGAAAGAGATACAGAACTTCAAAATAGGATACCATAACGCCTCCTGTTATCTTCAAAATAGCTTTCCATGCCATCAGACATAATAAAATCAAATGAAACAGAACAGAATAAAATCAATCAAAACAAGACATTGAGTAAAACAGAAACAATAAAATGGAGCAAAACAAAATAATGAGAACAGTACTGGATTTCAAAAATGAGACAGACTAAAATCCCCCATAGTTGCTACACTGCATATTGTTATCCTCTAAACATGCTCAGACTATTAGCCTTAGGCCTGAAAAGTCAATCAAATAATACAAGTTGTTTTTGTACTTCAGCTGCTATCAACTCAATCTGTGTTCCTCCAAATCAGCTGGTTGCTTGGTGGGGGTGGCAAAGGGGTCTTGGCTCTTGTCTCCCAGCCTGCACTCGTGGGAAGGGCAATTCTTGTTCCTCCTCTAAGCTCACAGTTACTGCTGGCTCCCAGGAACAACACTTCTTGTTTCTCTGCAATATATTAACTAGTATTAATTTCCTGTTATTGTGTTTTGAAATTATGTATCATTTTTAATTTCTTTTTTGTTTTTAAAATAAAAAAAAATCTGGTCAAAAATAGTAGTGAAGTACATTTAATTTTATGGACAGTATGAGCAAATAGAATTAAAATAAAACAAAAACATGGGAATGAATCATGAATTGAAAGGGTAAGTTTTGTAAACCTTGCTCACACACACGCATTTGTGGGCTGGGTTATGATGGAAACTTTCATTGTGGGTAATAGTAAAAAAGTTTGCAAAACATGATTCTACATTTACATTTTCTTTCTTTTTCTTTTCACTTAATTTATGCTGCATCAACTCTGATTGTATAACAGGTATCTTTTTTATATTCCTTTCCATTATTTTCTTTGGCTGTCTACAGTAATTAATTAGACTGAGAATTGAGTAGGTTACTATTTTTTCCTCTATTGTGCAGTCAGTTGACTCCAAACTTAAATCTTTTAAGCTCTTATTGACCATACTTGGTATTATATATTTATTTTGGTGAGAAATTTAAATTATACTCCTTGTAACATCCTGGAAATTTTTTCCCATTCTCCTGAAAGTTCCATTTCCTTAAGGCTAGCTCTTGACTGGGAATGATTTCTATGGTTAAACTTGTGACAAACTAGGCAAACATAAGTTAAAACAAAACCAAACCAGTCCTACCCTTTATAGAGTTCAGTCTTCAACTCATCAGCAATCAAAATATTTTATACCATCTCCAAAATTATGTACCAGAGTTCTTCAGTTACTAAAGGTTTAAAAGCTATTTATTTAAAAGGAATTCTTCTGTATATACTTTTTACTCCAGACTAACTTGAATTAACTGCTTTTATGCTCCTTATAATAATAACTTAAAAAGTCTAAACTGTCCTAAAGCAAACATTTTAATGGGGGAACTTAGTTTCTTATCGCATTTTGATGTTATAAACAATTGACTTGCCTCTTTAAAAGGAAGCTAACAAAATACAAGGTCCCAGAAGAGCTGAATGTTTTGGAAATTTCTGAATGAATCTCTTAGGATTTGTTTTTAATCTGAATATTTAATCATGTGGCATTGCAAAATTTGAATTATGCTACTCAATTTTAATGGTTAATCTGCTTTAAAAAATACACACGCTTAATTGTGACATACGAAAGTCCTTATTTAGGGTAGATTTCTAATTTGAGTGCTGTCAGCCCTGCTGTGTAAAGAGTCTCCTGGGTGCAGAGTTTTAAGAGTGTGTGTGTGTGTGTGCCTTTACATCTCATCGTGAAACAATTTCTTTTGCCGAGCCTGCCCCAGCTCTCCGTGAGCCAGGAGGAGACAATAGATCCATCCTAATGGAGTTGTGTACTTACCATCTGTAGGAGCAGCTGCTAGCCCGCATCTGCACAATATGCTGGCACTGAGAGCTCTGCTAATCTGCATAATAAGGAGGAGGCTCATCCCACTCCAGCTAATAATCACGTGCAATCGATGCGCTTCATTCCCTCACTGCTGAGCTTAGTGGAGCTGCCTTCCTCCTTTGGGTTGACAGAGGTCAAGTGAGACAGGGCAGCCTGGAGCTCAGAACCACTGGTTTACAGTCTTAGGTTGCGTCTGTCCAGCGGGACCAGGGTTTGGACTTTCTCTTGAGTCATACTGACACATAACACAAAATCCTGGGAGTTGGGAAGAAAAGGCACTAGCACATAATTAAGATTGCTAATCAGAATTGCTCCTGAAGCAATTAGAGTATTGAAAATTTTGCATTTAAAAATACCTCCTTTGTGGGGACAAGCGTACCAGCAAGTTTTGGGGTTGTCAACTACTTTGAGTCATTTGGTTTTCATTGATTTTTTTAATTGTTTAATAGGTGTGACTTTTAAATTGTATTTACATACAAACACCATTATTGTGAAATAATATTGTGGCAGATCATGTAAAGGTTGATAAATGAAATTTATGTTTATTTCTGTCTACAATATCAGAATGAAAACAGCTCTCTCTTGAAAGTGTTAGTACTGGTAGTAGAGACAAAGGTGACTAGAATGACCTAAAATCACTTTCTTTTTAAAGGTTACACCAGAATGACTTAATTTCTCTAGAAAAATCATGTACTTACAAATATAATTTGATTTCATAGATTTCAGGTCATCAAAATATAACTTGACTTTAAAAGTTAAGCATTTGCATTTAGATGACCTAGACTGAGGCCAATGTTTTGAATCAAAATGTAACTTGCCATTATTTACAACCCTTGTTACAAAAAAGTGTGGAGACCATTACTAATTTATTACAGAAAAAATGTTTGTATAATTCACCACCCGAAGCACAGGGAAATGAGTATTAATTTACAGAGATGGAAGCCTAGCTCTAAAGAAATAATTGTTTCTACTTGTAAACAAAGCAGCTCACTTAGCATTCATTTCAACCTTTTAATCAACACCACTTGGTTAAATAAGATAGCATCTTCCAGTGTGATTCAGAAGAAAATGTTAAGAAGAGTAATTCCCTTTAGATAAAATCAATATTGACATGTTAGTCTGTTGGAAATTTCAGTGAAGTTTTCTGGAGAGCTAAACAGTGCCCTAGTTCCCACCATCCAGCTGATCAATCCTCACAGTAGTACTGAGATTGAATGATCAGTAGTCACCAGGGGAGCTGGAAGCATCTTCCTATTTCCCAATTTCGAATTTCGTGTACACTTTTAGGTACGTTTTCTTGTTGAAATAGAAATGGAATATTGCTCCAGAAAGCTTTTGCATGTTTTGAGCGTCACTGAATAAGACATACAAAAAAGACAAATGATAGGGGTCTCTATTAAAAAAAAAAAGGTTAGTCATAGTTAATGAGATAGTTTTGATTGTTAAATTAATTGGATTGAGAAATGCCTAAGAAATCAGTAAAGCACACTTTTGAGTATGTTTGTATTTCTAGAGATGCCTGGATTATGGGGTCTCTAGTTTCATTAGTGGATAATGAGATTATAATTTGATGGCATTATGAGAGGTGATAGAAACAAGAGGTGAGCTCTAGATGGAAGGAGCAGATTATAGGGATGTGACCGTGTGGGTTATGTTTATCCCCCAGTCCCTTCCTCTGGTGCTCTTGCTCACCTGGTATCTCAGCTGTCATGAAGTGCCCTTTGGCCTTGATGCTTCTGTCCTACATAGGCCTAAATGTAAAGGTGCTGGCCTACTATGAGGAAAGCTCTGAAATCTTTAGCCAAAATAAACCTTTTCTTCTTTAAATTGTGTATGCCAGGTACACCTCTCAGCAACTGCAAGGTGACTAATACACTAACATTCCCAGAATTTAGAAACAAAGACAACAGAAGAAAAAAGCACTCATCATAGACACAAGCTTGAAGATTGGAGATGAAAATACGCTATTAAATTAAATCTCCAGTTAGATTTCATCACTTTATTAGTACTTATGCAATTCATGTGTTTTATTCATTTATTTATTTGCTAGTTGTTTATGTTTCCATGCTTGAATGGAAAACCCAAGAGATTAGGAAATTTTCCTGCTATATCCCCAGGATCTGATAATAAATACAATGTTGAATAATTGGTGGAAATTTTTTACAAATTCCCTTCTTCCCACCCCATACAACTTTTTCAAGATATTTTAAGAGGAACTCAGGATCACAATTCCCTACCTTAAGATTATGTTCCTGCCCAAATACAAAATGTCCCTAGTTGAACTTGAAAAATTATGAATCACCAAAGACAGGCCACAGCAATGAAAAGCTACGAATCTTCTAAATAAATATAGGACAGTTCAGAATCACAAAAAATAGGGCCTCAATGCAATACACGTATCTCTGTGCAACAGTGAAAAAACATCTCTGCTTATTCTGCCTATTCTTTCTCTTGCAGAATGGGACTTGGGTTGATATGAGAAGTGCCTTCGAATCAAGAGCAGGATGCAATTCATCAGTTCAACGTCATCTGTGCCTAAGCTCTTAGCATTAGTTTTGAATGTGAGCTGGTTCTAAGAGAGATGGGCAGATTGACACATTGATTAGATGTCTGTTCGTTTCTTTCTTTAATCTACTCATTCACACATATATCTATATCCAATAATATTTGGGGGCTTACTATGTGTCAGGAACTTAATCTGGGTGAATGTTCATGAATGAGTTCTACATCTCTTTTAAATACTAGAAAATTTCCTGCAGATATATGGAAAGTTATGAGATGCCATATAGTTTGCTAAGGATTCAAAGCTCAAACTTGAATTAAGTTTGTAAGGATCATCTTTTAGTGACTATTCACAGTCACTAAAAAAAAAAACATTTCTCAGGAAAGATTTTATCATTTTTATTGAGGACTTTATGGTTTTCCTGGAAATACAAAACATTTTTGTGATTTTTATGAGTAGAATTTTCTTTTTATATAAATTTTTTTAGAGAAAAAAGCAAAACAAAAAGGGTAGAAATAATACAGAATTTTAAAAAAGTAAGAAATCACTAGTTTGATAAATTACATATTGTTATCTTTGAAATAGTTGTTCAAGTTACAAACTCAGAGCATAAAAAGTGGACAAACAATGACAGTACAAACCATTCTGTTTGATAAATTAACAAAAACTTAGTAAGTAGTATGGTTATCTATCTTGCACACTTAAACATACACACAGTTATATTCTTTAGAGCACTTTCTTTCCATTTCATTATTACAATATCTGTTATACATTTTGGATCTTATTCTTCTTTCAGTTTATTATTGTTATTTTTCATGCTAGAGATGATACAATATTTACAAATGTGAGTTATTTACATTTTATAATTGGTTGCTGATACTATACATGAAAATCATTGAAATGTAAGTTTTTAGTTTCCCTCATTGAAATTTAGTATTCTAATAACTTAGTCTTTTGGTTTTTATTTCTGAATAATCATAATGCCTATCTCTCCTTCCCTTTCAGTCATTTTTATTTCATATATTTTGAAGCTCTGTTATTAGGTAGATACACATTTAGGATTGTTATATGAATTTGTATCAAGTTATTTTCCTGTCATTGCTGAGACAAAATACTGAACACCAAAAGTTAAAGGAGAAAATGTTTCTTTAGCTTACAGTTTGTGAAGGTTTCAGTCCAAAATCAGCTGGCTCCAAGGCAGAGGGGCATGACACAGGGTTAACACTTTAAGTTGACAGAAGACAGCAAAACTGACAGAAATACACACACAGAAAATAGGAAACAAGCCTCTTTTCCTCCCTTATATCGTGCACAGGCTACCCGCCCTGGAGCAGGGGTAGCACTCACATCATCTCCCTACCCTCCTCTTGCACAGGCTCAGGGTGTTCACCTAGTGAGGACCCTGGCCCCTTGCTGAATCACTTAGTTAAACTTCTGACTTCTCAAGTTGACACAATGAATTAACCATTACAACTTGGCATACTGATTCTTTTACTGTTATGAAATATCCCTTTTTAGCTTTGTAATATTTCTTAAACTCTGCTTTATCTGATATTAATATAGCAACTTTCTATTTGATTAGCAATTTCTTGGTATGTTCTTTATGCATATATTCTTACATTTTAATCTGTCTGTGTCATTATTTTCAAAATTGTTCTTAGCCTGAATTTGGGTTTCATTTTTTATTCAACTTCAATAATTTAGTTGGAGTATTTATAGATCATTTATATGTTATGTAATTATTCATATGATTAGGGTCAAAGTTACTGTTTTCTGTCTTTCTTAATCTTTTCATTTTTCTCTTTAATGCCTTCTTTTGGATTATTCTTTGTTACATCATTTTGTCTCCACAATATACTTATCAGTTATATCTTTTTATTTTATTTTTGTTGTGTTATAGAGTTTCTAATACATGTATAAAACTACTGCAGTCTGTCTTCAAGTAATGTTAGACTACTTCATCAGTAATGGAAGGCTCCCACAAGAGTATACTCCCTGTGTTTCCCCTTTTTCAGTATACACTATTCCGGTCAAACACTTTAATGCTGTACTGTAAGCTCTGTAACACATTGTAAATCCTACAATACATTGTCATTTTTGTTCTGAGAAATAAGCTATCTTTTAAAAAGATTAAAAATGAGGTAAATGTCTTATTTATACACATATTTGCCAACCTAATATTCTTCAACTCTTTGTAATTTCAAATTTCCACCTGGTATTATTATTATTATTATTGCCTGAAGAATGTTATTTGTTGAAAGAAGTTCTTTGGACCTTATAAACCTATCAGCAATAAATTCTCCTAACTGTATTGATCTGAAAAAGCGTATTTCACCTTAATTTTGAAGATACCTTTGCTGGTCACAGATTTCAAGGTTGACAGTTCTTTTTTCCCTTCACTATGAAGACAATGTCCTACTCTATTTTGGCTCACATAGTTTCTGTCAAGAAAATCTGGAAATTGATTACAAGGCAACTTGGTTCAGCACTGGGCCATGTAAATGTTGATGATAGTGGTCATGCAATCCTTTAATCTCTTCTCACTTAAAGATGAGTAGACAGGAAAAAGAAAATGCTATGGAGAAAACAGTACAAAGTGAAGGAAAATGTTACCAGCTTTAACATTAACTGACCACGAGAAAACTGACACTCCTGTTTCCTTTGTACACATGAGAAACTGAAATCATGAGAAGGGTTAATGACTTTTTCGGGGTCACAGGACTACTACGTGTTGGAGTCAGCGTTGTAAACAAGGCATCCTAAACCTTGCCTCATTATCCATCTGAAGGGTATCAGTCACATCTACCTATTAGGTCCCCTATCATGAATCTGAGACCCAAGATACACACTGGAGAGCAATTTCCAGAGACCAAATAATCTAATTCAGCTCTCCTAAAATAGGATGGTGTCCGTCCTTCTCTCTGCAGCATTCTCTGACACACTGAAAAGAGAGTACAGCGCACCAGAAACCCCTGAGGAAATATCTGCTAGGTCCTTCTTCCCCATCTCCCATGTCTTCCTCCTCCTGGCCCCATGCATCAGTCTGAGTGGCTTCCTCATTGCTAGGCAGGTGATTTTGGGCATGGTGGTATTTTCCTGGAAATGAAAGGAGGAAAAACTACTCAGTTAAGTAGTTCTCCAACACAGCAAAGAAATTGCTGCTCAATTTTCTTATTTGCAGAGATATGACCAAGAGACAGAGCGATTGGATAAAAGATCTTTCCACCTCTTTTGAGGTATGTTTAACATGGGGGGCGGGGCTTGAATTTCATTCTCAACTCAGTTCCCTTGGTCATGTGGAAAATACTTCCTGACGACCTTCCTGAGTTTGTTTGTCCTTGTTTTTGGAGTAATAGTAAGTTTTATGATTTTTCTTTTTTTTTGTCATATGTCTTAGAACGAGCCTGGAAGAGATTATGTCAAGGACTACTAGCTGCATGCTTTTAAAAACAGAAATCTTCTCATTTTATATGGAAAATTGTCATGAGATAGATCAGACCATGAAGTTTATCTTTGTAAAACCAGACATATTCCTTTTTATTTATTTCTAAATAATCATATAGTACAATTGGCTTCCCTGTCCTCAGTGTGCGGCTCTATGAATTTTAATACATAGACTGGTGTTACTAATACCACAACTAGTCACAGAAGAGTTCCAACACCATAAAAATTCCCTTAGGCTACAGTCACATTCTCATCCCACCCCAGCCTTTAGCAATTATTGAGCTCTTCATCACCATAGCTATATCTTTTCATGGTTGTATTGATCAGCTTTTCCATTGCTGGGACCAAAAGCCTGACACAGTTTTAAAAAAGAGACATTTATTTAGCTCATGGTTCAGAGGTCTCCATCCATGATGAGCTGATTCGAAGGCAGAAATATTATGGTGGAGGGGAATGGTGAAGCAAAACTGCTTAGTTAATGGCATCTGAGGAGCAGGGTGCAGGGGAAGAGTGCCAGGAAGGACAGACACCAAAGTCATGCCTCGAGGACCCATTCAGGCACACCCAAAAGTGTGCTTTACTGCTCTCAAAGAGTATCTCTCAAGTTAATCAAATTGCCACGATTAACTATTGCAATATTATATAAATGAACTCATATAATATGTAACCTTTTGATTCAGGATTTATTTGCACATTACGATACTTTTATGAATCTTCCAAGTTATTGGTGTATCCGTAAGATTTTTACTTTTTATTATTGCTGAGGTATAGCGCATTATCTGGATATACTGCAGTTTATTTCTGTTCAAGAATATTTTGATTGTTTCTAGTTTTGAGCAAGGACAGATACTGCTACCCTGAATATTTCTATACAGGCTTTTGTATGAACATAGTTTTTGTTTTGTTTTCTCTAGGGTACTTGGGAGGGAGCCTACTGGACCAAATGGTAAGTATACATTAAAGTTTATGCATGATTTCAGAAAGGCATCATCATTCTGCATTTCTAACAGCAACAATGGGTGCACCAGTTGCCCTGTATCCTCACTGCAACTTGGAATTGTCCACAGCTTTAACTAGCTATTTTAATAGATGCATATTCATATCTCATTATGGGTTTAATTTGCATCTCCTGATAGCTCATGACAATTGTTTCATGTGCTTACAGTGTCTTTGGTGGCGTGTCTGTTCAAGTCCTTTGCACAATTTTTACTTGTTTTTTTCATATTGTTAACTTTTGAGAGTCTTTTACATAGACTCAATCCGAGGCCTTTGTTAGCCGAGTAATTTGCAAGTGTTTTCTCCTAGCGGTCACTTATCTTTTCATTCTAACAGTAATTTTTCAGTGAGCAAAAATTCTTCACTTCAGTGAAGTCCAATTTATCGTTCTTTTTCTCTTATGGGTCACGTATTTGCTGACATGTCTAAGAATTCTTCAAATAACCCCAATCACAAAGATTTTCTACTGTGTATTCTTCTACTAAGTTGTATAAATTTCATCTTTAGACAATAATATACTTGGAGTTAATACTTTTATGAGGTACAATTTATGGTTTACTTGTTTGCATGTGTGTAGAGGACCAGCTGTTTTATTTGTTGAAACCTATCTATACTGACCAGCTAATAAATATTTATGTATTTTATTTTTTTGGGACTGGGAATCAAACTCAGGATCTTGTGGTTGCCAGGCAGGCACTTATGCCCCTGAGCTATATCCTGGCTCCTATGTTTATATTTTAAGAACAATGATTGCATTTAAAACCAGCACTTTTGATTTTTCAGAGAGCATCGCTTCTCTGACAACTAATGAGCTGGACTTTGTATCACTTAGTACCTCAACAAATACATGGAGACCTGACTGTGTGACGTCAGGCAAAAGACCAGGCTTTCACAAGTGCCCGGGAGCATGTTTTTGTTTTATTTTTCTTCCCTGTAGGATTTCATGGTCTATGTAGGGAAATGAAGTGGGACAAATGTAGCATATCCATTTGTGTACCGAAGACTCTTTTCCTTTATTTATGTTACGACTTTCAGAGATTCCTTAGTGGTCTAATCATCACTCGAATGAGTGCCTACCTTTCAGTTTTGCTTCTTCGCCTCCAGTCATTGATCTAATCCCTAAACTCATAAATGCTTGAAGGAGGACACGCTGTGAGGGAAGCTGATGGAGTGTTCTTCTTTTGCTAGGGGAAAAAATGCATTTGTGAGCTGTATGAACAGTGCCAGGTTTAAGATTCGGATTTTTGAACAGTGAACTTTCTTAAAAAGAGATGTCCCAGGGGCAAAATCAACCCCTTCTAGCTATGCAGAGGTCAGACCTGCAGACAGTGCAGACAGGGCTGAGTGTATGAGTCACACATTTCTAGTTCTTTTTGGGAAATTTATGATCAGAATAATACTTAGAAATGAAGTGAATGTGTCATTTACAAGTTAGAGTCAATGAACAGGTTGGCTTTTGAGATTATATCTATGGCTGAAGGGAATCTAGACTTAGGTGATGAAGTACTTGAATCATCTCTCCTGTCTTAACCAGAAAGCACCTCCTCGTTGTCTCTGATGATTCGGAATTGTCATAATGGGGAATTGTAGAGGCAGCTGGATTCTAATTTCGGTAGCATTTATACTAGTCAGCTTGCAGTATCATGCCAGACCCTGGTACTTTCCTTGTCCTATGCATTTTATCTGTTAATGGGAAACCAGGAGAGCTTGGCTTACAGGACACAATACTAAAGAAAAATAAATATAAAACTAGTGATAATCGTAGCTAAAATTTATTGAGCACTTACTCTGTGTCTGGTCCTCTTCTAATCTCTTTATATGAATAAACACATTCAATTGTCTCAACAATCAGACGAACTAGAGATCCTTACCTTTCCTATCTTACAAATGAGAAAAATGACATTCAGAGACATGAAAGATACAGTCTAAGAGAATACCCAGCAATCTCTGTCTCCTGGAAGTTATGCCCTATGTGATCCCTCTCCCAGAATGTGAGTGGCTTGGTGACAGGCTCATCAAGGACAGGATATGGCAGAGGTGACAGGATGTCCCTTATTGGGTAGGCTACATGAGATTGTAGTTTTGGTCACGCTAGCAGATCTCCCTCCAATCCCTTGCCAGCTTTGATAAAGTAAATCTCCAGGTGGAGGAAATCCAGGTGTCACAGAATACAACTATTTTCCTCACACAGAAGGTCATCTTAGACTTAAACCATGATGATTCACAAAAAGAAACTCAGTGGGATCCCTGTAACCTCAGGCCCATAGGTTCAAAATTGTCAACGTCCACTCAGAAACTATGAGCCACAGCCTAACAGCTCTTGAAAGATGAAAATTGTGCCAGCAACCACAGAAGTGAACCTGGGTGTAGTTACTTCTGTAGTTGAGCCCTCAGATGAGACCTGAGCTCTGATTGGTCCCTTGGTGGAGCCATCTGAAAAGCCATTAATTGGACTAGATTCTTCCCCCACAGAAATAGTGAGACTAACAATGGGTTGTTTTATGTGGCTAAGTTTGTGCTCTTTGTTACCAACAATATATACATGCTACAGAACAGAGAAAGTATTTTGCCCAAAATCATATGTCACTCTGACTATAGACTATAGACTTTCCTAATGGTCTTCTCATATATAAAGATCCCCAAAGGATTTGCCATATGATACGGGTTTTTCTATTTACAGCATTAAAAGCTTTCTTTAGCAGTTCTTTGGAAGAGAAATTGGTCTTAAAATCTTAGGTGTTTGAAGGAAAAAAAAAAAAAAAACCCAGGAAATCTTATTTGAAGTATGGAGTCAAATCCTGATCTTTTCTTTTCCTTACTATTTTATTTTACTTTTCAGGGGGTCATTGGTTCCGTGTGGCTAGTGTTAGTCTGTTTTCATTATATAGCAGTTCTAAAGGAAGTAAGCCAGACAGAGAGGAGTTAATGTTAGAAGCCCCAGCTGGGGACCATCCTTAACTTCCAGCTACCTGCTTGTTGGAATGAAAGATGAATGTGGTAGGTGTTCTTTCGCAGTGGTTCCTGTGATGAAGTGATTTGATTTTCCTTCCCATAGAGAAATATGCCATTTAAAAAAAGAAAAAAATTTCAAAGAAATTTACTTTTTAAAAGAAACTTCATCTTTAAAAAAATTTCTGGGGGAAAATCAAACAAACATGAATGTCAACAGCATGCTAACACTTCAAGGAGACCCACGCTCCTTTCTTCTCCGTGGTTGGTTGCATCGTGGGCCTAGATGACTGGCAGGCAACTGAGACAGCACCTACTGCAATCACCACCCAAATTGCTGATTGTTTGCCCAACACACGTTCAATTTTATTATTTCATGAAAAAACCCCAACTCTCTCAAGAGTTCACCATCTTGGGAGAGCCCCTTGCTCTGGTGAAGGAAATAATTGGAATATTCCTCCACTCAGAAAGACAAATTCGAGATGCTTTAACTTTAGCCATCTGCGGAGAGAACCTCAGCAGGATTTCGGCAGTCCCACAGCTCACAGGATTCCATTTGCTTTAGCCTTCTGAGGTGGCAGAAGGTTCCCCAGTCTGCTCAGTCTCTTCTGCTAAGCTGGCTGGACTTTTGTCCTCAGTAGAAAGCCTTACACAATCGACAGGTGCCTGATCAGTGTGTTCTGCATGGTGTTCCTGAGGCGGCTGGGCTGTTTGGAAGGCAACTGCTTCTCGGAAGTGTGGTTGAATTTTCTAGTTCCACATTCCTGTGACATCCATGCTCATCTCTCAGTGTGTAATGTGTATGTTCAACATACATTGAATTTGATTATGCAAATCCTGACTTTAACATCTATTATCATTACTCCTGTATACTGCAAAGTGTATTTATAGTATTTGCCTTAATGCAAAATCTCAAAGCTCATCTCTAAGGAGAAGATTTCACCATTCCTCTCTGATTTTGTAAGGTAATAAGGGCTCATCTGAGATTTAAACTTCTGAGATCTCTCACACTTGTAGCTTTTGACATGTCCCTTCCAGAGCAGATAATGTCCTTTTGGCTCCTTCAGATACTTTGGTTTCTAAGTTTAAAATTTTAAGATGATCTAGTTCCATTTACTCTTGGCATAACTTGAAGAAAGACAAGTTAAAAGGCTTTTGGGAAGCTTTTATAAGTCATTTTGGATGACAGTCTATTCAGACAAATACTGGGATGAGTTGAGTATAAATGAACCAGAAACACGTGGCTAGCATTTTCCTTAGCCAGTAACACTGCTTTTAATGTGGGACCAGAATGCAGTGAGCCAGACGTGAATTTCATTTTGCTTCAGCTCACATGGCTGCATTGTTGAACTCCAGTCCTAACTTGTTACTGTCCTCTTTGCTTCTTAGAATATCGTGCTATGCCCAACCCCACCCCATGCATATTTATCACATTGGTTGGGGAATAAAACACTATGACTGCTAAAAATTTCCTCTATGGTATGGAAATTAATTGCATGAGCTCTGGTATGCAAATCCTTTCTGCTCCCTTTTCTGTGTGATGTTGGGTAGGAGGGGTGACCTTGGGTTCCAGTGCATAAGCATTGAAGAGTGAGCCTTTTCAACCCTTAACTTTTCATGTGTAAAATGGGCATAATAATAATAAGGTAGGGGCCACTTCCTAGCATTTCTCTGACAATTAATAGAGTCTGAATGTACAAAAGCACTTAGTCCAATTTCTGATAGGAAGCAAGAATTCAATAAATGTTAGTTGTTATTGCTGACTTAAATATCACCACAGTTTCTACATGAATAGCGGGCAGCATTGTAATTCCTGTAGCTGATTAGATGGATTATGCTGTGATCATGAAAACATTCTAACACCTGATTTGGATGGAGGTTGGAGGTTCCAGCCAACTGGATCACCATGCAGTGTGGTACCATTGGTATGAAAGCCCTGGCCGGATGGCTGTCACACTGAATTCAAAGACTGGCACCGCCCACTCATCTCAGCTTGGCTGTAGAACACTGTGGAATAATCGTGATGCTTAGACCCAAGGTAGAGCTGATGACACCAGGCTTCAGCTCTGCTCTCAGCGAAAGCCCGAGACAGGACATCAGCTTATATCAGCATTCTGCCTGAGTCCTTTTCTCCCCACGGTGCACAGATGAGCAGTTCTTTTGTTAGGTAGTGATGACTCATAGCCTCCATTCAAATGGGCTTTGTTGTGAACAGCCATTAGGGTTCATAAACTCATGAAGCCAAGTCATACTGGGTACTTTATGGGTTTGTTATGCTTCAAAATATATAGTTCCCACTGCAGCGGGGTTTGACAAAGCCAGACAAAGGAAAATTTGGTGTTTCAGCAAACTTCAAGCCAGTAAAGTGGCACTCATCACTTCGTCCTGGAACCCCTAGCTTGTCTGCTGGCTCCAGCTTTCTTCTTCTTTGGAACTAGCTTCCCACCTTCCAAGTACCCTCAAGTGTTAACAGCCCAGTGTCTACACCACCCTTTCTCTGTCAGCCGCGCTCCTGATGGTCATGTAGGAGAGCAGAGACCAGCACCACCTCAGGCTTCTTCAGTTTTGCTAGAACAGACCGGCCTCCCATGGCATATGAGGCAAAATGTTCAGAAGATGCTCTTAGAATCAGAAGTTTTATAAAAAGTCTCCTGTCTCTGCCTACTTATTTTTAATCCGTGTGTGTGTGCCTCTGAGTGTCTTTATGTGTGTTGATGTCGCATCTGAAAACTCCACGGTTGCTCTTGGAGCTAATGGTATGAAGACGTGGTGCTTATTTGCAGCCATAGTCTGTAAACATGTTTATTTATTTTAGAAAAGTGGACTCTGTACTCATGCTCTCTTCTCGCATGAATCAAACATGGCTACTCACAACATTTGTGAATAGCGATGCTGCTTTGAACTCAGGCTGTTTAGGAAAGTAGATGTCCATATTCTGCTAATTCTAGATAGCTTGCTCAAAGCAGTCCACACAGATCTCTCCTTTAGGTATCAAATTCTGAATCAGGTTTATCTTCAGCTTCTTCCATCAGAGAGTGAGTGTGGAGTCCTCAAGGCAGGGCTGTGGGAGATAATTCTTTCTCGTCTCTAGCCTCTAGCTGCCTGGAATCTGATGAAGGGAGTCCCACTAGTCCAGCATAACTTTTTTTTATCTATTCAGATTCTTCCATATTGCTCATTCATAAATAAGCTAGTTTTCTTATCCAAAAGACCTTTATAAGTTTTGTGACAAGCAGAGTGAAAGATACTATGTCCCAAAAGGAGGAAGACTGAATCTCTGGTTTGTGAACAAAACATGTTGTGAATGAAGCACTGCATAAGCAGCTTGGCCCACACCACTGCTGGTGGCAGGCAGGGTGAGTGATGGTCCTGAGGGAAGCAGAGCTGCCAACCCTGATGAAGCCCAAAGACCACGTGTGAGTTGAGTGTTGAAGGATGAGCTGGAGTTCTTGAGGGCAGGTGCTGATTCAAGGCAGTGTGCCCTTTGCTTCTTACTCAGAAAATTTCCATCCTCTACAGGAGTGGAGTTAAGGGCTTCTAGAACCAATTAGCAGCATGCTGAGATGGTCCTGTGGGCAACAGAGACTCCTGAAAGCTTGGAATAAGGGAGTGACAGAGTTGGACAATAAAAGGTGAATCTGGTGGCAGAGTGAGGAGCTTGGCTCAGTCATTTGGGAGAAGGGAGGCCAACCCCAAAGTAACAGTGGTGAGGTTGAACCAAGGCAGGGTTGGCGTGACAGAGAAGAAAGACTCCATAAGGAGAAAATAGAGTGTTTACTTCGTAGAATATCAGATCATCTCTTTCTAGGGTTTGGAGAAAATAATCAGCTAGGAAAGTTGGTTAATGGGCATAATGCATTATGTAATAGCTGATGAGTTAGGAAAGACTCAGTAAAATTATTATTATTTTTTTTTATTTTACAAAGTAAAACCGCAGGATTATGATTTTTTAATCCGACAGTGGGAGATGATCTGTGGGGACTCTGGGATGTGGGGAAGCAGTGGGGGGACCAAGCATAGTTTATTTAAAGCAGGTTTGTAGTTCCCTGTGGCAGGGATAAGGACCTGAAACAAATGGTGACCTGTGTGATTTTAAGTTGTCTGTTGATCTGTGTTGAAAGTGTCAAAGTGTGCCGCGTGCACTGGCCCAGGTGAGAGATACCTTGGGAATGAGCTGGTGGGAGATGTGAGCACTTAGAAGAAAAAGAAGTGGTGTTGGGGGCTGGGCTTTCCTCTGTCTCTGGGCTCGAAGGGAGATATCATGTTCAGGGTGGGTAAAAATTCTAAAAATTGTACAGTGACCTGTACAAAGGAAACAGAAGACTTAGACTGGGACAGGCGCTAATTTATGAGCAGGATAGTAGCTGAGAATTAGACCATAGAATGGACTGACTCAAAACTGATAGGAGAGTAACCACCTTCCCTTAAATACACCTGAGGAATGTGCCGTTGGAAGAAACTAGGCTCTGCTATCACATGGCCAGGTTCCTCAGGAGGAAGCCACTTGAGACTTAAGAGATTCACAAGAGGTAGAGTATTGAACGGGACATGGGATGAGCAAAGGCAATGGGGACTAGTGACAGCAAAAAGAAGCCAGTTGTGCTGCCAACCACCCTAGAGAATTCAGGAAGGGTGAAGATAAGAATTCTTCTTCACGGACAGGGAATAGGGGAGTGGGAATGGAATTTGAAGTGGGCAAAAGTATCCAAATATTGAGGTCCACTTGGATCTAGGAATATATAGGGAAGGACAGAAGTCCATGATAAATCTGAAGATTCTGAATGCAGAGAAGGCCAGACCACTAGGAGAGTCCTAAGAAAGGGCCCAAGAGGTAATGGCACAGATCTAGAGGGCCCAGAGCTCAAGAGTCCTTCCAGATAGGAAGCCTTAGGGTTGCCTGGCTTAAAAACTGTGCTCTGTTTCTTTGGACAAGGCTTCTTTCCTCTCTGATTTCTAGCAGGGCTCCCAATGAAGTAAAGAGATAGAATTTATTCCTTTTCCCTGGGCTTTGCATTATATTCATAGTCACTACTGTATTCTGTGATTTAGGAATTTTTCATTTAGGATTTCTCATGCTATAAACACTGAAAGTTCAATAATGTGCTTCAAATGTCAACTCTACCTAAAAGTGATGTTTAAAAATAAAAACTACTTTTTGCCACTCCTTGAAGAATCCTAGCAATTTACTTTTGATACAAAAACTAGAGTCACTTCCTGTCCTGTCTTATTCCATCCCATCCTGTCCCACCCCACTGATCTTACCCTATCCATCTTATCCAATTTTATCCTACTCATTCTGTTCAATCCATCATATCCTATCCCAAGTATTCTTTCAGTCATACCCAACCCAACATACATTTCTATATTCTACTCCATTCTATTACTATACAATAATTTAAATGAGCTGGATATGTTCCTTAAGTAAAATTGTAGGTCAATTATTTAAAACTTGGATAATTTCCTTGTAGAATTAATGTTATAAAAACATGACTCAACTCCTATGATTTCCTGGGTTATACATCTCAGTATATGACCAGAAGGAAAAAGCAAATGAGAAAAGACTTTTTCTTATTCAGGGCATGGAAAAAGCCATCACCTCTGATACTTTACCCCTAAGCTCTCCAATACTGGCTGGCGATTTGGGTGATCTGATTAAATAAATTAGTTGAATGGAACTTGAAGAGCAAGTCAATAAATTAACTACTGTATCAGTCTGCTACACACTACAAAATCCTCTCTTGATTATTTGTATCTCTTTCTAGAAAAAGAGCCATGACCAGGAAGAACATTCTAATTTGAAAACATCTAAGATACAAATCAATTAATAGGCTTAATACTGTCTATAGCTGGAGGCAACAGATAGAACAGTGCCATTGCAGAAGTACAGGAGCACTAATCAACTGAACTGGAAGAGCTTACAAATTGCAGCAAGAGAAGCAATGTGTGGTATGTGGGGACCCTTAAAATCTGAGACATTATTAGTTCAGAGGTGGAGGGCTTGTCAAAATAATCAATGCGTTTCAAGTTAATGAGAGAAGCATTAGTTAATTAATCAACAGTTTGTTGCAAAGTCAGTGCAGATGGCAGGGAAATTGCAGTGAACAAGATGGGCACAGACTTTACTTATATGGTGTAACACAAGAGGTGGGTAAATTCTTGGTTGGGGAAAGATGGTGCTACAGAATCTCCTGCAAGGAAACCAGTGCTACACAGGCAGGAGGTTGGGGTGTGTGGGAAGGTGTTATGGCTTGTATCTTGATTTCCCCCTAATGCCTCACATGCTCATAGGTAGGGCTTTTGGGTGTGGCTGAATCTGGGGTGTGTATTAAAGGTGTATGATACCTGAATTAGCATACTGTTGTAGTCAGGGTTTACAAGGAGAACAAGAAAATATAAGACACAATTTATAGCATCGTTGTTTTTTAAATTTTATTTAAGGAGAAAAAAAAGCAGAGAAAGTGTACAAGTTATACAGATTTACAGAAAAAAATAAACAGTAGGAAATCACTAGTTAATGGATTACATATTGTCATCTTAGAAATAACTGTTCAAGTTACAAAATTAAAGCTTGTAAAGTGGACATTCCAACAGTGAGACTGCAAACAGTTCTGTTCAACGATCCAACAAAACTCAGTGATATCATTATCTATCTTATACACTTAAATATACATACAGTTATATCGCTTAGAGCACTTTCTTTTCCTCTCTTTTGTACAATGACAATTACACATTTTGGGTTTTGTTGCTCCCACAGTTCTTATTACATTTTTGGAAGGGAGTAGAACCAAATGTGACATAACAGAACAGAGTCAATCAAATCAAAAGGGTGGACATAATAGATAATGTAAAAGCATAATACAAGGTGATCAACAATGGTTACCATAATGCCTCCTGCTATCTCTAATAGAATTGCCTATATCATCAGTTATAATAAAATTGAACAAAACAGTAAAGAACAAAACCGACAAAACCAAAACATTGGAGACATTATAGGTCTTCAAAAGTAGATAATAGTCAACTAGAATGGGTGTCATAATGAATCCCACTATCTTCGCAGCTGTTGCCTAAACTTTCGAACCTGGTACTATCAAGCAAAACAGAATAGGGGGATATCAGTCAAAAACAAGATGGTGAGAGTAATACAGGGCTTTAAATCAAGATAATGGAAAGTCAAAGTGGGTTACTATAATATATCCTGCTATTTTTAAATTTTTTTCCCTTAATTAAAAGGATAAAAATAAAAAAGTAAATAATGAAGTGGAGATTGAGATAAAAGAGGGCATAACAGCAAAACAGCGCAGATCAAAACATAATCATTTAAGCAGAATAGTGTTTCACTACAAGATAATCCTGACATAAAAGTAGTTACCATATTGTCTCTTTCCTTGAAATCTTTGAGTATAACTTCATATACTGTAGCATCAAATATATCAAAACAATGTAAAACCATTTAAGAGAATGACAGCATTGCAGGGTATTTAGAATCAACTAACAGAAAATGAACAATGGTTTCTGTATAATCTCCTTGTCTATAAAAGTTTTTGCTTATACTATCATACATAATAAAATCCAATAAGATACAACCTGTTTAGACCAATGGAGACAGAAGAACAAAAGCTTGATGAGACTTCAAAACAAGATGATACTAAGTCAATATTACCTATTAAGATGTCATTTTCTCCAAAATAGCTGTTCCTATCATCTAATCTTCTCTGCCTCATTTCTGTTGAGCTCTTTTTCTGTCATTAGTTGTCAGTTTGTCTTCTTCATTTTGTTTTCTGCTCCATTCATTGTGGCCTCTCTGCCACTATTTCTGGATTCTTCGTATTTTACTTTTTTAGAATATCCTGCAGTATTCTCTGTAGAGTTGAATTGGTGGTTGAATATTCCCCTAGTTCCTCTTTATCCTGGAAGCACCTTGTTTTTCCATCAATTTCCAGGGATAGTTGTGCAGGATATATCAATCTTGGCTGGAGATTATTATCTTTCAAAGCTTGAATTATTTCCCCCCACACTTTTCGTGATTTGATGGTTTGTGCAGAGAAATCTGCTATAATTCTGATGGGTGTTCCCTTGTAAGTGATCTGTTTCTTGTCTCTGACGGCTTTTAATATTCTGTTCTTATATTGAATTTCTGGAATTTTAATTATTATATGCCTGGGTGTTGCTCTGTTTGGGTTGTAGGTGGCTGGGGTCCTGTATGCTTCACACAACTGAGTATCTTTACCTTTTGCTAAATTAGGAAAATTCTCCTGTATTATTTCTGTGAGCAGCTTTTGTAGTTCATTTGTTTGTGTCCCTACTTCTTCTTTTATGTTCTTAATTCTTAAGTTATGGATCCTCTTATCATCTTCTAGTCTTTGTATTATTGCTGTTTGTTTCTTTGTTACTTTTAAGAAGTTTTTCATTTCATTCTCCATATTACAAATCTGCCCTCCAGTTCAGATAGTCTGTCCTTAGTTTCTTTCAAGCTGTTATGCCAGTTTTCAATAGAGTTTTTAGTTTCCTGGTAGTCTCTTTGAACCTGCTTCACGTATTCTATGCTTTCTCTATTTTCTCCATCAAACAATTCTCCCCTCTTTTTCTGTTCTTCCATTCCACCATCTGTTTTTTCTTGGGTGGTGCTTAGCATTTCTCTAACTATTCTGCTTATTTCTAGCTTCAGGTCATTAATAACTTCATTCTTGAACTCGTCTATGAGGCTCTGGAGATGGCGCTTTATGTCTATCGGTGTGGTGTCCGCTATTGCCTGTTTCTCAAGATTGGGGGCCAAAGGGCCTTTCTTGTTGCTCCCTCTTCCCATATTCTTTGTTCCTTATTTATGCAAGTGTATATAGGAGGCCCAGCTTCCTTCCCTGTCAGCCACAGTCTGATTGAATTGCGCCAGCTAGGTATTCCCGCCCACCGCAGCACACCAGGAAGTTGCAGACCAGGCAGCCTACCTGGGGCCCGCCCCTCCAGGCCACCCTCAGGCTCTGGGATCTGGGTTGTGCTAGATTACTGGGTCTCAGCCAGCAGCGTCATGTAGGCCAGGCACTTCTCACCAATCCTGCTTGAGAGGGGGATATGTGGCTGAAGTCACTGCAGCGCCCTGTTCCTGCAAGTCTGCCCAGTCCCAGAATGTCCTCTGTTGGAGTCTCCTAAACTGTGGAAGAGTCTCAGTTTCTCTCACTCACCTCGCCGCAAGTCAATGCACAGCTCCCTGCCCGTCCTGCTTTCAACTCCGTTCACCGATTCCCGTTCTCAGAGCTTCCGCGCGTCTCTCTCCCTTCCGAGCCGATGTAGATGAAGCCGCTGCAAGGCAGGAAACCCAAATCGCGGCTTCCAATGCCATGGGCTCCAGCTTCCACACTGAGGCTTTTCCATTCCTGTTATAGCACCAGGATTGCATTCCAAGTTGGTTTCTCTCAGCCCAGTTCATTCTTGGGTCAGCAGGGCATATCTCCACTTGCTTATGATTCCCTACTCTGCACCATTCTTGAATTCTAAGCTGGGTCTTTCAGAGAGCCTCCGTAGCTACTGCTATCTGTCCACCATGTTCTCCCGGAAGTCCGGCATCGTTTTGTAATAATCACCCAAGAGATAAATACAAGAAGTAGAGGAGATCTGTCCATACACTAAGACCCAAGGAATTTAGCTGAAGGCCCAGATCCCATGGCAACATCCTGCGTGAGTCTAGCTGAAGATGGTGAGCCCATGACAATGCCCCTCATGAGTCCATCTGAGGCCTAGAACCTATGACAATGACTCACGCAAGTCTGTTTCATGGATCTGTGCTGGGAAGGCCCAAAGATCAGTGGTGGAAGCTAGAAAGTTTGTATCAGTGGGATGAAGGGGAATGTGCCAGTAGGTTGAGGGATCTTCACTACAGCCAGTAAGCAATGCTCAAAGTAAATGATTACATTGTATTAGGTGTTATTGTTACAGGAAATAACTCCCAATCTGTTAGGTATGCTGAGTTTGTGTCTCAGCACTCCAGAGAATGGAATTGAGGAGAGAGGAGGTGAAGAGTAGGAGAAGTTTTTATTAAGAGAGAGCCCCCAAGGGGCAGGAGAGATCCTGAAAGTGGAACTCATGGAGGCTCTTTCTTTAGGAGATTTTTATTTACAATCACATTACAGGTTACCTAGGATCAAATTAAAATCAACCCATAGGCTTAAGAACAATCACTTTGCTAATATTCATTTAATAGAAAAACAAGCAGAAGCAAGGCAACATAGCATGGAGAAGAACAAATGCATTTCTGTAAAGGATATGAATAAGGCTCAGAGCGGTTTGGTCATCTCTCTGTCAACACGTTCATTATGTTGTTTCTATGTGTTTATAACATTGTTTAGGCTAGTTAGACCAAATGGCATTAGTTACAGTATAGCTCTGAGTTGTTGTTCAGCTCTGGGGAGGCTTGAAGGCCAAGCCATTGTATCTCTATCTTGGGGTCTGGTTTCTATCCACTCAGCCTTTAACCTCAGATCTGGTTGCTTCATCTTTGTTTGGTCTCTTTCTTGGGCCTGGTCCCTTTCTAACTACCTATCAGTCTCAGCCTAATTCAGCTATCTGTAACATCATGAGTAGTTAAGAGATGATTTAAAGTATATGAGAGGAGGTGCATAAGTTCTATGCAAATATTATATCATTTTATATAATGCACCTGAGCATCCTTAGATTTGTGTATGTTAGTGGGCTAATCCCATGTGGATATTGAAAGATGATTGTGTTTCATAATTGGTATTCAAATAAGCTCTTAGAAAAAGAACCTATTTTGTCTTTTCCTCCAATTGAATTTTCCCTAACATGGAGCTTTGCATTGAATTTAGAAAGTTCTTTTGTTGTAATTAGGTAGCTTTAAATGTTTGATAGGCGTGTTAAAGAATTTCCTTTTTATATCAAACAGGTTGCAACAGATTCTAAAACCAGAGACAAAAAGTATAGGATGAGAAAGAGAGTACATTCATGCTTTCTTATTTAGTAAGAAAGAAACAAGATTTTGAGAGGGCTTCCTATTCTCAAATGATCAGACAGTGATTTTCTCTGGAAATCCTTTCTCTGGAAGCAGGATTATTTAGATTCTCTTTATCTCCACTTAACATCCAATCAAATTTCTCTCCCTTTTGCCTGGTTTGCCATGGTTTATAGACTGGAGTACCAGTGTGCTTCAGACTAAGAAGTGAACTGGCCCTCAGGAAACTATTCCACTATACTCTGGTCTTAAGTACAACAGGTAGGAAGTCAGCTTTATCAGATTTGAGGTTTAAAAATGATCAAAACAACCTATATGGGAAATCACAATGTATACTGCCAAAATCAAAATAAGCTAGGAAAAACAACTTCACAAACTATATGCCAATAGAACTGGAAGAAATGAATACATTCCTAGATACATGTGAATTGCCAAAACTGAATCAAGAATATTAAAAAAACTCTTAATAATCCAACAACAGACAATGAAATTGAAACCATAAAAAAATCATTAACTAAGAAAAGTCCAGGTCCAGATGAATTCACTATTGAATTCTACAAAAGCGTCAGGGGAGATCGAATACTAACACTCCTCAAGTTCTTGAATGAAATTTAAAGGGCAAGAGTACTCCCAAAGTCATTCCTGGAAACTACCATTACCCTGATTCCAATACCAGCAAGGATCCAACCAAAGCTGTAGACCAATCTCTTTAATGCATATAGTTGCAAAAATCCTCAATAAGACATTGCAAACAGAATGCAACGAACCATCGAAAAGATCATGCAATCATGACCAAGAAGCCTTCATCCCAGAGATACAAAGATGGTTCAACATATGCAAATCAATAAATGTAATACATCATGTAAATATAAACAAGAACAAAAATGCATGATTGTTTCAATAGATGGATAAAAAGCCTTTGACAAAATCTGACATCCTGTTATGATAAAAAGAGTGAAGACAATAGGTATTGAAAGCCTTTCTTTTAATCTAAATAAAAGTGATTTATGACAAACCTTCTGCCAACATCATATTAAATGGGGAAAAAACTGAAAACTTTTTGTCTTAGTTACTTTTCTCATTGCTGAAACAAAATACCTAAAACCCAAAGTTAAAGGAGGAAAGGCTTATTTTAGCTCACAGTTTGTAGAGATTTCAGTTCACAGCTGGCTGGGCCCAAAGCAGGGAAGCAAGGAAGAGGGACTTCGCAGAGGAGAAACACTTCATGGCAGAAGAAGTCAGGAAGGCAGCGAAGTAGGGACAAAGTAGCAAGTGACAATTTACAACAATCAATGAAAACAGAAGCCTTCGTTTTGTCTCTTATATTTTAATCCAGATTACTTGCTCACAATGGATCAATAAAGAACTAAACATTAAGTCAGAAACACATTCTAGTTAATTCAGTAATATGAGCCATTGTAAATTAAATAGTTTAGTTCTCCCTTTTCTCTTATAGCTAAGTAATTGGGATGCCATTGTTCTCTGCTGATGCTTCTAGGGACTTTAAAGTGCTCTGAGCTCTTTAATAATGATAATGATAAATACGGATTTAACATGTGTCTATCACTGTGCCAAGTCCCTGACATGCAGTATCCCGCTGAATTTCCAAGTTATCCAGTGAGGCATGTATACATTAATACCCCATTTTGCTTAGGAGGAATTGGTGATTTAGAAGGTTTGAGTGGCCAGCTAAAGGTCATGCCATTAGTAAGAAGAGTAACCCAGATTTGACCTGGGAGCCAAATTTTCAGAGTCCCTACTCTTAATTTCTACTTACATGTTTCTTGACAAAAGCTGTTACGTATAATTTCCTCCACCACTCTGGGAACATGATGTTTTGTGATTTAGAGGCTGCCCTAAAGTGGACTTGAAGAATACACTATGATTAAATATTGATGAAACAGTTCGCTTTCTTGCTCATGGAGATTTCCTAGAGAAATGGGTTCCTGAATAAAGTCACTTAAGTAGATGTATTCATAACTTGTTGGTTATGTAGGACTGT
This sequence comes from Cavia porcellus, assembly GCF_034190915.1. Lineage (NCBI taxonomy): Eukaryota > Metazoa > Chordata > Mammalia > Rodentia > Caviidae > Cavia > Cavia porcellus. The sequence goes on along the minus strand of NW_026947495.1, from coordinate 63,111,047 downwards.
AGTCAGAATTCCTATAAAATGGAAATCTCCTTTTACTTTATTTATTTTATTTTATTATTTGTTTATTTATTTTGGTGCCAGGGATCAAACTCATAACCTTGCACGTGCCAGGCATGTGCTCATGCCACTGAGCTAAATTCCTGGCCCCTTATTTTAAAGACAAAAAGCAGTAAGACTAATGATACAGAATTTCATATCAGGATAGTGGGAAATTGACAATGGTTAATACATTGTGTATTATTATCTTCAAAGTAGTTGCTCAGATTGCAAGATATAGGCATGAAAAAATGATCAAACAATATGAGCACAAACCATTCTTTTTAATGAACTAAAAGAAAAACTTTAGAGAATTGTTTAGAGAAATCTTTATGAAACATTTGGGTCATGTTTAAGGTAACAATTCAATAGTAGATTTTCAAAGTAGTGTTGTTTGTGGCTGATGGGTAGGAAACAAGGTATTAACACCAACAAAAAGCCAAATTTTTGATAATAAATAGGAGCCTCTAGCCTTTATTTATTAGTCACTGTTTAAAAATTGTCTCCTCTCAAAGTGAATTGTAAATCAAAGTCCTCTTTAAAAATACAGATAGATTCTTAAATAAGTTGCCTTTGTTGAGGTATAAATTATAGATAATAAGGTACCTCCAAATGAGCCTTGACAATTGTATGTGTTCAGTAACCATTATTAAGGCATACACATTGTTTTTCAACTGCATTCCAGTGAACACCCAGCCCTCCCCTTGGTAATCACTAATTTGCTTTCTATTACCACACATTGTATCTTGTCTGGCATTTTGTATGAACAAAGTCACATAATTGAGTTAAAATGCAATCAGCTTCTTTCACTCTCAAAAATATTCTGTTTTTGAAATTCATCCATGTTATTGCATGTTCCACTGATTTGTTTCATTTTATTGTTGAGTAGCATTCTATAATATGGATATTCACAAGCCACAGTTTATCCCTTCACCTGTAGATGAACATTTGGAGTATTTCTAGGATAGGTCTTACGAATAAAGCTGGTATGAACATAAACTTACATATCTTTATACGTCTTCCCTCACTCCCAGTATGGGGAATGGAACCCAAGCCCTTCACATTAAGCTACATCCTAAATCCCATTTTAAATACTTTTTATGAGAGGCAGGGTCTTAGTAACTCACTAAATTACCCAGGCTGGGCTGGAATTTGCATTCCTTCTGCTTGAGCCTGTAATCACAGGCCTGTGCCACCTAACATGCCCATTTTGTTCTCTTTTCCCTGAAGACTTGAGAGTGAATAGGATTTCCAGGTCATTTATATTTCACTTTATGTATTAATGTTTAATTTTTCAAAAAAGTATCAAATTTGTTTAGTCATACCATTTTGTATTCCCACCTAGCAATGTATATGAGTTCCAGGTTCTCTACATTTGCATCAACAATTGACATTGTCAGAATTTCTTTTAAAAATACATGTTTCTCTATATAAACAGGTGAAATAAAGTCTCCTCAGAAAACTAACTTTAAAAAGTTAGATATTTACATCAGAGCTGGACAATTTAGTAACTTAACAAAATACTGTCTCCAAAAAATCTTTGAAAAAAGGGCTTCGAATGCAGTTCAGTGCAAAGGTATTAGATTTAATCCCCAGTTCTACAAAAAAAGAAAAAAATCTACACACACATACACTGTTTACATTGGAAAGGTTAGCAAATCCACTCAAAAGCGTTCAGTGGAAGAGGGGAAAGTGTCTTGCGTCTCTTTCTCTAGAGCTGAGTGGTTGGCAGCACATGCTGGATGCCCCCTTGCTGCCAGTTGCAGTCAGGAGGCTCCTTGGAGAAGGGAGGAGATTTCTGCAGTCTCTCCAGAGGCATTACACAGCCATACTAATGACTCGAATGATGACTGTTCCCTCCTGTCCCACACTTTGTATGATATCCAGATGGTCAGGGATGACTTAGTCCTCCCAAACTTAGCTCACCTAGGAAAGGAGAGACCATCTGTTTATTCCAAATAGAGATGATACTAGGCACAGAATAAGGCTTCCTGAGAGAACAAAGGAGCGGCACCCACCTCAGGGCCACCTCTATTCCATGTGAAGCTGCTGCGGACCAGCCTTGTTAGAGACCTTCGTGGAACTCCTAGTCTGGAAGAAGGAGACAAAGGTCAGAAAGCAAGTGGAGACCATGACAGAGAAGGGAGGGAACACTTGGCAGGGGTCTGTCCTCCTATGAGGAAAGGAAGCACTAGAAGGATGCATGGAAGTTAGCATAGGGGCTCTGATGGCTCAGTGGAAGGAAAGGAGGGTTCCACGTGAAGGCTGCAATGCATGGGAAGGACCAGAGTCCAATGACATGTGGGGGTGGTGGCAGCTAGGATTGTGGAGAAAACCCACAGGACCAGAGTGCAAAGGTGCTTGTAGGTAGTGCATGAACAGTGGGGGTCAGTGTCCAAGTGCTTGGGGTTGGCAGGAGGCAACTGCTGCAGGGCAGGCTGTTGACACAGGCTTTTATAGAGGCGGCCCTCCAGGTGTGTTTAGGGATGGAACTGGATGTGAACTGGCTTAAGGTAACAAATGTCCTGCACTCTCCAACACATCACATCTTAATATGGTAACACAGGTGTGTGGTGCATGCCTGTGATCTCGGCACTCTGAGAGGCTGAAGCAGGAGGACCACAAGTTGGAGCCCAGCCTGGTAACTTAATGACTTAGCAAGACCTTGCCTCAAAAAAGGGGCTGGAAATGTAGCTCAGTGCAAAGGTCTGGATTCAATCCTCACTTCTGTAAAAACAAAAATAACCCCAAACCTTCTTAATACTCCCTCATTTTAGCCAGCAAACTTTGGATCTTCAAGTCACATCCTCTTTCCCCATATCTGTAAGCCAACAATTTTCCTAACATACTTTTCTAGAAATAGAGCTAGCTGCAAAGACTGTAAGCCCAGGACAGCAGCCAGCAGTGGGAGGAGTCACTGAGAGGTTGTGGGAATATGCCTACCTCTTACAGATAAGCCCAGGACACCAGTGACAGAGCTGACCTTGAACCCAGAGCTCTGACCATGCTCTTCGTCTCTCATGGAGACGCTAACAAAAGGCCTCGTACAATTATCGCTAACAAAAGCCTTCATACAATTGTTCACAATCTGGAATTTTTTTCGCCTCATTATTTTGGACAATATTTATATGTTTTTTTCATAGCTGGACACATTTTCTAAATTCTTTCCATTTTGAAATCTCCAGGTATCTTGTCTATGCTCTTGCTCAGGATGAAGAATGATTCCTGGAATATAGTAGGTACTCAGTAAATGTGTTTTGAATGAATGAACGAATGAAAACACTGGCAATGGGCAAATATTAAGAAATTTGATTTGATTTTGTCCTCTTACTAGCATTCAACATCACGTCTACTCTGATAAGCACCATTTCCCAGTTCAGACTCCCAACTTTACTAAAATAATCCTTACAAACTTAGTTACTAATTCCTCTAACCTAACCCAAGTGTTAGTCCCAGGTCACCCTCTTGTAACTGTCCCTTCTTATTGTTTTTGAGAAACCAATGACTAGGGAAATGTTCTCTGCTTCTCAAAACCTTCATCTGATTGCTCTAACAGTAGAATAAAATTTCTTCCTGGGTCTTCTCTCTTGATTTTTAACCAGTACAATGAAAAAGGGTTACTTTTATTTATAATGAGCTACTAATCTTGTATCACTTTACAAACATCAATTCTTACCACCTCCTGCTGGAGAAGATTGTCGATTTGCATAATTCACAGGCAGATAGGCAATATTTTCACATTTGCCCGAGCTATGAGATTTGCTAGCTGGCAAAGTGCTTGTTAATGAAAGGAAGACAAATTACATTTTATATATTGGGAGTGTCATTGTCCTTACTCAAAGATGCTGCTGAGGCCACCTGCTAGAGAGGGGAGCTGCAACAGCTCTGCCTCCAGAATGGCTGGAGGGTGAAGAACGAGGAGTTTACCTTTTTGTTTTAAAATCCATTTTCAAGGCAAACTGGGGAAGGGACATTTCAGGGTTTGTGTTATTTTTCTTTAAGCCTCTGGTGAAAGTCTCGCGCAGGCTCTGGGAACATGATTGCAAGCTGGCTGGTTCTGGCTTCTGACTAATGTGATTGCTAATTTGGGACAGTTAAGTCACCTAGAGGCTGCACATGTGGGAAAAGGTCCCTGAGAGGGACCTGGGTCGGTCACTGGGGTTCTTGATTTAAGCAGCTTCATGATTCTGAAAATCTACTTGAGTCTTCTGCATCCCATTTCCTCTTTGGCAGAGTAGACAGGTTTAAGATGTAGGTTCATGGCTGGTTACACAGAACTATTGGGGAAATCCAAAGTAAAGTGCACAGCACTTGGCAAGACATGATATGAATGCAAAGAAGCATTTTGGAACCTGTTGAACTTCTGGTAGATGAGGCAAGGAGATCAAAGTAGCAATTCTGAGAATAGAGTGGTCCTGGGACCTAGTATTCCACATGTGTCTGTCTTGGTCCCAAACTAGTGACCAGAGGGAAATAGCAAGTGTCTCATGTCGGGTAGATTAGTCTTTACTTTTCTGGCCCCAAATCACCAGGTAAGAAGGATTTCCTTCATTTGACTGTAATTTCTACTTCCCCTAGTGTGACCACACACTCAGTTTATACCCACTGTCTCTCTTTCTTTCTTTATGGTGTCCTCAGTTGATAATGTGTGAATGTTTGTTGGCACTTGATGAAACAGTTAGATGGTAAATACTGAGGAGTCTTGAATGGATTCCCAAGATTCAGAGTCCCAATAGATACTATTGCTCTGGGCCAGGAACCGCCTGTGAGCACTCTGTTATTTGATAACCAGTCAGCATCAAAGAATAGTTCTTCATTTTTTGTTTACAAGTCTTCTTTCTTATAGAAGTGGCAAGTTCTCAGGACCTCCATTCAAAGGCAAACATCTTGGCCATGTAATGCAATGTAAAGTAATGTTAATGTAATGTATTGTAATGTAATGCAATGAATCAATTTGAACTAACAACAAAATAATGACAGCCATCCCCAGAAGATATGAATTCTAACCCCTGAAACCTGTGATTAGCTTATTTTATGTGGTAAAAGGAATTTAGATTGTAAATGAAATTAAGGTGACCAAATAGCTGACCTTAAAATACAGAAGTTATCATAGGTTATCAGGGTAGGTTTGATATAATCACAAGATTATTAGTAGAAGAAAAAGTCAGAAGAGAAGACCAGAATGATTAGGAGAAGGATTCAATTGGGAATCTATAGTTGCTAACTTTGAAAATGCAAGAATGGGGCTACCAGCCAAGGAATGCAAAAGGGCTCTAGAAGCTGAAAAAGGCAAAGAAATTGATTCTCCCCACCAAACTCCTAGAAAGGAATATAATTTTGCCTGCACATTGACACCAGCACAGGGAGACCTGTATTGGACTTCTAATCTATTAAGTGTAAAATAATAAGTCATTGTTGTTCTAATCCACTGTTACCACTAGAAATAATAAAGAATTAATAGAAAACTAATCCCACACTATCAACCACCAAGTGTCTATTGGATATATGTCATGTGTTTAGTCCTACATTGAATGCTGTGGGGAAATATCAGGAAAATAGAATATACAGAGCACATTAAGAACATTTGGAAAGAAATTAATGAGAATGCTAAGAAGGTGCTATGTATAATAGATTCAAGAACTCCAGAAAAGATATTGTTAGGAAGTCTATATGAGCAAGTGGGTAATGGGTCAGAATGAAGAATGGTGGGAAACTTCAGAAGTTTTTAATTGATAATGACCTCAGACTCCCAAGGAACCTTGTAATCAATAGATGTGGTTGTGTGTCACGACACACTTCATGGTAAACTCAGTAAATATCAGAAGCCCTCAAGCATAATCTCAGACCTTCTCCTCTTCTAAATTGTCCCCATGGTTCATCTTATAATATATGCATAGTGGTGTGGCCTGAAAAGTGACTTCCAAAATGTGTCCACATTCTAAGCCCTGGAACCTAGGAATATGGTCTTATTTGGAAAAAGTGCCTTTGTAGATATATTAAGATTAATGATCTCTAGATTTTGTGGTTGAGCCATAAACACAATGAGATGTGTCTTATGAGGGATAAACAGATGAGAAGAGAGAGAAGAACAGAAGGCGAAGTGAAGACAGAGGTGGAGGTTGGAGTGATGCGATCAGAAGATAAGGTAGCCCAGGACTGCACACAGACACCAGAAACTGGAAGATGCAAAGCAGAAATCTTTTCAGAGCCCTCAGAAAAAATGTGACCCTGGTGGACACCTTAATTTTGCATGTTTAGCCTCAAAAACTGTGATAAAACAAATTCCTATTTATTAAACCTCCCTTCTTGTGGTGATTTGTTATAGCAGCCCCAGAAAACTACTGCACATGGCTTTAGTCGCTCCTTCTTGAAAGATTCTTGTGGCTCTGTTCACAGAGCCCTGAGGACCGTAGGCTGTTTGTTCACCTCTTTACCTGGTACCTCTAGACCTTAGTGCCACTTCGTATGTCTTATATTCAAGATTCTTCCTTGTCCCCAAGCAGGACCTTTTTCAGTCTTCGCAGGGTACTGTGACTATTGACCATGCTATGCTGAATTGAATGGATTAATAAAGCCTGACAGATTAGATCAAGGAAGCACAGTATGGGGTGCATCTATAGATTGGCATGTAGGTCAGCAGACTGGGGGTGGAAGATCCACTCCAGTTATGAGTGACACCAACCAAGAGGTCTGTAGCCTGAAGAGTTATTAAGAAGGGGACGAAGAAGGAGGTGTGCCCACTTTGTGAGAGGGTGCGTATTTTGCTGCTGTTGTCTCCGGACATCAGTCTCTAGGTCTCCAGTTTCTTCAGTCTTCCAGCTGAAACTCCCATGGGGAATTCTCCAGGGAGCTGCAGCCTGGAGCTGCATCCTTGGTCTTTCTTGTTCTGAGGCTTCTATTTTCTTGGGCTGAGAAGCTGCTGTATCCTCTGATTCTTCAGTCACAGATGGCCATTGTAACTTGTCCTTTTCTGATCCTGTAAACCTACCTAAAGAACCCCTTGCATAATTACACATATATTTTCTACTGACCCTGTTCCTCTGGAGAACCTTAATACAGAGACTGACACCATTAGATAGTCAGTTACACAAAATGGATGCTAGAAGTGTTTCTTGATATCTCTGTCTCTTACATTTCAAATGTCCAAACACTAGGTTCTATTGATTTTACCTCCAGATATTTTCTTTTCTTTTTCTTTTTTTTTTGGTCTTTTTTGTTTTTATCGGTACCAGGGATCGAACTCACGACCGCACACTTGCAAGGAAGGTGCTTGTGCCGCTGAGCTAAATCCCTAGCCTCAACCTTCAGATATTTTCCAAATCTATTTTGTCCTGAATTTCTACCATCGCCACCTTTGTCCTGGGTCCCATCATCTCTTGCTTGAATTATTGCAAGTTCTTAACTCAGGGATGAGTTCTTGCTGTTCCAAATCAATTTTCTACCCTGAAGATAATGTAATCTGTTCAAAACACTGCCTTGACTGGGTCAGCTTCTGCTTAGAGTCCTCCAGTGATTTCCATTGCTTATATGATAAACACATAATGGCCTTCTGCAAGCCTAACCTCAATCCATAGCAAGATCCTCGCTGGAGTCTCTTCTGTAGTCACACTGGCCTCCTCTATGTGCTCTCCTGCCACAGGACCTTGGCAATGCTGTTCTCCATTAAGAACATTCTTTCTTACCTTTGTTGCCTAGGTGACTCTGTGTCATGCCTCGGTGCCTCTGATCCAAATGTTATTTTCTCAGAGAAGTTTTCTTGTCTCTCCCTCCCCCCGCTTTATGGCAGTGCTGGAGACTGAGCCCAGAAGCTTCACATTGAGCTACATCCCTAATTTTTGTTGTTGTTGTTATGTCTTATTTTGAGATAGGATCTTGCTAAGTTGCTAGTTTTCCAGGCCAGACTTGGAATTGTGATTTCCTGCTTCGGCTTCCTGTGGTACTAGGATTAGAGGTGTTTACCCTCATGAAACCCTTTGCTTCTGAGACCTTCACAATATTCTGTATGTATCCTTCAAAGCTTTGGTTCACACTGCAATTTTAATTTTTTTTGTAATTTTATTAGCAGATCTCTTTTCTTACTGCTATAGTTTGAATCTAGTTTGTATTTTGAAGGCCCACGTATTAAGGCTTGGTCCTCACCTTGGCACCACTGGAAGGTGATAGATGCATTAGAAGGTGTGGCTGAGTGGAAGGAAGTTAGGTCATGGCTGTACCCTTGAAAAGGATATCCTGACCCTCCTTCTTTCACATCTACATTCTGGATACCATAAAATGAGCAGATTCCTTGCCATGAATTCCCAACCAACCATAGCCTGAAACCTTCAAAATTCTGAACCAAAATAAACCTTTTCTTCTCCTTTAAGTTAATTGCCTCAAGTATTTTGTCTCAGTGGCAGAAAACTGACTCACATACTTACTAAACTACACACTTCACTGAGAACAGGGAATTTTGTCTCAGGACCTAGTACCATGCATACTAGATGCTCAATTAATATTTCTAATATGAATCAATGAATGAAATGGCATGCTCTAATGTTGACCACATTCCAGGAAGGCTCTCCTTATTAGGCTTTGCTATCTGAGGCTATAGTGAAGGGGTCTAAAAATGTGATCCCCATGTACACAAGAAAAGAGATCACCCACCTTTCTTTCTTACCATCCTGGGACTTGGCCACATCATCTGTCTTCTAATTGCTTGAAATTTACAAACTATCTCTCAGAGCTGGTTTTGGAGGAATAAAAACATGAAGTCTATTTTCAGGAAGCAGATGAGTCAGTTACGCTTTTATTTCCCAAGTGTTGTGCCAGCTTGTTTTGATTTCAGCAGGCTGCAACAGGTGCACATATTTTTAGCTTTTATGACAAGAATTGTATACTTATCCTCGGGAGTCCCCAGCCTGAATGCCCTTCATCAAAATGATGCCAAGTAGGGAACAGCTTATCCGTAGTGGTATGCTTGTTTGGAGGATTATAAAACTACTAGCAAACAAAAATAATAATAGCAATAAAAACCCAAACCATAAAACTCTTTGCCCTGCCTAGAGGCAAAGGCAAAAACATTAAGATTTGGCTTATGAAGACAGAGTGTAGTATTAGGATAAAGAGGTTGCTTTTCAAAATGCAGACATTGTTGCTGTGAATTTAGTATGAAAACAATTTATCAATGCTTGAAAAAAGAGAAGAGCCCCTGAAATATGTTTTGCTTCACCTCCAACTCTCTTGGGAACTTTTCCCATGTCAGATGAAGGTTTTGAAGAGTACTTTAATTAACTTGTATCAAAGAGATGGTATATAACACAGAGCCGTATAAAGATTTCTTTAATTAGTGAGTTTCGTCATGGCTCTTCCATCCTCCATCATAAAGTAGTCAGTGGGCTGCCGGGACCCTTGGTGGTACACTCAGTCAATAAGCTATTCACGACTTTAGCAAGCAGCTAGGTTTTTAGGCCAATGGGGATTTGGTGGACAATTTCCCCTTGCTACCTTCTGCTACATGGCCAGAATTTACAAATCGTTTTCTTTCTGAGAAACAAAGTGCTGAGGTGAGCAAGCTGCCAGCAGGGTCTGCTCTGAACTCATTAATTGCCCTGTTGCAAAAACCATGGGCACAATATTTACCCTTGGATGTCACGAAGGAGGAGCTGTGTGTTGCATTTGACTGCAGGAGTGGGAGTGCGTTATGATTGCGTGTGACATGTATGGTGTTAATCCAAAGTCATTTTCTTTGCCATATAATTGTGAAGGGTCACGTGCATTTCGTTGTCCCTCCAGAGTGGCAATAAAGTCTAGAATGAGAACTCTCTCCCTTCGTAAATCAAAAGTTAGCAGGCAAAAGGTCAAAATACCCAAAGCCACAAGAACATTAACACTTTGGATATAAAGATTCCTTAAGAAACAAATGCTTGGCTCTCACTCTGGAGAAAGCAGACGTCTTATCTTTGTGAGTTTACAAAATGGAGCCAAACTGTACCCGTAGCCACTTTAGCTAAACCAAGGCCTGGATCTTTTAGCAGCCCACAGTCATTAAAGCTCTCAGAAAGCCTCCTAGGAGCCGATGTGCTTGCTTAAGTATACGCTGTAAAAGGTCCCAGAGATTTACAAGGGACTGCTCCACGCTAAACCAGGCACCATCTGATAAACAAGCAATTTTAGCTGCAGGCTAAATGATGCTCTTTGAGGCTTTGATTTACAATGTTGAAGATGATATATTTGTAGTTCGGGGATAGGTTCTGCTATGGGCTTGCTGTGATTACTCACCCATGAGCAGAATTCAGGGCTCAAGTCTTTAGCTTGGAGGTCAGAAAATTGCCAGTGGAATGAAAAAAGGTTGATAAGGTTTATTGAGATGCTAAACAGATATATATATATATCAGATATGTGTGTGTGTGTGTGTGTGTGTGTGTGTGTGTGTGTGTGTTAAGCCAGTAGTTTTGAACACTTTAAGCTTTCTGGAGAATACAGTTTGCTTAAATCCCAAAGACATGGAAATGATCTACAAAATTTATCTGGTGGTCTCATTTTACTTTCATTACATTTAAAAAGCAAATATAAGCTTAGTTTATCATTGCTGACATTTAAGAATAAGAAAAAAATGTGCAATTTAGCATTTATGTAATTGCTCGATAGCTAAGAAATCTGAAGGCGACTTTGAAGCAAATCAAATCACCTTCAGGAAACACTGAGGAATAGATCTAAAGTACTTGAACCTGAGCTAAGAATTATGGGAATGCTTTTAAAACTCATGGTTCCAAGAAATGATTTGGAAAACTCCATTGCCTGGAAGCTTTGTAGTTAATTAATATTTGAGTGTCTTCTGATATTGACACTGTACTAGTACAAAGATAAATAAAATAGTCTCTTTTCTTCAAGAAGTTTATAGTCCAGTGGAGAATCATAGATAATTTTAAGAAAATGTGGGATGTAGTAGGAAAGAGGATGCCAAAGGAGCCCAGGGCAGAGAAACTAAGCTGTTGAATGTAAAGGGATTTAACAGCCGGAGAAAGGCGTGGTACCGCTCTCCCTGCCCCATGACTGGCCAGGCACCCAAGTGCACAGAGAGAAGACAGTGGAAAGAGACATTTCCACACCACTGTTACGCTGGTATTCCAGCCTGTAGTGCATTAAGAGCTGTGACCAAAAGCTCCTTCACTGAGAAGAGCTCAGACTGCCAGAGCGCTGGATCAAGTGACATGGGACAGATTTAGAAATTGCAGAAATGATTTACCTGTGTGGAAATTAGTAGCTGATTACACATAACGCAGCAGTAGAGGCCTGAGGCCTGAGCTGGCCCTAGACTAGGATAGGGCCTCAGCTTTGGCTCTTTGGCCCACCCCTTGTTTGAAAGCAGCCTGTCCCTCCCTACTCTCTCAAGAGAGGGCCTGATAAAAACTGGGCAGAATGTGGCAGCCATGCCTGGCACAGACTTGGAACGATGTATTACCTTTCCCAGGCAACTTGGATTTTTAGAGATCCTAAAGCTCTGAGTTCATGGGAATTTGAGGGCAAAGAGAATAAGACAGAACTGTGTTTGGGGACACTGGGAAGTGAAGAATGCATTTCTCTTTGCTCTTTAACTTTCTCCATTTACTCTTCCTCACGGATAACACTGTCCTGGAGGGACTTAGATGTTAATAATGACATCTAACATTTATGGAGTGCTTACTGTGTGCCATGCACTATTCAAAGCGGTTCATAATGTATTCAGTCACTTAATCTTCAGAACAACCCCATGAGGTAAGAACTTTGTAATCTCTGTTTTACTTATGAGGAAACTTTAATCATTCATGGTCACATGGCTAATGAGGTCACAAATCCTGGCGGTCCCACTCATCTTCCTCCCAGCACAGTGAATACCCAGCAAATTATGCAGACCAGGCCTCCAGCCTGAGGATGTGGGCATTACTGTGCAGGTTCTCCAAAGGTTTAACCCTTTAGGTTGGTGTTCTGTGCTGCCACTCACACCCTTCCTTTCTGGCCATCCTTACCTGTAGTGTTTCTCTAAGCCTCAGTTAAACGGTCTAGGAAAAAAACAGCCCCCCCTTCTTCCTCTAAAATAATTGGAGCATCAGCAATATTACAATGCATTTAAGATTATGCAAATGAAGGATGTTACGGAGACACTGGTGATGGTATTTTATGGCAGCCCATTAAGACATATCATTGTAAACACAGACACCGAGCTGCATCCTTTCCCAGATTTCCTGAATTTTAGCATAGAATTACATGCACTTTTAAAATCATCCCAAGCTAATTGGCTTTATGAACACAGACCTCTGCACAAGCTGAACAAGATTTAGTAAATTCCCCTGGACAAAATATTTTTCAAGTATTATCGTGTAATTCACTTTATCATGTCCAGTTTCAGCTTAATAATGCACAACTCCCAGGAGCTGAGTATATTTCATGAAGCTTACAATTACTTTTATAAAAGTTGCAGTAAAGTATAATGATTTTTAATGGCATCAATGATATCATTGTATATATCGCTTTCAGTTTTGAAGTAGACTTAAGCTCAAAGACCCAAGGGGACCATTCTCCTCTTGATGCACTTGTGTTACTCCCATTAATGCTAATGGGACAGACAAATGCTGCTCTAGAGGAGAATACATCTGCCCTTAGGAAGGTAACAGGTTCTAATTAGTAATGCTTTGAATCCCACAAATGCAGCTTGCTCTCAGTAAACAGCTAGCATTCCGAGATGGCGGTGGGGATCACAGCCCAGGTTACTCAGATGGACTCTTCAAATCTGAGATTAGTAAGTAGTGGGGACAGGAGGCTCTTGTCAACTGAGAAAGAGAAAGAAAGAGACAAATTGGGAGCTTTGTTGAAACAATCATAGTATTCAGTGAAAGCATATTTACTAAATGCTGAGTGCTCCAATGCCAAATAGATCTCTTGTGGGATTATTACAGTGACTTTAGCTTTGAAAGAGAAGCGCACTTAACCCGATACCCTGGGAGTGAGCGGTCTGTTTTTGTTTGATTGCAAGCTTGGGATGTGAGAGGTGAAAGCCTAGCAGGTTTATCTAGTTGGAGGCTCAGGATGGTTTCATGTTAGGGCTCTAGCAGCACAGTGAACAGCTTTGGTTGAACTGTGGCTCCCTCAAGGTCCTGAACTGGGCATTTTGACTTGCTGGAAATTCCATAGTGCCAGACTGTGATGTTTTTACAAGATTCCTTTTCCACTGGATGGCACTTGGCAGCAGCATTCACTATATTTTTGATCACACCTCTTAAACACATACAGGAAAGTGAACTTCCAGAGCTGCTTCAGAAGGTGGCAGTGACAGTGGAATAAGTGTATTAGAAGTGAGGGGAATTAATGGCAGTGTCTCTTTTACTATAATAAATTAAAAAAAAAATTTAAACGTCATGTATTTTGGTCATGTATATAACATGTTCAACATGAAATTTCCAGAAATAAGTCTCTATTATGAAAATGAGACACATTTGTCTTTATCCTGTAGTGTAGGATTTGTAAGTCTAGCCACAAATGATCACAGGTTTTGTGCTAACATTGAACATATCAATGAACGTATCTGAAAAGAGAAACTGATTAAAAGATGATAAACTGGTTATAGTGGTGCCATTGTAATCCTAGCACTCTGGTAGGCTGAGGCAGGAGGACCAAAAGTTTGAGCCCAGCTTGGTCAATTTAATGAGACCCTGTCTCAAAAAAACTAAGGGCTGGGGAGGTAGCTCAGTGCAAAAGCCTTGAGTCCAATCACAGCAACGCAACAATTTTTAAAAAAGGAATAATGATAATATACAAGTGTGTGTGTGTTTTGTTTTCTGTTTCTTAGATAAAGTATAGCAAAAAAAGTCAGAGTGCTGGATTACAGGAACTGGAACAAGACACTCAGTGTTGAAAAGGCCAACTTCATATTCTGATTAGAATAACACTCTGCTGGCCACCAGTATACTTTTTTCCTATAAATACTTGGGAAATACCTTGCTTTAAAAAGGCTTTGCAGAAATTCAACGATGGGAGACAACATGTGCAGTTATGTCACATGCACAAGTGTGTAAAGTAATCAGCTGGCTTCTATTTGCTCCTGCTGCTTATATCCCTAACCAACCTGTGTCCCTAACCCAGTCCCATTTCCATAAGTAATGCACTTGTGGGAGAGGAAACACATAGGCATTCTCTAAGCTCATGAGTTCATCAGCACACATACTCCATCTGGACATGGGAAGTGTGATGTCCTTTTTTCTCTGAGGTGGCCTGCAAAGATATACTCCACTGTCAGGATGACTGAGGGAAGGAAGTTGTTCATGGGTTAGCTAGGAGATATAGGACTTGCCTATCCTGTCTTAAGGAAACCTAGAATTCATACTTTATTCTTCAAAGAGCTCCTGAAGCTCTTTGGCTGTTACAGATGACTATTTCATCCTCACCACATATCTCCTTCTGACCTACTAGAGACTGCAAATGTTACTAACTTTGGAGCGTCTATGTCTCTCTACAAACTGTCACTCTCTTCCTTTTCTTCCAGGTTTGAGGCTTCAGAGTTTGCACATGAGAAACTGCCTATTAAAGTATTTTCCAGCATGAAACAGTCCCACGCCACACCACACCAGGAAGGGCTGAATGCCGATATCAGCTTTATTGCTGCCCAAAGAGTAGCAAACTTCTTCATACCAACTGCTTGGCCACACTTTTGGTGTCATTTACACTACTTTTGCCTTCTAAAAAATCCCTCCTTTGTTTTTCTGTCTTGGTTCTTCATGCTCTGCCACATCAGGTTTCCTTCGGCAGCAGCATCGCAGATTCTTAGAGCAACTTGAGGACACATCTATGAAAATAGGTGGGATTTGCAAATAGCAGAATTCCTTTGGGAAGCAGGGAGATAGGCTTGATTTGGATATTTAAACAAATTCAAGGTTCTTGATTATTTCTTCACCTTAATACAGACTTCAAAATTGTGTCAACCAAATTACTTTGCCACTTTCACTGTTAACTTTTGATTAATGTATGAAATAACAACAGATTTTTGAGGGGATTCAAACATGTAAGCCAGAGGTAGAGGAGCTGGTATTAGTAGCAAATTATACATTGTATGGAAACATTATTTAACTTCATGTCTTGGTTCCATTTTCCCAAATAAATTGGGGTTCCCTGATGACAGATTCTATGCCTACCCTTCCAGGGTCACTCACAGTGCAGCATCAACTACGTGTCTTCTTTCCATTTCGTTAGGACTCAGTAATTGGTCATTCCAACACGTAAGTGGATGACACATGCATTATAGCAAGATTTAAAGAATTATAAACAATGATTAATGTCCTCCTCATCTACAGAACTGAAAAGAAACAGCTTTTCTGGTTCATTCAATTTTGTAGATGAAAAAATCAAAATCTGAAACAGTGAGTTTCTTGTTCAATGTTAACCAGTTATAGGTAAACCCAGCAGGTAGCCAAATCTTTGGTCTTACAAAAATCACTGCTTATTCCAACTGCTGTTCCATTAGGAAGCTGTTCATGGCTTAGCTAGGAGATATAGGACTTGCCTATCCTGTCTTAAGGAAACCTAGAATTCATACTTTATTCTTTTGGAGTAGATAATAGCACATGGACTGTTGATTCACAATTATTTGGATGCTTAGGAAAAAAATCTCTTAGGAAAAGAAGTACTCTTAAGAGGAAAGGGATTGTGTTCCCCTTGGCATGGCAATGCTGGTGTTGAAGGGTGTGAAGGTCATTAGGCAGTTTTAGGGAAGGAGTATCAATTGACTTCATAAACAAAGCACTCAAGATAAAGTTTTGTAATAAACCCATCAGATGTCAGATGGCTGAGTTGTATCATTTCAAATATCTTGAAAATTCCAGATGATGTTAGGTTCAGTCATACTGGATGGCTCCCATTTAACATGAAACCATAACTGAGAACCGTACATTTCACAGTCCATCTGATCTAGTGGGCTTTATTTTCTGGAAATTATCACAGTGCATTTAGACAACCTTGGCCTATTCCTTGGTTAAATCACCTCTGCAGCTCTCTTATGAGAATTCCAACTGGATCTCCAATTCTCAGAAACTGACTTGCCTCTATCAATATTTAAATGGGTCCCAAAGTTTGATGGAGATGAGTACTGTTTACAAAAAAAGAAAAAAATTAAACATGAATGCTTCTCAGCAAAAGGGGATATTGGGGTGTGGTGTGGCTAGTGCTGAGCAAGTATAAATAGTGGGCACTCAAAACTTGAACTTAAGGAACTTGATAAGGAAAAGCTTATTTTGTTAGTCATGTTTCAGCAAAACGAGGTGTCCTTCAGCAATGATTTTCACAGATAAAAAAGTGTCTAAATTAAATCTAATTATATGAATAGTAAAGCTTCTTCTAATTCGTTTTCCCATTTCATTAGTAAATCTTGGTCTAGTTTTTATTGCTTTTGGCCAGAGGCCATTGTAAGACTTACCGAGCATTGAATAGGTTCGATGTGATCTTCAGAATAAATTAATTTATAATTCTAAAATATGCAGTTGTAAAATATATTTCAAGGACTGAACTAACTAATGGGTTAAACAGTGTGTGAGTTTTGGGTTTAACTAGAAGACTTATGTCTAAGATCGACCAAGGGTCCTAGCAAACATGGGTTAAGAAAGACTCAGGAGCTCCCAACGGCATTGAGATCAATTACAACAGGGAGAGAGATTTACTTCTCTTTCTCTTCCTGTGGAATGATCCCTTCCTGGTTGCCAGGGTATGTCAACGCATTCACAGCCCTTAATTCATTGTAAGCCCCAGCTTATTGTGCACCAGTATACTTCCGAGAAGAGAAATGTCACAAAAATCCAGGTTATTTAATGATACACCAGCATTAGTCAACATCATTGTGGCTGCCCTTCCCCACTGTAATTAAAAGGATGCTATCATTGATATTGCTATCATATATCTTCTGGATCATTTGATACACTCTGCAGAACATCCTTTTTCACCATGGTTTATTGTAGACTTTTTGTGAGATGTTTTTATTTGGCAGAAAACACAGGCTGAAATGTTACCTGGGGAATGTCTAGCCACTTTCTTTCTTTTAAAACATCGGCCTAATGATGCTAGCTTTTGAAGGTCCTTACGGTGAGTCTCTCAGTGTTGAACCAAGTGATATTTTAGGTCCAGATGTGGTTCAGATGACCTGGCCAAATGACAGGAACCATGGAGGACTCTGAGGTTCTCTTACCTTAAGTTTCAGGTCATGTTGGAGACATCTCATTTACTTAGGATGGATGCTAATTGTTGAAGCTTGAGTGGGAGGGAGGATGGTAAACTTTTACACCTTGTCCTCCAACTCTGCTCATTCATTTTTATAGGTATAATAAGCTTCCTTGAAACATAGTGTCATGAAATAACTATTATGATGATGAATTCTGTGGGTAATGAATTTAGAAGTGACAAAAGTCTCCTTTGTATTTCAGAGACTTGGATATCTCAAATAATTTGAGGACGTATCAGCTAGTTGGGACTGGAATAGTTGGGATTGGGAGAAGTGCTTCCAAAATGATTTCTGTAGTCGTATATCTGACACCTGACTGAGCTGGCTGAAGGATGAGTTGAACTGGGAAAACTGACCTGAAAATCTGCATTTCGGTTCTTCAGTATGATAGTCCCAGGGTAATTGGGACTCTAACATTGCAACTTAGGGCTCATGTGTGAATGTTCTAGAAAGCAATATAGAAGCTGCATGACCTTTTGTGACCCAGTCTCTGAGTTCATTAGCATTATTTCTGCTGTACTTTGTATATCAAAGCTGATTCAATCTTTTCTCACCCAAAAAGAGGGGAAATATTCCACTTCTTTATGGGAGAGATGTCAAAGATTTGCAGCCATGTCTTAAAATCTTCACATAATATTTCAAGTTGCCCTAGGGAGGCTACAAGCATCTTTGGTGGCTGTGGATTAGAGAAGACTATTCACAACGTTATCTGTTTCTTTTCTAATCCAACCTAAGATAGGGAACAGATTCCCTGATTCAACAACAGAGCACTCTGGGAGATTGAGGTCGAGGATTGCAAGATCAAGCCCAGCTTGGGTAACTTAATCACTTAACAACATACTCTCTCAAAAAATTAAAAGAGAGACAGACAGACAGACAGAGAGAGATCTAACATTGTAACTTAATGCAAGGGCCCTAAATTCAATCCTCAGCACTCCACGTACATATACTCAGAGATGGAAATCCCCAATATAAAAGTGCAAAAGAAGGAAGTGAGACCCAAGGAGTTTGGCACCTCTGCTCCATAAGCCCTGAGGGCTTCAGGTTTCTTCCATCCCACTTCATCAGTTCCCAAAGTACTGTCTTCCTCCATATTGCCAAATGTGGCTTAACACCATCATATCAGCATTCCATCATGTGAGAAAGACAAGAGGAAATGTAAGGTAATCAAATTCCTTTTAACAAGGAATAGAAGTTTCACACATCACTTTCATTCACAATTCATTGACCATAGTTTTGTAATGTGAATATACCTACCTGCAAAGGATGCTGGCAACAAATGGAAAACCCTAGCTGCGTTTTTGTGGGTTCTAATAAGTCCTATTCTTTTCTTTTTTTTTTTTTTTTTTTTTTTTGTCTTTTTCATTTTTGTCGGTACCAGGGATCGAACTCACGACTGCCTGCTTGCAAGGCAGGTGCTTATGCAGCTGAGCTAATCCCCAGCCCCCATAAGTCCTATTCTTATAAAGGAAGTAAAATAATGAACCCTTGGAGACAATTAGGAATTTCTTTCACCAGCTTTTGGAACATTCCTGGAAGATTTGCAGGATATATTTAAGAACAGGGTTGACAGATACTTTTTTTTAATGTAAAGCATCAAAGAGTAAGTATTTTAAGCTATGGCATCATGGTCTTTGTCTGTGTTAATTTTCTACTGATGCTGCTACAAACTGCCCCAAACTTAGTGTCTTCAAATAACCAAACTTTATCTTAGATTTCTGAGGATCAGAAGTCCAACATGGTCTCAGTAGATGAAAATCAAGGTTGTTTTCCTTTCTGGAGGCTCCAGGGAAGGTTCCATTTCCTCATTCAAGTTGGTGGCAGAGTTTTCTTGCACACAGCCTCCTACATGTTAGAACCAACACTGAGGGCATTAAATCTTTCATACTGTGCACCTCTTTCACTGACATCAGCTAGGAAAAAAGTTCTGTCTCTAAGGATTTGTGTGATTAGTTGGAGCCATGTGAAATGCCATATTTGTAAGTTCCGGTTGTAAGGGGGTGGACACTATGGAGAAGGACGTACTACACTGTCATAATCGCCAAACTCAGCTACTATAGCTTGAACATAGTCAAAGACAATCTGTATGTGAATGGTCATGACTGTGTTTCAATAAAACTTTATTTACAAAAAGAGGCCATGGATTGGGTTTGGCTTCAGAGCATAGAAACAAGTTGTCTTAGGGCTCCCAGACAGATAAAAGTCTCCTAACTCCGCTGCTCTGGCAGCTAGACCTGGCTCCTCTGCAGAGTCATTGCAGCAACCCCTTGCTTCTTTTCAAGCCTCCTTTGCACTGAATTTTAATCACTTCCTTCAGAACCCATATCCCCACTACAAAGTGAGCACACTGAGTGCAGAGATCCTATCTGGTCTATCTTATGACTTCTCCAGTGTTTAACAACAACCAGTGCTTACTAGGTTCTCAGTAAATGTTCACTAAATAAAAAAAACTTTGCATAGTAGTCTAACTTAGGGAAGCATGAGCTGGAATGCACACACACATGGGCACACACTCTATTAGTTTCTTTTTGAAGCTCCAAAAGGATACCACAGACTGTGTAATTTATAATGAACAGAAATGTATCAATTCACCATTTGGAAGGCTGGGAAGTCCAGTATCAAGGTGCTGGCTATTGGGTAAGGATTTCTGGCTGTGTCAAAAGGTGGTGGAAGCAATCCCACAGCAGGAACAGAGAGAAGAGGCAAACCTCCTCCTCAACCAGGTGGCATCCTTGTGGTCTAATAACCTCTGAAAGTTTCCACCTCTGACTATTGTTACAATGGCTATTACATTTCAACATGAATTTTGGAGGAGATGAATATTCAAACCATAGTCCAGCACATGCACTTTTATTTTGTGTTGGACGGAGTATGTTTTTTCTAGTTAGGCCTTCAATTTTGATAGAGTTGCACTGTCTTGGCTTTGTTCAACTGATTAAGCATGGAATCTCTAAATTTCCATAAGAGTTTGTGGAAACAAATCTTTTAAAAACTTTGCAACCAATTTGTTTGTTTCACTAACGAAAATTAAAGGGCAAAACTAGAATTATACATTAGCTGGCTAAGCTGTAGTGTGCATTTGACAGACGTTTGGCTTTTGTCTGCTTTTGCCAAAATAACAATGTGACCATAAGGAAATTTGCAAATGGAAATAATATTTTCCTGAGTGTTTTCCCAGACTTTGGATTTCAGTGTGAGTTGAAAAGTGCACAGCAAGGTTTTTGACCTGCAAAACCATGAGTTCAGCTGTTGTAGGATAAACACAGGACTCTAATGACATTAACAACATCTGAGGCTGAAGGGGATCAGGGATCCTTCTTTACCTTATTTATGTGAAGTGTTCTCACGCTTACAGCTTGAAGTCAAAATAATAACTTTATAGGTGCATAGGTATTTGGAGTCCTTAACTGAGTGGTATTTTATATATAAAGTATTGTAGGAATAGCTCCTTTCATCCCAGATGTTCAATGAAATTAAGATACACAGAGGGAATTTTATCCAACCAAGAACCAGTATTGAGTTCGGACTCTGAGTGGATGCTTATTAAGTTATATAACTATGTACGACATGGTCATAAGGCTACACCACTCCATTGAAATTGACGCAAGTTTTTTAGGTAGATGGAAGGAAAAATGCCTCGGTTCTTTGTGAGCACGTCATGCATTTAAAGAGCACACTTAGGCTTATATTTCCACTTAAAGGCTGTGCGGTTTAGAATTCCCCAAGCTCTCTCACAGTCTAAGAAAAATTTTTGAACATTACACCTTTATACTTTCTGCTTTCCTGGCTTCTATCAAACAAACCCCTTTCTCTTAAATTATTGTCAGCTGCACGGTCAGCATGTCCATTGAATCATTGTACCAGCTAATAAAAATGTTCAGATATTAGACCAAAGACTGGTTTTCTGTGAATGCCCTTGCACTGACTTCAAACCACTAAAATTATTCTTTGGAGTACAGCCCTACAACCAACAATAGAGTCCTGCCCATGTCATAAAAGCTTTTATGCTAAAATTGTCAACTCCACTGAAGTCTACATAGGACTTTTTTTGGGGATTTCCTACTTTTCTCCCTAATCTGCTTGTATGACTTGTACAGGAAATAAAAGTCAACACTTTCTAAAAAGAAGGCCAAAGCCTAATTGTAATATGAGTTACCCTTCCCAACACTTTATTAGCTACCAGCCAGCCCCTTAACTTCTTCTGGGAATTTGGCATGAAATTGATATTTTTTCTGGTACAGTTTAACCTGTGAATTGCAGGGCGTACTATGTATACCACGCCAACTTCTCTCCCTTGTACCCTATCATCTAGAAAGTCTCAAAAGTATTACTTGTTAGATCTGGATGTCATGGTAGGCAATTATTTGAAACACTGAGCTAGGTGTCCTCAGGCCATGTTGATTTAAAAGCTCCTATCTTTTTGAAAGTATCTTCTGACCATTTCCTCACCAATTTTAGTTAATGTTGTACTTTCTTGTGGTAGCTTTACATTTTAAAAAAATTATATGTTAGTTGATTTTTTATAAATTCATGCAGGTAAAAGAAAAAATCTGTTAGGTTTTCTGTTGTTGAATAATTTGTTCTTAAAAGTTTTTATCGGCATATAATAATTATATGTATTATTAATGTAATAACTAATGTATCAACCCTATTATTACAAATGCATATTTCAATAAATGCACACGACATACTCTAATCAATAGCAGTCATTTCCCTCTCCTTAACATCTGTGTATATTAGAAGCTTTCATGCTCCTTTCTTCTAGACCATAAAATATAAGATAAATTATTGTAAAGTATAGTGGGTCTGCTGTGCTGTGGAATGCCGGGACTCGTTTCTTCTCTCTCTGCTTTGTTACCCAGTACCTATCCTCCCTCTGTCCCCTTATTAGAATTTTGTCTTTATAAGGTCATTTATTTCTTTATGGGCTGAATTATGCTTCTACTGCATTCATATGTTAAAGTTTTAATTCTCTGTAACTCAGAATGTGATTGTGTTTGGACATAGGGTCCTTTAATGAGATAATTAAGAGAAAATGAAGTCTGTAGGGTAGAACCTAGTTCAGTGTGTCTAGTGTCCTTAGGAATTAGGATCAGAGCATAGAACACAGTAGAGGACATCCACCAGGAGTGGTGATTTCAGCAACTCTTTGCTACTGTCTCTCATTCTCTGGCACCTGGCATGATCAGCCCAAATTGCTGGCCACTTTAGGGGCCAGGGGTCTTTGGCTTGCCAGCTTTTAGTATATTAGTATCGCCTGCTGTATTTGAGATAGAAATCACAAACAGACAACAAGAATCTATTTTTAAGAAGCTTTATTAGTATTTATTTGGTATTATTGGGGGAACAGCGCACAGACTAAGCCGCTAAGGGTGCAAGGAAAGTTGCTTATAAAGATGAAAAGTTGGCCTCAAGCATGTGCAGTGTCTTGCCAGCGAATCTCAGACTTTCTGAGTCATGGGTAGGAAATGGGGTCCTTGTGGAGCAGATTGAGGATGGCTGCAGAGAGGCTTGCAGGATGGTATCACCCACGGTGGACCCATAATCAAAGCTTGTTATAACCAAACCAAAGTCTCCTGGTCAGCCCTGGGACCAGGAGGGACATTGGATGTAGTTATGATGAGCTGTGAGGCATAAAAAAGATACTTCTTAGGGTGCACTAGACTCTCCTCTCCTGTTTCAGAGACACAAGTCCAAATCAGGAAGTTCAAGGTCTACATTTTTGAGATATGTTTGGTCCAGTGTTTTAAAACAAATTCAGCCATATAAAAATCCAACTTTTCTGTTGCTCTTAGAAATTTGAAATGTCTATCTTGCTTTCTATAGTTAAAACTGGGCAATAGATGACCCCTTTATTTAGATACTACCTTCTTCTGTGCCATAGCCCCTTTTCTCCACACCTCCCTGTTATCATTTAAGATGGCCCACTTACCCAAAGGCCTGGTCCAAGCATTCATCTAATTAAAATGAACGCACTCATGGATCTTAGATGAAAAGTTCTGAAAGATTCTCATTGGAAAAAGGAGTTTGAATTGAAAAGTATTTAGGAAACTTGTATCTACCTATTAACAGATTGCATTAGATTTGCAATGTTCATAAACACAAACAACCAGAGAAGTTCTGCAAAAGAGAAGTCTAGGGCCAAGGGCCAAGGATATAACTCAGTGGTATGGTGCCTGCCTGGCAAGCACAAGATCCTGAATTCGATTCCTGGTATGACAGAGAGAGAGAGAGAGAGAGAGAGAGAGAGAGAGAGAGAGAGAGAGAGAGAGAGAGAAAGGTCTACTTTATTCTTCAGTATTTCCTCTTCCTATTTGACCTAGAAATATTATTTCCTTGAGTAACATCTATTTGATGTTTCATAGAATTATTCTTCCATGGAAAACACTTTGGGAAACCGTGGAATAGATCCATATAATCTGATCCCATGGAAGGCAGAAGAATGAATTAGACAATGAACTATTTTGAAAATCGGTAAGTAATTTGTGTATTCAAAGAGAACACTTGAAAAGTAAATGCAAGAAGAAGTATATGCAAAGTTACATAATTAGGAAACAGTATTATTTTTGAGATGTTATTTGATATACCAAGGAATCTACAAAATCACCACAAGCTACCAAACGCATGACTGATGTTATCTACTGTAAGAGAGTCTTTATAAAAGTGAAATATTTTGCTCATTGTGAGAGAAAAATAGATTTTAGCTTTCAGAGAACTGTGTTCCAATTACTTTTTTTGTGGTCCAGTGTCTTTGTTATTGCACCGCAATAACCACATCACTCTCTTCATATTTCAGGTCAATGATCTGATTGGACTGTAAACATTTTGTTACACAAAACTTACACCCATTATATCTGCAGTCATTTAAAAGAGGGAATATGTGCAAATGAACCCAAATATCCTTTTATATTAGCTATTTTATTAGAGTAATAATGTGCAAATCCTGATTTGCATGTTCAACTAAATGATTGCAAACAGTTTTTGGCACATAAATTCATGGCTGCTCCACAAGCTTCCACTGAGCTTGGCAAAAGTGAATTGGTCTATTTGAGTTATCCTCCTTTGATTTCTCCAAGAAAATCAATATAATAAAGTAATTCTTTCCTGCCATCCTGTTCTTTGCTAAGCTCTTCTGAGAACAGTCAGAAGGTGTTTTTCTTTCAATTATTTCAGGCTTGTTTGCATTAAATCCTTTCCTACAGGCACCAGTAAACGTGTTCCCTTAATAAGGATGTCTCCCTTTGAAATAAGCTAAATAAAATTTTACATTTAAGGTGAGTAAGAACCAGTTATGGAGAAAATTGCTCAATATCTGTTCTATTCTAATTTCTTTTTCCATGCAAAGCATGCTGCAACTCCATATTGAGGAACAAGTGCGATGATGCGGTATGCATAATTCATGCCTCTGGCCTTCTACACATCTGTATGTTTTCAGAATCCTCCATTTTTATATAAGATCAAAGATTATTCTTTGTGCCTATTAACAAAACTTATTTTTAAGGAATGCAACATAAAGTATGCAGGTATTTCATTCTTAAGAAGAGTATTTGATTGTGGTAATCTGACAATGCAAGAGCTTTCCTATGGACACTTTTGATTTTGTTTGTGAGTTTTCATTTTGTTGGATGGCTTATCATTTATTACTATTTAAGTGGATAGCATCCTTATTTGTAAAGATGCTTTGAATTAAAGAGTATTTATTAAATACTACGGCTAGGTCATGGTGCTTAGTGACCCCCCCCCCATTCATCATTCTTATATAGTTATCCTTGCCAAAATGATGTCTTAATCATGACAAAGTACACCTAGTCTTCAGCTTCCTAAAGTCCATTTCCTGTTCATTGTCTTATTTCCGTTAAGGCCATTCTTGTGTCTCATTAAGGCTGTTGTCTTCCCTATCTGGATAGCTACAGACATTTCACCCTCAGTCTGTTTATAACCAAGTCCATCTTCTTCCTCCCCAAATCTTTTCCCTCCATGTGATGAGTCACACAAACCAGAAACAGACCTGAATACCATCCAGGTTTCCTCACTCTCTTGTGCTTGCCAGAACTAAACAACAGCCCAACAGCTAAGTCCTACTGATTTTTCTTTTTCATTATCCTTTCAGTCTATCCTCTTCTGCTTATTTACTACCTTTGTCCACTTTCTGAATTATGGACCCCATTCTCTTCTGGATTACTGAGTCTTGTCACTCTGTGCTTATGTACATGTACTAATGTGGGAGCATTGCCTCTACCTTTAGGCACACAATCAAAAATCTAAGTTGAAATGTTCATACGGTTATAAGGACTGCAGAAAACTCCCTTGCTGTCTCATATCACTTGTCCAGCTTTCTCCATTTATTACATGTATTGAATATCCATGTATTCATCAGCTTCCCATTGCTAGAACAAAATACTGGATGTCAGCAGCTTTAGGGAAAAAAAGATTTTTGGGGGTTCACAGTTTCTGAGGTTTCCATGGATGAATGGCACTCAGGCTGAAAAATCATGGCAGAAGAGTGTGGCAGAGCAAATCTCATTGCATTCAGGAAGCACAGAACAGGGAAAGAGCCATAGAGAAATGGGCTAGGAACCAGGGACAGTCTTCAAGGATGTGCCCCTTTGATACAACCATGTATACCAGAACTGTGCTAGGTGTCTTTCAAACCAGTCAATTTGACAATTCAGATCAACAATCAGTTCTCATTGTGAAAGAACAGTTCTCTTCAGGGCTAGGAAGAATGGAAGAAGCTGTCTGTGAACTTGGCTCATAGGTAATGTAAACAATGCAGTACTTTTGTGGTTAGATGCACAAGGATAGCAGATACAAAGAAAACCATTGATCATGTGCCAGCCACTGGCATTATTCCTGCACTCACATTCCTGTTGCAAAAATATTTAAAGGAACTAATAGCCTTTAAAATGTTCCCAACTTGGCACCTACCACACAGTCATATTCTTAAACATTAATTTTGGCCCTTGAAATTAAGATTTCAATAGTGAGGGTTCTATTTGATTTCAAGGAACATCCAAAGGTCAGTCATAATTCTAACCTTGCTTCATCTCTGCTCCAAGGTCTGGTGGTTATAACTTCCTACTTCATTGTTCCTTCCTCAAGGAAACTCAGAGCCCCATAACATAGCTGCATCAGAGCAGGAGGATTCTGGGGTCACTTCGTGCAATTTCATATTTCCTGAGATGCCTTCCCAATAATAACGGATTTTCCTAAGGACGTGTCACACACACACATCACCAGATTTTATTTAGTATTACTTCCAGATGGCTTCTCAGTTGTCAGGA
The DNA here is from genome assembly GCF_034190915.1 of Cavia porcellus. Taxonomy (NCBI): domain Eukaryota; kingdom Metazoa; phylum Chordata; class Mammalia; order Rodentia; family Caviidae; genus Cavia; species Cavia porcellus. The sequence goes on along the minus strand of NW_026947495.1, from coordinate 63,084,515 downwards.
AAAATTTCACGTCTACGGAATTGTCAGCTTCCCCATCTCCTGCTCGTACTCCCCAACCCATGCGTTCTGTGCTCTGGATTCCAGGGATGGAGCAGCAGCTCTCCCACTAAACAGAAGTGAATAGCTCAGATCTGATCTCCATGGCAAATGTGCTTTCAGCATGACGAGCAGTTCCTTTAATGAAGCCTTTTTCCCTCCATGATATGAAGCCATTAAACACTGAGAAGTTTTGAGTATGTAAAATGTTTTGTTTATCTGGCCCTTCTCAAAGGTACTGTCTGTCATCATTGATGTCTGCAGTAAATATAGCAACAGCAGCATTGGGTGTGTGAAGCGATTAGATTTATGAGACACATAAACTGCAAAGCTTCTAATAACCATAAATCCTAACTTCAATCATAACACCAGTATTAGTGTCATGTTTTCTGGAGGATTTTATGTTTCTAAAAATATCTTAATTGCGGTTGCCATGTTTGCCCTATAATTCCTTTAATTTGAAAGTGAAAAGGCTGTGTCAGAGATAGACGGGAGGAAGCAGGCCTCCCTCCTCCTGTATTGTTGTATGGGTGGTGGGGCAAGATGGATTGCCCATCTTGCATGCTTTGCAATTAGATTAGATGAATTTCCTTGGAAAAAGAGAGTCTAATAAGGAACAACTGATGGCAAAATCAAACATGGGGGTGGGGGAGGAAGGGTAGGATCTTTGTCCTGCCTCGTCACCCCCCCCCCTTTACCCCATCCTCTGTCCCCAGGGAGATTCTGCCTGAATGCCTCTAACATGATTTCATTCTAATTATTTGGCATCATTCGAAAAACCTTTGAAAACATGCCAACCATCAGTCGATTCTTCTCATGACCCAGCCTCAAATGTTAGTTCAGGTGCTTGATACAAGATTCTTGGGCTGTGAAGTCTCTCTTTGACGTTTAAGGATAAAAAGAAGACAAACCCTCTTAAAAATAGCTTGACTTTTTAAGCTTATATGTGTGTGTGTGTTTGTGTGTGTGTGTGCATGTGCATGTTTTGTGCGCACATACACACATACTAGTGTATTTTTCAAAAATAATTTTTGAATTTAAACAGAAAAAATATTTAGTCTCTTGGTCCTGTTATTTAAAGTGTAGTTCTATCAGAGTTACTGCAAAAACAGTTTTTAATGATGATTTTTGTGTCATTTTTAGAATTTGAGAGATTTTAAGGACTACTTCTTCTTGATTTATTCATTGAAAGACAGTTCCACACAGACACCATTGAATTCCAGGGGGGAGATGCAGAAGTACTTACTCAATGGATATTTTTTAAAAACATTTTTTTCTTAATAAACACAGAATATAGACTAATCAAATGGCATTCTAATAACAAAGGTATATGAAGTCAATACATAATTTCATCTTTTAAAGATAACCACTGGTAATAGTTTGGTGAATATCATTCATTATATGTTCTTTTCTATTCATTTATAAATACATTATTTTATAGAAATGAATTAGTTCTATGTATTTTTTCACTTATTAATATATCATGGGCACTCTCCTGGAGAAGGAAATACATATTTGTCTCAATCTTTTGAATTCTTCTTCAGCATTCATATTATGGTTGAGTCATAATTTATTTGACTTTTTTCCCTACAGATGTGCATTTAATGGTCTTCAACATTTTTTCTTATAAATGTTTCTGGGAACATCTCAGTCCATGTATCTTTAGATGCTAATGGCAATATTTCTGCAGCATAAATTCCTAAAAGTGATATTAAAAGTTTTAATTACTACTAAGCTGATAGATTAATATGTATTAGAAAATTGTTTCAAAATTATATACCACTTTCCAGTTTTCCAGTAATATATGTAAGCACTGTTTACTTACACTGCAACATGGATAATAACCATTTCATTTAAGCTTAGACTAGCTCTTTAATGTTGACTCATGGCTCACATCACACTTTCTCATTTTAATTTGCAATTTCTTGGACTAATAAGATTTGGAAATTTTTATAGATATATACATTATCTTTGTCACCTTTTATTCATATTCTTCTTATTTTCCATTGGAGTGTTCATCTTTTCCATCCTAAAACAAACATGATTTTTATACATTATGTCACTAGTAAAAGATGAAAATAATTTTCTAAGTATTTTTCTTATTTTTAATGTATAATGTTCTGCATTATGTACACTTTTTATATTTTCTTGATTAGATCTATCAATCTTGTCTTTTATGATTTCTTATCTTTGTGGCCTGTAAAAAAACAAAACAAATCTTCTCAAGAGAGCAAAAAAATGTCTTTCACCACAAGACGATAAACATATTTTCTGACATTTACTTCTATTTAAGTGTCTTTTTTAAAAAAAAATGGTCAAGATCTATAATATAGCATAAATTTGTTTTGGGGTGTAATATAAGGTAAATATCTAATTTAATACTCTCCAAATAGCAGGCCTCATAGCATTTATGAGCCAGCCCTCCTTTCCTTACTAACTTTTAAATTCTAATCCTTAAAGTCCCTCCAGCGTTCCACTCTCTGGGGTCAACTACACGGTGTGCATAATGTATACAACATAGTTGGTTCATCTTCATAACATCTGATCTGTCCAGTGACAGACACTTGACCAAAGCTGGTCACCTCCCAGGGTGAGTTGATATTGGTGCAGATGGAAATGGAAGGATTTTTCTCAAAGCAACTGCAGTTCAATATATAACTCTATAGGGGTCTTGATGACTGCTTCATTGTGAGGACTGAGAGGTTGAGAAGGATAATCTAAGAACATAAAGCATATGTGCAGAAAAAGCAGGATTCTTCCTTTTAGCTTACTTTTTTGAGACTCATCCAGATTCTGTGCTTTGAGCTCAGTGGGACCCCACTGCAGCCCCTCTCTTCCATGAAAATGCTGGATTATCCATGACTTATTACTACACTGAGTTGTAGAGGTCTTAAGTCTCAGAAAGTAGGTTGGCAAAGCCATGAATTTCCTCCTTAATAAACTCCCAGGATCTACACTGAAGGTGGAAACATTATTGTCGGAATTTCAGAAAGCAGACATTCAACTGACTGGCACAGAAGTGGAAGTTCAGGTTCTGCTTTCAGTTGGTCCAGCCTGCCAGCCTGCGGTAGCACAAGAGCATTGGAGGAAGGAGAGACTCAGGACAGTGTGCCACAGGGCTCTGTGGACTGAATGAGAATTGCTCCACTTCCCTGAGGTTTTTTCAGAGAGGATAAAACAGGGCAGCTGTGTCTCCTTTGATTTTCTTGCCACACCTGTGGCAAGGACCAGGTGTACTTGGTGGAATGTGAAATACTATTTTCACGGAGGTTGTTTGTACCCACCGCAGGACCTGTAAACCAGCACTGTGCTCTTGGAGGCAAAGAGTTTGTAAGGTCAGTAGCTGATCATATACTATGGTAGGAGGTGGTGATAGAGATACAGAGTAAGGCTGGGTCACAGGCAGCACCACCCAAGGTGTGGGGAGGGGGGCGTTCTTATTTCTACCTTGTAGGAAGGTGACCTCTGGGTCAGGTGCAGAGCACCAGGTGAAGATGCCCTCCCATGTGCAATGTGGCAGTCCTACCGCGGGGCCGCAGCTAAAGAGACTGTGCTGTCATGCTCACAGTGCTTGTAGTGGAAGGGAACACTAGTTAAACATAAAACACAAATCTCAACTTGAGGAATTCCCCTGGCAGCTTGGTCACAGCTGTGTTGTCCAAACCTTTTGGAAAAGGCTGAAAACATTAGGAAAAGCTTGGGTCTGGCTGGTACTCGAAGGCACGCACCCCATAAAGTGTGTCAGCACCCCATAAACATGCCACTTTTAATGGCAAGTGCATGTCCCTATTCACCACCATCATTTATTCTACCACAAAATCTCCCGGAACTTTGTTTCCAGAATGCCTTTTATCTTAACCATTAAACCAGCCTTGGAGAGATATTGAGGTCAGTTGTCCTGGACCTAAGTCATATCTGCCCTGACCTCACCTGAACAGTAATCTAACTAGCGACAGAGGCTGCTGAGTAATGAGAACAACCTTGTGGCAGGCTTCCTGATCGGCTGGCATACGTGGAAAGCTAGACCCATCAATCGTCCTGTAGTGCTTTATGAATGTTCACCCTGGAACAGGGGGCTTTAAGCCATCTGCTTTGGTGAGATAATGAACATGGGTGAGTGTCCGTCGTTAGAGGGTGTTTAAGGAACATGCACGTGTGAGAAGAGGGCCCCATGGCCAAATACACACGCAAAATGCGAGGTGACACTATTGGAATTGTGTCAGGAGGACTAAAGTTGGGGACAGCAAAATAATACAAAACATAAAACCCAATTGAGTTAAATTACCCTGCCCCTAAGAAAGAGAAGACAGAAAGAATAACAGAATGGGTCCTTGGCTGAGTGGGAAGACCTCCCACAAAGCAAGGAATTTTGCTGTAAGTTTCTGTCCCAGAGAACAGTTTCAAATAGTGATGCCCAGCATGAACACGGCGATGTCACCAGTGCGAGTACATCAGCCAACTCTCCGATCAACTCCGCGGGCTGAGGTTCCAGCCCAGACTGCACACCAAGGGGAGAGAAAGAGCAGGAGTGAGGTGGAGATGACAGGGAGGTGACAGCCGTATTTGTGGAATCATGAAGGATGACAGAGGTGAAAAGTCACAGGGCAATCCCATCTTGATATCAAAAAGGGAATTCTAATGCATATAGAAGACTAATATTTTCAACGATCTTCTCCCAACTTTTGAAATATGCTCTAACACAGTGTAGGAGCCCCTAGAAGTAGATAAAGTATTGTCTATTTAGGAACTATGTGGATTCATGAGAGTAATTCATTTTAATGCAACCAACTCTCCTCCTACTTCCTTTCTCTGTCTTTTATGTTAGAAGTTGGATAGATAAGGGACTTTTGCAGATACAACATGCCTATTTTCTTTAATGGCACTTCATATTTCTCATCTTGTGATAGTATAGAAAAAGGGTTATCTATTTATATATAATTATAGCATTAAATGTATCATATTGGTAATATAATTGTCCAATTATCATAATTTACATTGCATATGTAATATTGATATTACATATTATGTTATATAAATATAATTTATATAAGGGAAAATATGTGAATAAGACGGAAAAATTTAGAGTTAAGTGGCAAAAAAGCTGCTAGACAGATTAATGTCAACCAGAGGAGGTAGACTACTAGAGTGCAGCATTATACAGAACTATCTAACTAGAGCTAATTAGAAGAACAAATTCCACTTGCTCAGAATTACAACAGAACTAGTGAGAGTAAGGCCTAGAAATCACTATTTTCAATAGCTCTCCAGATGATCCTCAAGCAAACTCATAGGTCTACAACTTTAGACCTGACTCCTCCACTAAGTTTTGAACTTGTGTACCAGCTGACTTCTCAACAGCTCCACTTACACAGCTAGCAAAAATCCTCAGCCTATCTGGACCACAACAGGAGTATGTATCCTCTCAAAGGGATTATTTGTCTCTTCCATGAAGAAATGGTACCACCAGAAGCATGGGCGAAACCTAGTTCTTCTTTTCCTCTAAATCCTTTACTGCCTTTACCTCTGCAGATATCATGATTCTCCCACCTCTAACCATTGCCAGCACCACCAACTGTAGTCTAAGTTATCTGAGGTACTGCAATTACCTCCACCTTCCCCCGTCTTTATTTTTATTCGTGGTTCCTTCCTAGACGTCATCAATGGTGTCTTGCTACATGGATAATTGACCCCCATTTTTTGTCTTGGCATACAAAGCCACCTACATATGTCCTCAATTTCTGCTACTACATATCATGATCTCACTCTGGAGTCTTCTTCCAGGGACACTCACACTCAACTTTGTCCCTGCAGTATATGTTTCTCCTGTTTCAGTCAACTCCTCTTAAACTTTCTCAGCTCCAGTCCACCCGTTCATCCCCTAGAAACAGTTTCCTCTACATTCTCACCAACCTTTGTTATTTTCTCTTAATTTTCATAAATATCCGTCCTAAAGAATGTAAATCTATGTAATTTTTAAGACATAGTTGGTATTGGAAAAATTAGTTTGTGAAAGATCTACACAAATTTGTACAATTTTATTGAGGATTTAGTAGCTGGATTGGCAGATAAGGTGGAATCATTACAAAATGGTGGTTCTGGAAAATACTAAAACAGATTTTTTTCCCCTTAGAAACTACTAGATAAAAATATACTCATCCTGCAACAGTAAAAACACATTGCTGTTTCATTTAGAATTTCTTTGTTTCTAGTGATACATTAAGTTATGGCTAATTTTATCTCAAGAACTATAAATAATATGTCAATCTTATTGACGGGTCATTCTCCTGTGAAAGCTCAGTTCTTCTCAATCTATTTTTATTTTTCTGTTTCCAAGAACTTCTGTTCAAATAATTCTCTTGGTTGTTGTTAGGGAGACATACGGAGCTGGGCAGAACGTTGGTGGTTTTCCTAATGAGCAGACCAGACCAAAGCTGATTTCTTCCAGAGAAACTAAGGGCCTCTGACCTCTGTTGCTCAGAGGCTGCTGCTCTTCCCAGCATGTGACGGAGCCTAGGTAGTGATAGGACTGATAAACATAGTAGTTGGCTATAGCTGATATGGTATCCCAAGCAGAGAAGAATCACCATGATTTCTCTGTACATGCAACACTGAGGTCTGTTCTGAAAGAGATTGTTTCAGTGGGAATTTGCAAAAAGAAATATGCCCAAAGAGGTAAATGAAAGGGTTAAGGACCTAGAAGTCTAGAACAGTTGAAGGGACAAATAGCATTTGTCTTGGCGAAGAAAGAGCTGGTCCTCTCCAGGGAGGAAGGGAATGAGCTGTGAGAAATGCCTTTAGGTCTTTAAGGGACCATGACTTATGAGAAAGTATATGCTCCACAAAGCAGCATTGAAATAAATGACAATGTTATAGGAAAATATTTCGATTCAGTACAAAGAAGATTTTACTGGAGCTAAAGGCGGGCAGCTGCTTTTAGAGACTGACAAGCAGACAGGAGAGTAATATTGGGCTTAACATTCCTAAGACCAGAAGAATCAACAATGCGTATGTTAATCATTTTTCCATTACTGTGACGAAACACCCAAGAAAATAACCTTAACATGAGGAAAGGTTTACTTTGGCTTACAGTCTTGGAGCTTTCAGTTCATGCCTGGTTGGCCCCATTGTTTGGGGGCTGTGGCAAGGAAGCAATCATGGTGGAAGAACGTGACAGAAGAAGTGCTTATCTCATGGTTACTAGGAGGCAAAGAGAGAGAGTAGACAGCCAAGGTTAATAGTCCTTTCAAAAGCAATGCCCAAATAACTAGAAGATTTCCAGGTAGGCCCATCTCTTAACATTTCTACCACTTTCCAATATTGCCACATGCTGGGGATCAAGAATTTTAACACATAGGCCTCTGAGGGACACTTATCAGGCCCTAGTAATTGATGCTCATAACCTACTGACAATCAAGGCAGAAGCAATTAAAAGCAGAACCTTCAACTTCCACTGCTGAAAAGCAGAGAGCATTCAGTGGTGTTGCAAGAACTTCCTGGTGCTCTGATTCTGCATTGTGCAAGAAATCCATTGTTACATTTTATTACAAACAATCTATGGCCCTTCTCACAAAAGGGACCAAGGTATGCAGTTTATTGGTACAGAAGACAAAGACTGTTGATACTTAACCAGAAATTGCTGACCTAAAAAGAAGACCCAGATATCAAAACTATAACCAAAGCTCTGACAGCAGAGCAGGTAAGCTGAAGAGCTTGGTGGTTTCATGCTGGAACCTTCCATGAAATTGTCTGAGGGAGCCTCAAGTCCTAAGGGTTGTGCTGCACCAGAGTACACAGGTTTAGGTAAAACTTAGCAACAGGCCCCTCTCTGAAACAAGGCATGAACTTCCTCTCACAGCGGGTGAGGGTGAGAATCTTGTCAGCTACAGAAGAGGAGATAAAAACAGTTTCTTTCTTCTGTTTGAGGACAGCCTATACCCTGCAAAATCTTCATGCTTGAGGCAGAAACATTCATGTCAGAACTTGCATAAAATAAAAGCACACAGGTTGGTGTTTGAATCTTTGCAGGGGAGTCATACATACTGGAATTCCTGATGCTAGTTTTAATTTTCCTATCAAATAAAGTCTGTATTCAGTGTAATCATCTCCATTTTTACTCTTCCTCAGCTGCGAGATCTATCAGGCCCCATTCAGTGAGAGATGGCTTCTGTTTCCTAACATTTGCTCTTCTTTCTGGGCAAAGTGTTCTCTAAAATATGTGAGTATTTTGTTGGAAGATGAGTCTGCACTGCATGTGGCTTTCTGACCAGTTAATTACTTGTGGGTCTGCTTAGGTAAGCTGCAACAACTTAGGTTTCCTCACTCCTTCCTACATGCCAAAAATCACTGAGAAAACTGCAGAGAGACCGATGACATGTCAACCACTCCTTTTTCACTGGTATATGGGAAGAGAAAAACAAAATCCTTTATTGTTGTGAGCTCTTACTGAATATTTTGTCACTGCTGATTGTTAATTACTGTCAGATAATAGCTTGGGTGATTAATTGACCTTTCTTAGCAAAAACAATAAAGACCATTTAATACAGCAGAAAGCAGAGAGCGTGTTTTGCTGCACTACTATTTCTATCATTGAGTGATTCTCCACAATCTCTACTCCAACTATACCTGCTCTGAAAATAATACTACCAATATCTCCTCCCCTTCATTGGGGGTCCTCACCAGAAGTCTTCAGATCCTTTGGAAAATACTATTTTTGGCATCACTAAAGCAAAATTTTTTACTCTGAAGACAAGTTGTTTATTAATGAAAGAAATCCAGGAACAACATACACATACTGAAGACTTTGTTCATGTTTGTTTCTAAAACTTTTCCAGTCGCTTCTACTATAGCCTGGGCACAGTAGACCTTGTGGCAGAGCTGGAACCTGTTTTCCTGGTGCTGCTACTGTCTCTACCTGCACTCGTGTGCCATTTTTTTTTTTTTATGCAACATGCTGTAAGAGATTGAAAAATGAACCTTCTTGATCTGACCTTTCAGGAACTCACTGTGTGGCTAGGAAGGTAGACACAAATGCAGGGTTTATCCTAGTTGTCCAGCATCATTTTCCAGACAGCCACACTCTGCCATGGCTTCATTTGAAGAAGGCAACTTCTGCCCCAGCTTCCCTTGAGCTCTTGGCTCATCACTCCAGCACCTGCTGGCTGTTCCGTAGGCACCACCCATGGAACATGCATAACAGAACACACCATGTTCCCACCACCCCAGCTCATTTTCTCAGTTTTAACAAATGGTGCTCTACTGTCACCTGGAGCTACCGGGCATCTGAGGTCAATTGTACTCCTTTACAAGTCTTCTCTTCCCTTTTCTATATAGCTGCTACTGCTTTATTTCACACCTTACCACCAGTTCTCATCTAGACATTTGCACCAATCTAACAGTCTCTGGCTCCTTCCTCCATTCTCCACCTTGCCTTCAAGAGCCATCTCTCTAAATGGAAAATCTAATCCTTCAGCAATTGTAGTTTATGCACAAATTCCTTAGTGGGACATGTGGTTCCATTCAATCAAACCCACAATTACCATGCCTGTGGAACTTTTTGCATTGTGAGTTTTGTCTCTGCTTAACCCTCTTTATCCCCAATTCTCTATGCTCTCCCGCCTCCTACTGAATTCTTCTATCCCCATTCACCCACTGGATACCTTTCTTGTTTAAGAGTCATGTATGTGGAACTTCCCATTGAGGATTGTTTTAGTTACTTTTGTTGCTGAGGCAAAATACTTGACACCAAAAATTAAAAGGGGAAAGCTTTATTTAGCTTACAGTTGGTAGAAGTTTTGATCCACAACCAGCTGGCTCCAAGACAGGGTAGTAATGACAGAACATCACTGTTCAGGCACCAGTTACTGGGGATCTGGCCTAGACCCCCAGTCTCCCAAATGAGTGTACAGTGAAGGCTTAAATAAATGAGATAAGTGGTATGATCTTAGGGCTCCAGGAGGATTAAAACCCTCTGCAGAGTTCAAGACTCTGGTGGCTAAGGGAATGTCTCTGGGCAGCCTGTGTTTATTTTTTCAGTCAAGGAAGGGATTGAAGTAGAAAGCATAGGAAACTCAGCAGGATCTTGAGAATGATTCAAAGATTTCTGAGTAGCAGATTATGTTAATTTAGGAGCAACATTTTGACCTTGAGTATAATCCTGCAGTGACTCATGAAGGCATAGATGATTTTATACTAAGAAGAATCAGGGGAAATCTCAGATGGGTGGTACCAATAATCCCAGTTCTTTCTTTTATCAAATAGGGAAATACACAAAATTAGTCACTATGAATTTGTGGTCCCCAACATATCCCCCTTTTTGTTTTTATAATTAAAGTAGTTGCAACAGCATATATGATACACATCTTTTGTATGTACTTTTCTATTGGGTGTTTAAGACCAAGCTAAAGTGAGACCTATGTTAATAAAATGTAACTTCTTTGCTATCTATTAAGGTCAGTTAAGTCTCCTCAGGAATTATCTTGGAACCTTGCACAGCACTTCTTAGTGCATCAGTCAGTATCAGTCCTTTGGATAAGTCACAGCCATTGCTTGATCAAATTACTTTCCATGAATGCTTGTGAGACTTTTCTCTCCTGGTGACTCTCCTTAGGTATACTATAGTCTGATGATCACTTTCCTCTGTGGTCTCATAATCTTCTTTATCAGAAGACCAGGAATTCACTGAATATCCTTGGACGATGAAAGCAGGGTTCTTTTATGTCCTGGGTCCTCATTGTTCTTGAAGGGCTGTGGCAAAATATTGGTTATCCTCTTTCCCATCTGTCTCTCTAATTTTTGGTCTCCAAACCTCAGTTGTTGAACATCCAGAAGAAAAGATTGATAACAATACAGTGTATCAGAGGCAGTGAGCTTAACATTACTATCTTAGCTAAATACAAAACACCATAGAACATTAAATGAAACTTATTTTCTACAATCCATGGATATTTTAACATTGGAATGCCTATAGAGTGTTAACAGGTACATATTTTATACAGAAACTCAGAAATTAAAACCATACACATTACTGTATCGTGACAATTATGACATTTTTGTAACAATCCCAATTTTCATTTTGACACAAAATACCCCTTTTAGTCAATCATCTCTATATAATACATAAGAAGCTTTTATCTAACTTATTGACCTTAGTGGAATGTGAATCTCATAAATTTTTGGTGCCAGCAGAGGTTTGAATATGAAGCAAAAGTTTATTCCATAAATAATCCGTTTTACCTTTTGAAGACATCTGGAAGGATGAATGTATGAATATAGCATGAGGTTAACAACAACCATTCATTCATTATAACCACATGAAAACCTTTGTATGGGCATTTTAAAACCAAAAACCTTATTGTATTATTTCTTTTGATGATTACCAATGTGAACATATTATAATAATATATTTTATAACTTTATTTGGAGTGTCTCCCATAAGGCTATGGAGATCACTGGGGCCTCTGATTAATAAACAAGAAATGTTACCAGGCCAGCTGATTTTTTATTTATCAACTGGAATCCTGTCCAATAATTCCAACTGTAAGGGATTTTGTTTACTAATCTTAATAAAATCTTTTTTCTTTGACTAATGAAAAACCCAGTCACAACATTTAGCCCATTAATTTTCCAAACAATGAGACCTTCAAGTCCATAATAAACAGCAATACACATTACATTTATATACCCAGTTCTCGCATCATTTGGACCAGCTGGAAACTCAGGTGAAAGCATGCTTTGTAAATCTATAACCCAAACAAACTTTTTATCAAGTGATCCAAAAATGTAAAAAAAAAAAAAAAGAAAAAGAAAAAAAGAAAAAGAAAGAAAAAAAGATAAAAGAAAAGAAATAAAAAAGAAAAGAAAAGAAATAAAAGAAACAGCTGTTTACAGAGCAGACAAATGGACAAACATGGATAAATGATCTGGTAGATGAGCTGTACAGATTCAAACAGACATAGAAACAAGCACACAGCTTGTCGGGGTCTGTGAGAACTCTCTAAATTCCCCAGGAGCTATTTATATACTTGCATCATGCCCTTTGCTGAACTAGCTCAATTCTTATTCCCTTGTATTCTCAGGACTGGGACTCTTGTTCACGTCTAGTACCCCAAACCCTCGGGGCGTTTCTCATGTGCTCTGTGCCACTGAGCTAAATCCCCGACTCCTCTGTACCCCAATTTAGAATTGGGGTCGGTGCTTTTATTGTCTAGTATGAAGGATTCTTTTTAACTTTTACCTGATTGTATTTTTTTGTGGTATTTTCATCTTTATTGGAATTTAAAAGCTAATAGTATATACTGCTTATGATGGGGGTGAATTTCCCTTTTTGTTTTTGAAATTTAAATTGTGGCTCTTTTTTAATAGAAGATACTGCCACAGTGTCATTAAGTCAACCAAAAATTTTCAGGGGTGATGGAATTTCCCTTCTGGCAACAGTTCACAGCAGTGGAAGATAGCAAAAATAACAATAGCAAAAGGAGGAGACAAGCCTCTTTCTGCCTCTTTTATCTTATCCAGACTGCTGGGATTAGGGTGGTTCCAATCCAATCAGTGGACTGATCCAGCAATCACCTACACTTAATCCCAGAACTGTTAATCGTAGCACTGAACCATGAATCAGTCTAGATTCAGCTACCTCTGAAAAAGCCCTTCTAAAAGTTCAGGGGGACATCTAAACACAAGCCATAAATAAACATTTTCTGGGTGTCGGGGTAGGTTTAGTTTCTTGTGGCACCCTTGCATCACCTGGACTTGCTTTCAGTGAGACACTTTAAAATCACATGGATTTCACTTGTCTGAAGTCCGTATTTCCCATTGTAAAGTCCAGTTTGGCAGGGTTTTGGCATAAACCAGTAGGTTTGTGTCTGTCACTTGCAGTATCTGCCCTTAATGAGTTCATTAATACTATAGATGAATTGATTAATAGCAGTGCACAGATTAATAGCATTGCATAATGTTACTAACATTACCAGTCTTCGGATAATTTTTTTTCATTAGTACATGTTTGCAGTACATGATCACTTTCCTTTGTGGAGTTCGAGCATGAATGTGACACATTTTAATTTCTTTCTTTGTCCCATTTCCCACTGCTTCTGCTCCCTCCTTGCATCTCTTGAACCTCTCACCATTTGAGAAAGGTCTATCTCCTTTCTCTCATTATTTTTGGTTATGTTCTTTGTTTATATTTTGGGTTTCTCATATAAAAGAAATCATGCAATATGTGTGTCTAACTTATTTCACTTAACATTACAGTCTCAGGGTGTGTCCCTTTTCCTACAATGAGTAAATTTTTCTTTTCCTTATTCTTTTTCTTTTTGTCTTCCCTTTTCTTGCTTCTGAGCCAGGGGTTTTATGCTTTTGTTTGTTTCTCTATTTCTTGATGACATATGTAATAACAACTGACAAAGAAAGAAAAAAGTCATCTAGAGAAATGGATATGAAAGAATTGGCATGTTTTATTTTAAAATATGAATGTAATATCTTGAGGTAAAGACATTTGTGTTCTCCCAAATTCATATGCTGAAACCCTAACTCCATTGTGATGGTAAATAGAGATGGGGCCTCTGGGTCAGATGAGGTCGTGAGCATGGGACACCCAGAATGGACTACTAGTTTTCCAAAAGAGACAGTGTAAAGTGCACCCTCTCCATACATGCATAAGAGGACATGTGGGCACATGGAAACATGGCAGCCACCTGCGACCAAGAAGCTCCAGAATGAAAGCTGTTTTGGTGATACCTTGGTCTTAGATTTGTTAGCCTCCAAAACTATAAAAAATAAATTTTTGTCATTTCATTAAGCCACTCAGCTTATGGTACAGTAGTTTGTTATGACAGTCTTCACAGCTTATGACAAAGTGAATATTGTTATGATAGAATTCTATGTTATGATTAGGACACACTGATGGTGAAATGTATTTTGCAATAGTTTATCACTCTGTTCTCTACTCAGATCACACCATGTAGGCAATGACCTTGGATTAGTTCAAAGATATGATGTGATCTGATATGATATCTGTGAGAATTATTAAACCTGGCCCAATGAAAAATATTAGGTCCATTCTCATAATTCTAGATACATTTCTAAGACAGATTCTTTTTCACCCCATTGATAATTCTGCACATTTTTTAGGATTTATCTCTCAGCTTTTCCTGCTTCTTTGATAGTTGCAGTAATGACAGGAACTTTCTTTGCCCTCTATATTGACTTCCTCTCTCCTTTCCTGCCAACAGGATTCTTGGTAACAGGTGATGGAGTAGAGAAGGGCAGGGGCGGTGATCTAAGATGTTCCTTTGTGCTTCAGTGTGAGCTGAAATGATATTTCAGAGCCAGGCAGAGGCCAGAGGGGATTATCCAGCTTCCTTGGGATGACAATGAAGAAACATTCATTGCCAAGTAAACAATTATATTCTCAACTGCAGGCTTGAAAGGGCAGATGCTGTGTGTGATTTTAATGACAGAATTCCAATGATGTCCATTCCTGTTATTTTATTTGCACCTTATACTTGGGAAAGAATTTCCCTCTGTAGGACACTCATTGGGCTGGTGTGTATCACATATTCAGTATTGCTAGATAAAGAGCACACAAATAATGGCAAGGCATGTCATACAATCATGTATGCTGACATATTTATGGTCTATTTACAAGAATCTTTAAGCCAAAATCAACACTGACAAGTAATTTGGTTTTGTATCTACTTTCTTTTGTACCAATTCTTTAGTATACTGTCATACAAGGTCATTAAAAATGCTTCCCAATTTGTAGGTGCTTATTCTTATAAAATACAATAAAATGAATTATTAGAATAATGAAAAAGATACATAAACTACCAACACTTATTTTTTATTAGATTCAGACATTAGCAAATTGTAATAATATTTTTACCATTTGTGCTCTCTATTTCTGTTCTGTCATTGACATGTAACATGTGGGCAAACAACTGTGCTTTGAGTCCAAGAGACCAATGACTGAGTAAGCCTTGAGTTCAGTCTTCAGAGCCATTCTCTTGGAATCACATGGGAATTTCTAGGCCATCAAAACATAGGAACTTTCCTCCAAGTTCCTAATCTTGGATCCCTCTTCCAGCATATGGCAATGTGCCTGGACTTTGGACCAGATGAGGTGAGTTTGTGTGTGCTTCATTCATGCCAGGTAGAGTGACTCACATCTGTGGGCAAGGCCCTTAGGAAAATGTGGCAGAGGTGGTATAATGTCAGCTGTCTTTTTCTCCAAAAGTCCTCTTTGGTGTGTTTAAGCTTTGTTAGAATTAAAAACAAAACACATAGGAATGGTAAGAACAGCAAGAGGTAGTAGCTAAAGGTTATGCAGATTGATTGACAGCGAGACCTCATGAGAATGGGACAAAGGTCACAAGGAACTGAGAAACAGATTCCAGGAACGGTGAGGGTAGAGGTGGGAGGGGCTATGAAAGGACCTAGGGAACACTTTCCTAAAGGTGAGTTTTCTTAACAAGAATTTTAAAGCCACTTTTAAATCGTTTGCCTCAGCAGTATAGTAAAGACACATCCCAAGAATCATGCCCTCATCCACTGGCCCAGAAAAAGTCCAGGGCTTATAATGTCAGAAGCTGTCTATTGATTCTAGAAAATATGAATATATATATATATATATATATATATATATATATATATATATTAGTGTGACCCTTTTAAAACAAAACAAAAAAGTTCTTTACACTTTTGTGGTATTTTTTTTTTTTTTTTTTTTTGCCATTCATCATTTAGTGGATAAACTACACATAGCTACTCTTGCTTTCAATGTGCTCAGCACATTTGCTTTTTGAGATTTCCAAATATTTTCACCTGTTTCATTTTATGCTCACATCATTGTCGAGGCATGATTTGTTTACCCATTCAGTCAACAATTGTTTATAGGGACTTTCTGTGCAATGGTTAGAATTCTGCAAGTTGAGTGGGAGCTATAATCATTTCTTCTGGATTTGTGAAAATAAGCTGCAAGGAAGAAAACGTATTTGGTGATATATATGCCATATACATATGAATTAAAAAAAACATTATAAGCCTTGATACAAGTTTACACTAAAACCAGTAAGATAATCTCTGCTCTTTTTTCATGTTAAAATTATTTGATAACTACATCATAAGGAAATGCTTACAAGTTAACCATCAGGGAACATATTTAAATATTTCTAAAGCAGTTTGCCAAATTGTGTGTGTGTGTGTGTGTGTGTGTGTGTGTGTGTGTGTGTGTGTGATTGCTTTACTCCCTAATTCAGTGCTGTTCAGCTGTGCTCTATGAGACCCTCATCCTCGATGAAATCCTGTAAGCTCACACTGGGGAGGGCAGTCTGTCTTACTCAACCCACCTAAATAATGTTGATTTCATATGTACGCATTTATAGTCATGGAGTGAACATTCTTATTGTTTGACTTTCCAAGTCCAACGGCATTCATGAGCTTGAGGAATTATCTATCTTAGGAGGCAAATGGGAAGCAGAATCTTCCTCCTATTGACATGCTGAAAATGCTAAAGCACATGTTTTTCTAGATATGCAAGGAAGTAGGAATGGTGGAGAAATCACGGTAGCGAGGTATTGGCAGCTGCTGAGGAAGGTGAGGTGTGCAGTGACTGTGACAGGGGTGGTCTCACCTGGTTCCGTGGGTCAGGGGTCCCCAGCTCTCAGGTATACAATAGTACTGGTTGAGAACTAGGCTGCAGTCAAGCAAATGAAGCTTCTTCTGTGTTGGCAGCCACTCCACATTGCCTTTATTCCCACCTGAGCTCCCTCCTGTCAGCTCAGTGGTGCATTAGATTCTCACAGGAGGGCAAACCCTACGGTAAACTGAGCATAGGAGATCTAGGTTGCTCACTCCTTTTGAGACACTAACCCCCAAACTATTTGTCACCCTATCCTGATCTGTGAAAAAAGTATCTTCTATGAAACCAGTGCCTGGTGCTGAAAGAATTGGGGATGGAACCATGCGATTCTGTTTCTGATCCTGGGTGCTATTCAGCCTGCACCTTCCCTTCCTGTTTTCTCACTGGTTTTCCCATTTTCCTGGTGATGCTGTGAGCTCTTCCATACACTGCACAGCTTTTTGTTTAATCTAGAGTCAGACTCTGGGCTTGCAATGAAGAAACATTATGGATATGCTTTTTAATACTGAAATTAGGGGAACTTGATCACTGGTATAATGTGTATTTTCTCATCCCTAGTGCACAGATGGTGTACTTGTGTTTAGAGCATTTTATGGAACATTTACGGAAAATCCTAGGAATTAGTCCTGACTGTTTTAAGGTGGAGCAAGATGAGTCTTCCTGCCCAATGGTGAACAGAGCAGGTAATCTGTTTTTCTGGAAGGCTCATGGTTTATACTTGGGCCCACCACAACGTGCTGCTATATGGGCCTCACATAGCCTTGCAATGCCTCTGAGAGTGAGAACCAGGCTTCTGTTCTTCCAGGCGGGTGCAGCCCTTGCCAGAATCAGTTGGTAAGTGGGGCCAGTGCTAGCATTTTGTTCCACCTTGCCCTCTCAGGTGGGATCCCCTACAGGATGTAATCTATATAATCTCATAGAGTAGCCACAGTGCCCTTATCTAGAATACCTCCACTAACTTTCAGCTCAGGCCTCAGGAAAAGTAAGATATAAGCTTGCAGAAAACCTAAGCAACAGTGAAAGATTTTGGTAGCAAAGGAAGATGATTTAGTCAGGGGTCCCTGAAGAACTGGTTCATGCAGTTATGGAAGGTGTCATATCTCAAGATCTGCAGGATGAATCGCTGGAGACCCACAAGAGTTGTGGTGTAGTTTTTTCAGTCTGAAGGCCAGCGAGCTTGAGACCTAGGAAGAGTCAGTGTTTCAGCTCAAGTTGGAAAGCAAGAAAAAAAAAAGCTACTGTCTCACTGTCTTGGCCACTTTCCTTGTTGCTGGGACAAAATATCCAATATCCACAACTGAAAGGAGGAGAGGTTTACTTTGACTCAGAGTTTGTAGAGGTTTCAGTGCACAGTGTCTGACTCCAAGGCAGGAGGGATGGTGAGGGGCCTGGCAGACAGGAAGACAGCATCAAGAGAGAAGTCAGGGAAGGAGATTAAACCCTTCCAGGCCACCTGCACAGTGACCCGCCTCAGCCACAGTCCAGAAGGGTGGCTGCTGCTTCCACCTGCAAGGCTTGCCTCTCACTCCTGTTCTACTTTGCTTGAATGAGCTCTTTAAATTCCCATCAAAGATCCATCTTTCGTATGTAACGCCATGTCATCTTATCTTACAGCAAACAATTCTCCTTGCAGACGTGAATACAATGATTTTGGGGGAATTTATCTGGAAAGAGTGGCAGATCAACCATTTTACATTGAATTGTTATCTAAGTGTTTTGTCCTTTGGCATTTTCCCCCTTTTACATATTTTATGTTCCTTTCCTCTCTCCAGCTGGGTTGTAAACTGAGACTGTTTTCTGATTTCTTGATGTCTTTTATAAATGCTTGGATGGTTAAGCTCATCAAATTAATTGGCTCAGGAGTTGCCAAGGGGGCCTAGGAGGGCACAGGGTTGAGTGTGTTTGAGTGGGGCTTGAGGGTGTGACCTCTGGTACTATATATGGTCCTTTGCTCTTTTCTGTCTGGTGCTGATGCCCTGCCCTGCTTCCTCACCTCCGTGAACTAAGCACTTTCATTATACCATGCCCTTCAGCCACAGTGTTCCTGCCTTGGACTCAGCTGAAATCCTTTGAAACTGTGAGCCAAATTAACATTGCCTCTGTTAACTTGTGGATAATTTGTCTCGGTCATGGGAAAGCTGACTAATACAGATTCCTTCAAAATAAACTTGTGACATGTGTTGTTTACGCTTGAAGTCCAGATAACAGTGTAAAAAAAACCCTTCTCCCTTGTCATAGTTAGATAGATTTAGAATGAAGACGCTTCATTCATTGAGCAGGGGTTAGTTGGACGGTGTCGTCTAAGGAAGAAGACAAGTTGTTCAGGTGATCATGAACGTAATTTCAAATTTAAAGGCATTCGTGGAAACAAGGAATAGATGAAAGGGGAGCCCAGAAGGAAGAGCCTATGGTATTTTCAGAAAATAAGGCCTGATTAATGTTTACTCCGTAGTTTCTTTTAGAAACAACAGTTCTTAATTGCAAAAAATGTATACATTGGTTTCCAAAGGGATTGTAGTGTCTAAGAATAGCCCGAGTATTGAATAGAGAGAAGGAAAGGCAGCACACTGTCCTACTTTTTCATGTACATACAAACTGGCCAGTTATCTGACATCTTTACAATTTCACTTAGAGGTCACCAATGGTAATTCATTTCCTAATTATGGGCACCTAAGTAGAGACAGGTTACTATGGAAAAGTAAAGTGAATAGCATTAGTAATAAAGCTAAGCATCAAATTTTCATTTCCAGACCAGTCACTAAACTTTTAACTGAAAGTGATTGTGATACATGGTAAGTATCCTTATATATCAATACAATTGATCTAAACAAGTTGAATCAAATTCACAATTAGAGCAAAATTGGCAACGCTAATATGTGTTAATGATAGGTGGGCCACCCAATTTTGAGAAATAGTAATGATTAGAATGCAGTCTTTAAGGCTCTGTTGAACTTGTTAGTGAATTTAACCTCAATTCTGACTTCAGCTAAGATAGCCCAAGTTTGGTAAAAACAAGTTCTATCCTTGGGTTATAAACGGAACACTCCCTTACTGCTTGAAACAAGCTTACTTAACAGATTGCTTTCCAACTAAAACAAGAGTGAGCTGCCACCTCTGATTTGGTTAACCATGTCTTACATAATTGCTTTTTCCTATATTCATTGGCCAAAGCAAGTCACAGGGTAGCTCCAAAAGGCTGTGGTGATGCTTATACTTAGGTGAAGCAACACATGTCACGTGGCCAAGTTCAACAGTTCTGGGCTAAGAGTGTATCATCCATTTACAGGGAGAGGCAGAACATATTTTGAATATTATAAGATTTACCATAAAACATGGTTACTTTTTTCCCATCAGCCCTTCGACAGCTGTTCAAAAGAAGACTTTTCTTGAAGTTAAGCACTATTCATTCTTTTCACTGTTCCTCTAAGGCACAGTTGTGAATTTCTTTCCATTCTCTGAGTGATTTTCTTGATTTGTTGGACTGTGAAGCTTTGTAACCTCAGTATTGTGTCTCCACCAAATCCCCAAGGTCTAGCACAGTACTGAGTACCTGAAAGACACTCAATACGTATTTATAGAGTGCATAAACTGTCCCTTTTAGTTATACCTGATTATTGTAGATTGTAGTAGGGTCATCATCACCTTTATTTCAGATGTTGTATTTTTTTATAAAGCATTGAATCTTACCTGTATAGCATAGAATCTTACTAGTGACCATATGTTGCTATCAACCTGTTACAAAACTATTGGAAAATTTTCTGTGGTGGTTATTTTTAAACTTTGTTTCCTTCGTTTTATACAGATTGAGTATCCCTAATTTTTAAAGAATCTAAACCCAAAATTCTCCAAAGGTTCAAAACTTTTGAGTGCTGGTATTATGCTTTAAGTATACAGTTTCACATCTAAAACTATTATAACCTTCAGAATATGTGTGTAAGATAAATGAATTTGTATTTAGATGTTGGACTCATCTTTAAGATATCTCACTATACAATGGTCCTTTGGTTCATGAATTTAACTGTTCCCACAACTCTGGTCACATAATTTATTTCATGATTCTGGTTGCGACTGAGTTGCATATATATGTAAATATTTCAAAATCTGAAAAAAATTGCAATCTGAAATACTTCTGGTCCCACTCATGTTGTTTCCTTTCAATCTTTTTGCAGACTATGACATTTACTTCCTTATAACAACATCTTACTTACTTTGTTCAGTCCATTATTCTAGCTTGTCAGTATTTTCTGTAATCCAATTTAGTCCCCAACACATTTAGTGTCCTTCTCAAATATCACATGAAAATAGTTTGAGTTTATTCAAGCCACTGACAAAGGAGGAACAGAAACATCTTCCAAGAAATACTTTGGCACATGATCAAAAATGTCCTTCCAGCTTGCCATTGGTCTATTATTGGAAACATGGCATTCATGAGGCTGTCCAGGCACGCATACCTGCTTGCCCCAGAGTCCTGCAGGCTCCAGGCTCCATTCCATATTAGCTGTATTAATGTTACTTAGTGCATCTTTGAACTGGTTTTTCTCTGATGGGCTTGGAGAGTGAGAGTAAATTGGGAATCATTGTGCAATGTATATAAAACACTCAGCTCCATTTTTGGTGACTTGCAAGTGTCAAAAATATGTTTCCTTCCTTTTGTGCTATGTCAAGGGTCCTGATTGCAGCTCAACCTGGACATCTTTTCTCTGGATTCAGAATTAGAAGACAGATGTACCAAGTCCTTCAATTTAAGTGCAGTTCCCACACTCATAATTCCCACTCAATGTTGGGGCATAAATGTACTTCCTGAGTTGTTCATTCTCAGGTAGCAGAAACTTAGTAAAGTCTCTAAATTCATAGAAACGAAAGCACATGTATTATGGATATACCAACTTCCCACGATGAATGTACTATGTACTACAAACATACTAATAAAAATAAAAATTAAAAGCACATGTACGTGTATAACCCCAGGGATGGCTTTAGAAACTATCCTGAGTATTTATATAGGAAACCAACATATGCAAACTCACTCTACTGATACTTTGGGCTACACATGTTTTTTTACTTTATTTTGTTTTCTTAGCAGATTCTACCAAATAGTGTCTTGCTCAGGCATCTCCAGATCAGTTTGAACTAGGTAACAGAAGGAAACACAAAAGGAATTTGTCTTTGAAAATCCACAATGTGGAAAATCCACTTGTAGCTAATAAAAAGGAGCTTAGATGAGAATAGAGAGCGCTCCAGGGGTTTCAGGATGTTTCCCTCCTCATCTTAATCTTAAATGTCAAGTTTGTATTAACTTCTACTTCTGACACGGATGAAATATCTACATATGTGTTCAGAATTGAACTAGAGTGTTAAATTTATAACCATGCCTATGCACTCTAACTGGGCATGGAAATGTGCCCAGGTTTTAGTGCATCAAGGACATTTGTGCTTTGGTTTAAGTACTGTTTTATTTGCTGGGTTATTCAGTCATCAGTTTAGTCAAAGTCTTTGTTCTGATTGGCACAGCTTGGTCCAAAGACCCAGACCCATCCTGAGACCCAAAAATAAAGGCTCTAAAACTGCTCTGGTAATCGTACTTAGACAACAATGAGAACACACTTAATTCTGTGGAACTGAACACTTAATAATGGTTAAAATATTATATACATTTTACCACCATAAAGTATATGCTGAAGAAAAATAAATGCAACAGATATCTCTCTGCTGAATCTTGAATCAGATAAGACAAGAAAAAGCTAAATAAGACAATAGAAAGGTGAATGAAGCTTGAATATGAGAACCATGAAGTGAATGTCACAATCCTATTTTGGATTTTGGAAATATTTGTTTGTATATGAGGAAATGTCTTGGGGATGAGACTCAAGTCTAAACATAAAATTTTGAGTATAGGAATAAATCAATATTAAATTCTGTGATTTTAAAAATTGTAAAAAAACATGTTTAAAAGATGCTTTGGCAGAAGGACCCGATGTACAGCAAGACTGAGAGAAAGGCTGAAGTATTCCAAATGAGAAAAAGAAAAATTCTGAAAGCAGTATTTTCTAATAACCATTCACCTTAATGGTAAATTATGTTTCAGATATCATCCCTCTTGTGGGTCAAAGTAGGAAGAGGTATACATTTCAAAATATCTAAGGTTAGAAGTGCTTCAAACTATTTGTTTATTAAATGAGAGTTGAATTTCATAGACTTGGACTCCAGTATCTCAAAATCTGTGGGAGGGAGCCAACAGAGGGAGAGGTTTCCTGGTTTATCTTATTAAGGAAAGTAAAAGGTTCTATGAGACAGATAAGTAATGGGAATGGGTTTGCTTATCAACCTTGTTAGGGAGGCACATTGTCCCCAGTACTTGAGAAGCAAAAGTTTTTTCCCAAATTTATTTGGATGCTAATTAAAAACTATTGTCCAGTCTACAAGCACTCCTGCTTCTACTAATTTACAGCCTCTGTCTTTGATTGAGAGTAATAGGTTTTACTTTATAGGATATTTTTATTTTATAGGGTATTTCATAATTTAGGCCAAGCCATCCTTTATTATTCCAAATCATTAAATCTTTTGTATTATACTTGCAGTGATACCTCAGTTGTCGAGCTCAACTTGTTCCAAATTTGTGTTTGAACACCTAAAAGTTCCCTATAAGAAATACTGAAAAATGAAATAATTGGTCCTGAGGCTCCAAAATTATACTGTTCCAAGACTTTAACAAAATTCACAATGATTTCTTTCTTTAACTCTACCATGGTTCTCACTCTATCGTGGGATGTGTCTTTTCCTGTTCAGTGGAATAAATTCATCCGGTACAGAAATTATTCCAAAGAAAGATTATATTAGGGGAAAAGTACCAAAATCAGGAAAAATAAAACAGGATTGGAAGAAAGCCATATTGAGGTGATGAAATAAACCTACTCAAGAGAAGGTAAGAAATCGTATATCATACTTCTTTTGGTAATTCAAGAATATACCAATGAAGAGGGAATAAACCATCAGGCAAGGATGAGAAGAAAAGCATCTCTCACAGTTCCATCAGCTGAAGGGAATTCTAGGGGAAAGTATTCAGTCATACCTGGCTGTTCTCTCAGATATCACATTGCAGACGCCATTTTCAGTCTGGGTAATGGAGCTGGATGAGTGTTTGGGATGACAGGGATCGAGAGGATTATAGAAAGCTGTGTTATTACAAATATCTGCAGGGGAAATGTGCTCTTGTTGCCTAGTTCCTCTTCTGGAGGCCAGAAGAGTAAAGATGACTTCATACTAAATGCTCAGGCTGATGCTAAGTGTTGGGTAGGCTGACAGCTGTCAAAGCCCGCTCTTCCTCACCAAGTGAATTGTGAACTATGTGTGACAAAATCAAGACCAGATGGTTCTGAAACTCCTGCCTCCACTCTTTGAGGGAGTGTGTGTGTCAGTGTATATGAATATAGAGGTATCAACCACAATTTCACTTTATGTAAAGTTTCAAACACATGCAAATGGAATAGTAAGATAAAATCCCACGTCCTAATCACTTGACTTCAGTACTTTACTGGGGTGGGGGAACCTTTAGGAGATGGAGTCTAGTAGGAGGCTCTTAAGTCACTGGGGGAACTGGGGGTCACTGAACGGAATTGTGGGACCATGGCCTCTTCCTTCTTTACTTGCTCTCTGGAGGTTTGTTCTGTCTTTTCCTTCCAGCATACCCACCAGAAGCCCAAAGCAATGGGCCCACGCAGTCTTAGACAGGAAGCCTCACAACTATAAGATAAAATAACCGTTTTTTCTTTATAAGTTAATTAGTTCAGGCATTTTCTTGCAGTGATAGCGCTCAGAAGCCCATTTGTGGGGCCTTTCCTTACGTTCTTTTGCAGTTTCCTCCTTTGTCAACTCCTCCAGTTTTAGCTCAGTTCTCTACCCCGCCAGACTCACCCCTCTTTTCTACACAGTGTTGCCAAAGCAAACTCAAAGAGGGAATGCAACAGTACGACGAATCCCTTCCTGGTGAATTCCGCCACCCTGGGCTTTTTTTCTGGATCCCACCTACATTTTCCAGGTGGTTTCCTCATCTGAGCTCCAAGACTATGCTTTGGTGACTGCACTTCAGAGCGCGGTTCAGAACACACTAGAATTCTATTCCAGATGGCTCTCAAAGGCACATCTCTAGCTCTTCTCTTCTTCTCCTTTCCTGTGTGGCCCCAGATTGGCAGTGGGGACCGAAGCAGACTGAGCGACAGCTTCTTGTTGGATGGTGGGGAAAAGGGGAGAACACGTGGACAAGTGACTGAGAATTTGCATAGCAGGTTTAAGGGCAGGAGATGAGACTTTTTTTTTTCTGCCAGTAGAATCAGTTTAGAGTTCTTGTTTTTTTTTTTTTTTTTTTTTTTTCACAAAATGCATGGTGCCTATGTTTGTTGGTCTTCTCAATAGACACGAAATAGGAAAACCTTAGTGTAATGTCTACTATTTCCTATTTTATGCCCTGAATGTGAATCATGTCAAGTTCAGGGTCTTTATATTTTGTTTCTTCAAGGTGGTGCCTTGTTTTATAGCTTGAGGGAAAATAAGACTTAATATATCTTAGGGATGAAGGAGCAATAAAGATCAATGAGATATTGCACATTCTTTTTCATAAGCTTATACATTTGATTAAGAATATTGGGTTTATCCCATTAAATCTAATTGTATCACTTACACAGCATTTTGGAAGTTACCATGAATAGGGTCATATTTAGAACAGCACTGGTTTTTTCAATAAATTGTGATTTAGAAACGTAAATTTAAAAATTTTTCAGACATGTACATATGGCATTATATAGAATATACAGATACAATTATTCTTAGAAAGAAATGAGTTTATTTTCTTTGTATTTTTCTGTTAAGTTCCAAGGGTTTCTAAGTTTAATAAATCAGTGTTCATTTTATTCAATGTTATTTGCCTGTAGAGCTTTGGTTTTGTTTCTTCTCCTCACCTCTCCTCCTCTTTTTGACTTCCTAGATAAGAAGGTCTAACATGTTTTGGTCCATAGCCCATAGAAACTTCTCTAGCCCCTTAGCCATTTTAAAAAGAAAAATATAAAACCTCTCACAGGTTTCCTTGTTCTTTTATTCTTTGTTACTCTCATTGAGCAATCCTGAAGTTTTATTTGTTCTTTTTCCCTTTTTCTGATTGCAATTCTTCAAAAGTACAATCAGAGCTTTGCTGAACTTAAAATGTCTTTTTTATTACCCAAGTGATAGCTTGTTTGTTACATTTTTTTCCCACTGCTCACATGCTCTTCTCTCTTCTTTCTCCACATGGGTGCACTTTCATGGCTCTTAAACTTCTTTAGTCTTCATGATAGCTCTTTTGTCTACTTTAGAAATCAAACCTAGCAGCCTCTCCCCCTGACCGCTAGTGGCTGGATTCCTGATGGTTTTACTTTGTAGAAAAGCACAGTACTGTAGCACTCTTGAACTGTGTGTGAAATCCATGTCCATTAAGAAAAGATAAGTTTGTCAGCCATGTGCCTTGAAGGATCTGCTTTGTCTCTTCTCTCACGTAGCTGAAGACCACTGTCAGTTTAGTTTGGATCCAAGGGAGCAAATAAGCCTTTGAGTGTAAAACTGTCCATCATTTGGTATTGAGCCAAATTCATACACTTTCGGTGCAAACCTGCCAAGTGGAAAAGTCTGGCATTGGTGTAATTGCTAGCGATAGGACTGATGAGCTAGCTAAAGGCTTGGTCTCCAAATAGTCCATAAGTAAACTAACCGCCTCACTGATTTCCACCTGGATTTTTTTGTGTGCCTCCAGCCCCTAACCCTCTTCTCATAATGTGTAGTGATGCTGGTCACCTATACATCATATGCTAAATAGGAATCCATCCAGGTAATCATTAACCACAGAGTAAACATATCCTGCTGATATTAAAGTAAGTTTTAGCAGTAAAATCATTGCTCAACTTCAATAATACAGAACTGTAATCACTGTGCTTCTAGCTTAATAATATCTACAAAAATGCATGCAAAGTTATGATTAAAGTCTTGAAAAGTTTAGTATCTCTGGAGGAGTTTCTTTTAAATACATTCCATAGATGTATTAGTAAGAAGAATCCCTAAACCAGCCATATAATATTCAGATAAAGCTATTTTCTTCCAGAGAAAAATCTCTTGCTTTCCCTGGGGGAGAAAATTGAGGAAGATCTTGATATTGCAATGGGAATAGGTTTCCTTGCTTCCAGAAGAAGGGAGCCTTGCCATTCAGGGTCCCCATCAAGGTAAGAAAGATCTAAATTGAGATATTTATAAATAAATGGATGCAGCTTGAGACCATACTCATAAGCGAAATAAATCAAACTTACATGTATAAATACCGAATAGTTTCCCTAGTGTAAGAAACGCTAAGAATACATAAAAGTATGTGGTAATCATGATTTCTCATTATATTGCTTTGAAGCCTTATAATGTTTTCATTCATTAATTAGAATGGTTTTATTCTGGGTTGTTTGATTTTACTGTCTGAGATGGTATGAACAGCTATTTTAAAGAAAACAAGACATTATAATAGCTAGTGATGATTTAATATTATCTTGTTTTGAAGTCCCACCAAGCTTTTGTTCTTCTGTCTCCATTGGTTTCATCGTGTTGTATCTTATTGGATTTTATTATATGTGATAGTATAAACATAATATTTTATAGATAAGGAAATAATATAGTAAACTTTGTTCATTTTCTGTTAGTTGATTCTGAATACCCTGTGATACTTTCATTCTCTTGAGTGGTTTTACACTGTCTTTTTATGTTTGTATACTCAATTATTTCAAGGACAGAGACACTATCGTAGCTACTGTTACATCAGATTGTCTTGTGGTGAAACACTGTTGCTTAAACTGTTCTGTTCTGACCTGTTTTTTTATGTCCTGTTTTATCTTAATCTTTTTTTTTTTAAATAAAAAAGGTAAGAAAGATCTTTAAAGAATGGGCATCATAATTTAAGAGAATGGGTAAAATGTCATTTGGAGTATTAACTATTGTTTTTCTCAAGTTACTTTGTTAGGAACTTTAATTTTTTTATAGAAGCAGAAAGAGTGCTTTTTAATATTTTCTTTTATGAGTACTACTTGTATTACCTTAAAATTAAAAAAAAAGAATGATACATAGCAAACTGAAATCCTTCTCCTGTCCTGGATGATGAGGACAACTCTTCTTAGAGACTTACCATTATAGAAGAGTTGACTTCTGCTATGACTTATATCTAGATGTCCCTCCCAAAGCCTCCTGCACTGACAGGTGAGGCTTTTGGAAGTGGCTGTGATAGTGGATGAAGGTGACTGGATTAGTCCACTGATTGATTTAGTGTAGTCCTGGGTGTAGTTCAACGGATTTACTGAAGACAGGTGACCCTTCTTGGGTATAGGTGGCACCAACCAATAGGCTTGTAGCCTGAATAGGAGAAAACAGGAAAGACAAAAGTCTTGCTGCCTCCTGCCTGCCTGACATGAATGGTTTTTTTCTGCCATTTCACCCTGCTTTGGAACCAACTGACTATGGACTGAAACCTCTACAAACTGTTAGCTAAAGTAACCCTTTCCTCCTTTAACTTGTGAGTGTCAAGTATTTTGTCCTAGCAACAAAAATGTAACTAAGACAACTTCTGCTCAGTCCCGGAAAAAAGAGAAACACTGCTCAAAAATCCACCCCTGTAATGGAAACAAGATATGCTTTACTTAGCGCTCACTGTGCTATTTTTTCTTCATTGAATAAAGAAGCTGGAAAACGCTGTGAAAAGAGTGCTGTTCCATTTTCTTTTTATTTACATAGTATATACTGAAGAAATTGTCTGCGAACCATTCATCTTAAACCCTTTACCCTCAGATGCTGCCAGCCACACCGGTCAGGTTTAGCTTAGTTTATCAGCTCCAGAAATGCAGTTCAGGCAAGTCAAAGGCCCAAGAACCTCTTTCAGCCGTTGTGCTCAAGTTCTGCCTCTGAATGTGGTAGACCCTGAAAATCTGAGCGGGAACGAGGCTCCTCCAAGCGTAGCACTTTCATTCAGCGGATCTCCCATTAGGAGCAGGCCCAGCTTGGAACTGGGTTACAGTAAGTGAGGCGGTTGTTTACTTTCATTCGTGTTTCATTAACTTCTCCGAGTCATGTTCAGCATCTTTTACTACACTTTGTGTCATCTGTTACTACCGCCTGGGGTATAAACTTGATACAGACTTTGATTATGTTTATGGGCCTGAGCCGCTCAGGACTCCCTGGCCTTCTTCCAGAAGTTTGCTTTATTGCCATCACAATAATATGAAACAAGCTCCCAGAAAACCAAATCTTCCTATCAAACCACCGTGTCAGGTCTCTGTTAGAGTTTGCTTTTCTCTTATAGCACATATCAGTGGAAGGCAGATCTTTTCAGGTAGGGGGTCCAAGCAAAATCCCCTGTGATTGACAGAGGCCCATTCAGGGTCACTCAGGGCAGACCTGACATATGATCAGGTGAAAAATTAGTCCAAAAACTTGGAGAAGACCCCAGCTCCGGAAACCATTTTTTAAAGAAAATTAAACTTTCTAAATGGTTTAAACACATGTTTTTAATGCTTATTAAATGTCTTTTCTTTCTGGAAAAGACATGCTTCAAGAAAATGAAGAGTAAGATAAAAACTTGGCCAAACAATCTTTTCTACAAATGCTTCTGCATAAAAGCAAATGAAAATTGTACTCAGTACTACACTGGGCTCTTATTCTATACCTGCATTTTGTGTTTTGGATTTTTCCCCCTCTTTATTATATATATAACAATTTGCTTTATATGATTTCTTAATTAAATATTTAACAGCATGTAATGGTGGAGGTTGAGGATGTTAGATTATGGTTTATTACAGCAGCTTAGTGTATGCCCTTCCACTATGCAGAGGTATTTTAAACCACATGGAAAGCTCTCTTCAAGCCGAGACCTGGTGGAATCTCACAATGAGGCCTTTGAGTTCAGCTACTGTGAGAAGCCACCTCTGTCTGGCAGGGCCAACATGCTGGCTCCCACAGTCTCTAGGGCACAGTTCCTCTTTGTTTATTGGGGAAGTGATGCTGTATTGTGTTGTCCATCTTTATAGAAAGCTTGCATTGCCTGTATACACAATGGAAGAGGGTGACTGAGATGGAGGAGCAGTCTAGCACTAGGAGAAGCAGTCTAAGACTATTGATCACTGCTAAAGGTAAATAGTGGCTCATCAAGCCTGAGTACATCCAGGTTTGAGAAGGCATTTGGGACTTGGTGGGGTGTGGTTAAGACAGGTTGAATTTGCAAGAGAATCAGATAATGAAAGATCAGTGGCCTTTGGATAATGGAATTGAAAAGCTGGTCACTGGAGAGTTGGCTTGTGCTAAGATGAGTTGGTATTCAGTTAGGGAATCTCCTTTCCATGGGGAGAGTGGCTTTCATGGTAAAACTGGTTGTCTGTGAGGAGAGGAAATGAGGGGCCTTTGTCCTGGGTGCCCATAGAAGACACAGGCAAGAAGTAAAGGTGTTATACACAATTGACCTTTGCCAGAGTCTGGAGCTGGGGCACCAAGACCCATGGATTTAGGACATGGACACTTTGGGAAAGTGACAAGTACTTATTATAGACCCTCATTATAGAACACGGTTTCTCAGCCTTGAATTGTTGACATTCTGGGGCTGGATAATCCTTGGTTATGGGAGCTCTGCTGTGCATGGTAATATTTAGCTGACTTGCTGGCCTTTGCTCACTAGATGCCAGCTGTGACAACCAAAAAAAAAAAAAATTCAGATATTGCCCAATGTCTTTGGAGGGCAAAATTGGTCCTGGTTTGAAAACTACTACTCTATAAATATACAAAGATATCCACAATTTTCAGTAAGTAGAAAGAAGTGTGATGACCCCTGAAATGTTTCATGACTCTCTCCAGGGTTAGTGATACTGAAATATGTCTTAGAATCTCTGGTGGGGCTTCTCAGAGAAGCTGAGGCTGTTTACGCCACCAACTTTCTGAAAGGTATGGGACAATTCTTCTCTGTTGAAATAAAAGGACCAGACACATTCATGAAATCTAAATTACTTATCTCTGGTCATACCTAAACTATGATGTCATGAAGTATAAGAACCCCTCTCCTGTGTATTGGGACAGTTACATCTTTATCCACTGATTCTAGGGTACACATGAAATTTAGGTAAAGCCACTGTGACTAAGAAATACATGATTACACAACACTGTCTCCTTTCATCTTTCTTTTTCCTTCTTACAAACCTGAAAAGCATTTGTTTTGTCACTGCTTGGCAAGCTCCTTTAGTCTTCTGGAAGGCAAATATGTCAGACATTTTAGGTGCCTTTTGTCAGTCTAGTTTTGCAGAGATTTTCTCCCTGTCTACACTTGTGCCAGTTGCCCCTGCTCCCCTCTATGTCCACAGTAGTGGATGCTGACTCAAAGAACATGACCGACCTCCAAATTAATGTTGACCATAACTTGCCACCAGACTGAATAGGTTAATGCAAGTCAGCAATGCTTCTTCTTGGAAGCTGAACTCGATACAGAGTGAATTGGTGGTAGCAACTAAGAGACAACAGTTGCAATTGAGTCAAAATAATGGCAGAGAAGCTCCTGCTACTGAGGCCTTCGGTGCTTCCTGGAATCCAGGATAATTATTCAAACTCAGCCCCAGGGAGGAGTCTTATCATTATAGTCTCTGCCTTCAGTGCAGAGAAATTTTCTTCTTGCTCCTTGTAATAAACATTTATGACACTCAACCTAACTTGAGCAGTGCCCCGCTGGGATTAGTGGACTCCCCTGTGGCTATCTTTTTAGCAGATCCTCCACAGTGCGGGGTAATGGAATTTTGAAAGAATTATAAGAACTGGCCTGTTCATGGTCTTCAGTGGCAGCATTTCCCACAGCATGTCAGATATTGTTGCCAGTACACTGTCTGTGGGACATGTGGGTGGACAGGAGTACCCATGTCTGTTAATGAGGAGCAGAGTGGAGGTCAGCTCTGGGGCTGTGGCATGCCACCTGGAATAGCCTTGTCACAGGAAATCAAGCATGGCCAAGGACAGGTTTGCACGTGTCTCTCTAGGTGAAGGTGTTTTGGAGTCATTCAGTGTCTCTTCGCTTGAGACTATAATATGTGTTGCCTTGTGTGAAACAGAACCAGCAGTATAGTAAAATTCATGCTTATGTTTTGTGTTATGAGGATTGCTATGGATTAAAAACTGGTGCTCAACTTAACACCAGCTGAATTAAATCAGTATGGTGCTGAGTGTATGTGCCCCAACTGCGGAAAGTTGCCAGCATAAATAGAGACGTGGAGAAAAACAGTCAGACATTGTGGGTTCTCCAAAGTGTTGCTGTTTTGAGCTGTTAGTTCTCCTGGAGGAGCTTGTCATACTGGCTTCTGCCATATGAATTTGGTCATTATTTTCAGAGGAGCTCTGGACCTCGTTGGTGAGAGTGGCTGTGGCTCACTTTGGGGAAGCTCTGGTCCTCATATTGAGCATTGTTTGCTTTCTGGCTCTGGAGGGGTCGATGTTTAATCTCCAAGAGAAGCCTGTCACGAGGGCTTCCTGACATGTATGTGACTGTTCTCTTTGACAGGGAGCTCAGGACCTCATGGTTGCTGAAGATGGCTGTGGTACTTTTCAAGGCAGTCCTGGTCCTTATTTTGAGTGTGACTTCTCAGCTCCAGTGTAGAAAATGCTCAGCTCCTTCAACCCGCTGGCATAGACCTTCTATCTTCTACCACTGACGTTTAGGCCTTCCCAGTACAGATCCATAAAACAGACTGGTGTGAGTCCTTGTGGGCTCTAGACCTACAGTTGGGCTGCTAGTGGGAGGCATTGTCATGGGCTCTAGGTCTTCTGCTGGACTCATGTAGAACATTGTTGTGAGATCCAGGCTCTTGGCTGAATATTCTGAATCTTTAGTGTTATGGATAGATTTCCTGTGCTTTTTTGTGTTTAATTCTGGGTGACCATCATAAAATATTATAAATTCTGTGTCCTGATTATAATTGTTCTCCTCACAACCCCTGACTACAACAGGGATATTTCTTTGAATGAGGTTTTCCTTCACCCAGAGTATTGCTGGCTTCCCTTCCAGAACACAGATTCTGTGACAGTTAATGGTGACTGTCAACTTGGCTGGATTAATAGATACCTGGTAGATTAGTAAAGCACACCTCTGGGTGTGTCTGTGAGTATCCAGAGACTATTGGCATGTGGGCCACCAAACTGCTGGAGAAGATCTTCCCTGATATTGGCGGCACCATCCAAGAGGCTTTCAGCCCAGAAGAAATGAAAAGAAAGGAGAAAGAAGTCAGTTTTCATTTATAGAAGCTCCACTTTTCTTGGGCAAGTGTGATTTTTGCTGTACCACCACTAGCAGACATCAGTTCCCAGCTTCTTCAGCCTTTCAAGAGGGACTCACCTGCAACTCTGGGGAGCTCCCAGGACCTCAGTCTGGGAGTGGTGCTGCATCTTTGATCCCTCTTGTTCTCCAGCTTCCAGCTTCTTGACTGATCAGCTACTGAATCCTCTGGCTCTACAGTGTGCAAACGCTGCTGTGGATTATCCAGCCTCTGGCAGCCTACCTAATAAATCTCCTTACATTTTCTATATATTGATTTTAATTCCTCAGGAGAACTTTCACTGATAGAGATGCTATAAACCAGGGCTTCTCAACAACTTCACTGCATTCAGGGCCAATGGGTGGAGGTGTTTTGGAGATAAGGAAATAACTAGTTGACAAAATGATTTGCAGACACTACTAATATTTGTGAGCAGCAGTGAGGACTGTGAGATATTGGGCCAGCTATTCAGGGACTCAAGTACTCAAGAAGCTGGGGTTCCCAGGAGCGTTACTGTGAGTTCGAGACCAGCCTGGGCTCTGTAGCTTTCCTAACATCCAGGGACGTTTGCCACATCTCCTTTTCCCCAGCGCCTCTTCTGTTTTCCATCCTCAACTTAATGCACATGATCTGTTCGTATGAAATATCAGGATTATGAGAACTAGGCTCCTACAATTCTAATTTTACACAGAATGATCCTCCCATTAAATGTTTCATTGGTTCTTTTTTCCTCCTCATTAAAAATGCTTGTAATCAAAAGTATCCTTCCTGTTGGCCTTGTGAGAGCAGAAGTTCTTCAACCCAGAGTATGAAGGCCTCTCTTTGCCAAAGATTAACTATTTCTTTGTAGCAGATTTTTTCCCTACTTTTCAGAAATGTCCGAGTAAAGTTAATTTTAACTGACAATTGAGATGACTTTTTCTTTCTCCAGCAAGATTAAGAGCGACTGACTTTATTGAGTACTTCGCTTATGTCAGTCACTCTTCCAGGTTCTTTGTGTACACTGTTCCATTTCATCCTTGTAAATAACCATGTGAGGTAGATATCATCCCCATTTCATAGATGAGGAAGTTTGGAAAGATTAAATAACCTGTCCAAGATTTCACAATTAATAAGTGTCCTTCTCTGCCCATCAAATGTAAGCCATTTAATACCCTAAATAGAAATGCATCCCAGAGAAAAATAAATTGAGAAAGTACAAGACTAAATCCATCACCAAGACATTCCATTGGAATTGCAGTTGTGATAAGCCTAGCTTTTCCCTACACATTGGCTTGCAATCACATCCTCATTACTCATATCTAAACTATATATAGCAGCAATATGTCATCTAGAGAAGAATGACTGTAACAGTTGACGCTAACAGACTTAAGGCATGTCTCTCTTCCTACTTTGGCTGCTGTTCTATTTAATTGGCAAATTACTTCTAATCAGAGAACTGAGAATAAATTTTACATTCAAGTTGCTTAGCTCTCTGAGTCTAGGTATCTTCTTATAAATATATGGCTCTTGCTGTCTTCACCTTTAGGGGCTAGCAGCTGGAGAATAGAAGAGTGATGACCATGCTTTTATATTAACAAGGCCAATGCCATGGTTTTAAATTCATTCATAGAAGTTGTCTTTGTGTGTTTACCACAGATCATGCCCTTAATCTTGGTCTTGAACCATTGATCCTGAGAAGAACCGGAGAAGGCCAATTTCTATTGTTTTCTGAGACTCTTCTGGAGTATTAAATGCTAAAGCAAATGAATAATTATGTTGGCACCACCATGCCTCGAGATGTTTTAGAGTGGAAAAGTGAGATATAAATTTAAGGTCTATGAAGGTAAATTTAAAGCTCTACAACCCTGAACTGGAATGAAAAGTTTAAAATTATGAGGTATATTTTCTTTAAAGTTTTAGCTCTATCCACCAAAAAGCCTAGAAACAATGATTCTCCATTAACAATGAGCATCATTAGTACTTAAATTGTCATCTTTACACATAATTTCCTATTTTAAAGAACCTGGACTTCTCAGAAAAATGGATAATTCATGGCCCAAGGCAGTAAATAAGACATCCTAGATCATTTTGCTGTCCCACAAAACAAGAACACTACTGCAGACAACTCATGTTGTGTCAAAAAGATTCAGAAGCCAGCATGAAGAAGTTCCCACTGGCTAACTATAGATCAAATTGAACACTATTATTATTAATTTTCTTTTGGCTCAATAGTAGTTTTATGGTCATGTTTTAAAAAGAGCCATTATCTTTTATAGATGCATATTGAAGTAACTATAGAGAAATGATGTCTGGAAATTGCTTCAAAATAATTCAAGGGAATAAGAGGGATACAGATGAGTCAAAAAATGGCCACAAGGAGGTCAGTATGGAAGCCAGATGATGGGTGTATGTGGTTTGTGATGTTATTCTAATGATTCTTGTGTATGCTAGAAATTTTCTACAACGGAAGGAGAAAAAAAAGCTGGGAGACCCACATGGAACATCTTTTTAGCACCGTGGTTTCAGGAAGTTGAATTCCCTAAGTTTTTAGTAGTTGCTTCATACCAAGTTCCTTAGATATACCCAGGTTTGAGAATTCTACATCAGAATTTAAATTTAAATTTAAATAAGTTTTGGAGCCAATTTTGTGCTCTTCATTTGGAAGCTTCAAAAGGAGGCTTTTGACTATTGGCTATTGACTATGTGCTTTTGACTATTGCTGTAATAAATTATCACAAACTATGTGACCTTACCTGAGTTTATTATCTTACAGTTCTAGAGATCAGAAACACCAAATGTGCTTTAATGAGCTACAATCGTGGTGGCAGGGACTGTGGTGTTCGGGGAGCATCTCTTCCTTGCCTTTCCATCTCAAGAGGCTGTTTGCATTCCTTGGGCCATGTCCTTACCACTCTGATCTCTGCTTCTGTCCTTGTGTCTCTTTCCTTCACTTGTACAGACGTTTGTAGTTGCAGTGATCCCACCAAAATGATTTACGACAATCTCATCTCAAAATCCTTAGGCACCTTGGCAAGGTTCTCCTTGGCGTGTAAGGCAACATATTCAAATGTTCTGGAGATCAGCATGTGGACATCTTTTGGAAGGCCATAATTCTGCTAACTCACAAAGAACAACAAAGAAACTGGGAAATAGGACTGCTAAAAGAAAACCTATCAGTCAGGATACAAACAGGAATCAGGAACTATTCTAATATTTCAAGTAAACAAGTTAGTTCAGAGACTGTCTTATACAGGACAGAGAAGATAGGAAAAGTCAAATAATGGATGAGGAAGCTCCCTAAAAATTGTAGCAATGAAAACTGATATTTCCTCTAAGCCTAGAGGTGGAGGAACCAGAACTCACACACTGTATGTGTGAGAGCCAGGGTAGAAGCTTCCCAGTGGAAGGTGGTGTCTTAGTTAGTTTTCTCTCTTGCTGAGACAAAATACCTGACACCCAAAATTAAGGAAGGAAAGGTTTATTTAGTTCACAGTTTGTGGAGGTCTCAGTCCATAATCAGCTGGCTCCAAGGCAGGGTGGCATGGCACTGGGGCAACACTTCAAAGCAGCAGAAGACTGCAAAAGCAACAAGAGCAAAAGAAGGAGAGAAATACTCTTTTCTTCCCTTATATTGTATGCAGGCCACACCCCATCCCAGGGCTGGTGTAGCATGCCCTCCTCTTGCCCAGGATGAGGATGTTTACAAATTAAGCACCGTGGATCCCTGCTGAATCACTTAGCCAAACTTCTAAACTGCTCAAGTTGACAGTGTATCAACCATTAGAGCTGGTAATGAGCAACGACTGGCTGGGGCTAAAGACCCAGAAGACATTGCTGGGAATGATAGCTTCTCAGTCTTTATGTTTGTCTTCTATGATGCTGTTTTGTACCCTGAGTTAGAAGATACACAGAATTAAACTTCGTCAAGCATCTTAGCCTCAACCAATGAACGTATTAGCCTTTCATGTATGCTTTTGTTTAAAGTAATTTATTTAATATATTAATATCTATTGTTGAATTGCTATCATTGACCTCATGGCTTACAGCGCTTGCTCACTGGTGCCTGAATGGAATACATTTAATCCCCATTTTCTCTGTGTGGTACCTCATGGCCTTCTCACACCTTGAACCACTAGGCAGCACTTCAGCAGTTGCTTGGGCCCCATTTAAAAAGTGAAACCAACACACACTAACACGCAAAAATGAAAACAATATGGCCCCTCACATACTACGAGAAGAACACTCTCTTCCGTTACGAGAATTGAAGCAAGAAAGCAAAATATTGTTGTTTCTGACCTCAGTTTCTCCACCATGTATGGTGAGGGACTCAGATATTCCTTGCAGTCCTTCATAGTCCATGGAAAGACCATGAGAAATACTATGTTAATTGTGAGGTTGCAAATACATTTTAGTTAGTAGAAAAATTTGCAAATAAGAAGATTGACTGTACTTCCCTGGGCAGAGGGAAATAGGAGAGAAATAACCTGGATCCCCCAGCTCCCACCTTCCAATTTTCTCACATTCTTTTTGGCAAAATCAGATGCAAAGGAAATCTGGGAGATGGAATAGGAAGGAGAAGAATAGGGAATGCATATGACTACAAATAGAAGATCCACAGTATAGGAGATTGGAGGAACTGAGACTTGGTGGAGAAGCCATTTGAGGGACTTGGCGATTGCCTTTAGATTTACAAGTATTATTAAAGATGATGACATGCTGTTTTTAATTTCCATAGGACCACCATCAACTGACCAAAATGGAATAGGAGCTATAGAGGAAAGATGTACAAGAACCCTTTTACCTATAAGGATTGAAAGATCTAAATATGCTTTAGAAAGAACAAATGAGGCATTCCTTCCTTAGAAATGTCAAGGCACCCAATTCTTTGCTGAGCTGGCTCTCCCTGCAATACTGTTAATGGTTAATATCACCTTGAACTCTGGAGAGTAACAAATGCCACTGCAGCTGCCTGTCTTGGCGCTGCACGGGGGAGCCAAACCTATTGTGGAAGAAGAGTGGTGAATAGAAAGCAAATCAACCAAAAGATCATTTTAGCACAGGGTTGGTGGCTTACTTGAGTAAGTGATTTATGATACAATGTTTTTATTTGATCTGGCATTACAGGGATAAATTATTGAGTGCTAATTGTATGTTGATAAGCTGTTCCTGCTTAAATTTATTCCTTCCTCAGTTTGTGTTAATTGGGGCATATTGGAACAGAAGGGAATTGCCCACTTACTGCCTGCTTTGGTTTATGCTATTACTAAAATGCGCAGTTGTAGTTGGATCTTCACTCTTAACTCACGCTAAGTGAATAAGGAGCGCCAACCCGTGGATTCTCCCCTCTCCACTAATGTCTCATTCCTTTATTTTTCCATAAATGAATTGCTAAAAATAACATCACTCTTATTTATTTGTTCAAGTTTACCCAAGTTGCTGCAGAAGGAAGGGTCAGAGGTGGACTTGCAGAAGGCTGGAGAAACTTAATGCAGATTTTACCATTTGCAATTTAAATCTTCTTTAGATGAAGCCATCATGGGGTGGCACATGTTTCCTGCATAGGTAGCTTTGTGTCTGACAAATATTTTTAGTGACTCTAGCTCTTAGGCATGAAGGGATTTGAATGGCAATGGAGCGTGAGAGGCCGTATGTGTCCGTACCCAGATGTGGTGTGGATGCAGGAACAGAGGATTTTGTCTCTCAGAGGTCTCTGTAATGCATAGTTGAGCATCCCTGACCTGAAGTACTCCAAGATCCAAAGCAAGTGCCATATGATACCACAAATGGAAAATTCCACACCATGAAACACTGTTCCATACACAAAATCATTAAAACTATTGTGTAAAATTACCTTTAGCTTACATATATAAGGTATAAATAAAACACAAGTGAATTTTGTATTTAAACTTGGGTCCCATCCCCCAAGATAGCT
The DNA here is from genome assembly GCF_034190915.1 of Cavia porcellus. Taxonomy (NCBI): domain Eukaryota; kingdom Metazoa; phylum Chordata; class Mammalia; order Rodentia; family Caviidae; genus Cavia; species Cavia porcellus. The sequence continues at coordinate 63,045,610 of NW_026947495.1, read as the reverse complement.
CATTATATATGCAAATATTCCAAGCTGTTAAAAAATCCAAAATACTTCCAGTCACAAGTGTTTTGTATATTGGAGCCTCAACTTGTACTGTAATTCTAGGGAAGTCAAATAAGTCCAGGTTTCAAGAACCAGTGCAGACACAACACAGCAAACAGCCAGCAGGATTCCAGCAGAAAAGCTGGGTTGAGATTAAAGGAAATCAACAAGCAGAGAGGAAACGGTAACATTCCGCAGCAGCACACCAGATTTGGCCCGCGGGCGGCCTGCACCATGCTCTCCACATGGCCCACGGGGAGGCTTGTAAACGCTAATCCAGATGCAGAGGCACTCTTTCTGCTTTGTTTTATGAATTCCGCTGGATGTGGGCAGGTGTGTACCTGGCTGTAAACCACAGAGGGCTCCGCAGGTGTGTGTGTGTGTGTGTGTGTGTGTGTATAATCAATGTGTACTAAAGAAACATATAATACGAGATATGCAAATATATAGGAATACAAGAATTTACAAGATTGTCTTACAATGGCCGCCCACAGTCAGGTGTGGAAGGGGGCAAAACAGTTCTCTGTGCGCTGGAGACGCAGAGGAGCCTGGAGCTCTGTGTCGTGTCCCATGCAAGTCTGTATAAGGAGGCTGAAGGATTTGTGCTGACTGCCTGGAGCACTCCAAACTCGAGAGGAGACATCAATTCAGAAGAATAAACAGGAGTTAAGTTCTACACTCGGGGCCTGAGCCAAAAGCCTGCAGTTAAAAGCTGGGCAGTCGACACTGGAATTGGCACATTCACAGCAGCATGGATTTCCTTAGCCAGGTAGAGAGGCCCATATCTTGGCATCGAGATTGTCCTCAGACACCAACATTTCTGGGCTTTTCAGGTTGGGTGACGCCACTCTGGCTGCTTCTTTTGGTGACTGCCATCACACATAGCCACTGTCCGAGCAGGGGACAGCCCATACTCCCTCATGAGCTGAGAGGCTTGTGGGGCTCCTCCCTGACCTGTCTGAGATGTACACAAAGGCAGAGTGGCAGGCTATAGCAGCAGCTGCCTCCCTGTGGGCCACCAGAGTGTCTCCCAGGGGACCAGCCCAAGCTTGCACGAGCCTTGGAAAATTAGTGAGTGTATCAGTCACTGTTTTACAAGAGAAACAGACATAACACAAGGTGTGTGTGGGTCTGCCACACTCAGGGGGTGAATTTGCTGAGTCGATTTAGTTAAGCTTCTTTTAACTAAACTTCTCAAGTTGACACAATCATTCTACCATCACAGTGAGCAATCCTGACTTGTTGAATTTTTTCTTTTGTAGAATTTGAGTGACCGGGTCCTCTTAATCATTTTTTAAGAAAAAAGACAGGAGAAAAGAAAGACTTTCAAGAAGATAGCAGAGTAATTAATCTGTTCATTTATGTGCAGTGACTCGCTCTGTGCTCAGTACATTCATTCTTGTATCCTGCCAGCACCCACTGAGTACACAGTCTGCAGGGAACCCTGTAGATGCCAGGGTGAAATACAGCCGTCTCCTCTCAAGATGACTACAAGTTAGTGAACAGAAAGATATGGGTCTCACCATTTTCAGCATTTATTATGTGCCAGGCTCTGGGGTAAGGACCCAATCCTCAAGTGAACCCTGTGAGGTAAGTAGGCTCTCTCCCATTCTACATGTGAGGATGTTGAGATATAAGGAGATGAAATGACTAATTTGGGGTCTCCCATTTGAAAAGTGGTAGGACTCTGTGACACAAAAACCCTTCCCTTGTTCGTTCTACCAAGGAAGATGTTCACTTGTTTCACTCATGTCCTGATAAGTGCCTTGAGAAACCAAGACTTTTCACCTGCATGGTAAGTACAAGGGTCACGGGACCCTGGCAGCTTAGAAGACAGAAAGATGGCATCTGTCACTCTGTGCATCTTAAAGGACGATCCGAGGGAGGCCTGGGGCTGACAATGCAGGTGGTGGAAAGCCCCCCAGCAGTGCTCCAGGGAAGGATGGTGCTGAGGTGGGAGCTGAAGGGCAACCCTTAGTTGGGCCATGCAGGGGTCTGCTGTGGAGCAGCAGAATCAGCAAGAGTACTTCAGCCTGGCCTTGTCCTCACACTGGTCCTGGCCAGAGCTGGTTAGGAAGCAGGACTAGATGAGTTAAGATGAAATTTGGAACATGTTTTGGCTCCTTGGTAAAAGTGCAATAAAACTCCATCTATGTTTGACATGGTTTTGTTTGTTACTGCCACCTCTCATTCACACATACTCACTAAATTCCGGTATGCCATGACGCCACTGACATTAAACTCCTGGTAGTTCTTTGCCAACATCATGTGGGAATTTCAGTGAGGAACTGACATGGGCTGAATGGTGAGAAGGTCCCCAATGCTCTGACATGAGTTTATTTTGTGTCTCTTCCAAGACAATGAGATGATTCCCATTTTATGGGTGTGGTTATTAAGGTTCAAGGAGGCTAAGGTATGCAAACACCCAGCTTGTAAATTAAAATGGAGCTCTCTCTTTCTAAAATCAGTGTCATAAAGCTAAGGGGACAGTGAATGGGTTTTGGGGGACCAAATAGTCTGTGATAAACTTGGTTGATTTAAGTTTATCAATTGATACATGAACAATTTGTCTTGTTAAATTGAGGCACTGTGGCACAAGAGACCCAGGGCAGTTGGCTTGATGGCATTGTTGTTCTCCAAGAATGTCAAATTACCTAAGTCTGCATGGTTGGCTCTTTGGTGTCGGCATCAAGATATTAGTAACTATGGAAGGCCCATGTGGCAAAGGCTGACTGGTTGTTTATCACACTTTTTCCCTTATCTCCTTGGCTACACTATGGTTTCTGGTCTTCTTCACTTTGAGGTGATTATAAGATTGAATTTTGCCAGAGGGAACATGATTGGAAGTGATGGTAACATAGCATGCTGGTGAAAGGTCTTGACTTCTCAAATTTCCCTCAGATCCTCTTCATTTGGGGATCACGGGGTAGAAGACACAGTGGAAAACTCCATAATACAGAGAATAGGGAGTCACTCTCTGGAAGGAAGCTGGATCCTTGAATGGAGCAGAGTAATCATCCTACCTCATAACTACATTGGATAGTGAGTGGGCAATAAAACCCTACTTTGTCAAGCTACTGGGCCTGGAGGTTACTTAAACTAGTAATTAACCTACCCTCATGAATACAGCCTGCTTATGACTTATAACAAGATATTTCCAGCCATCATTAATACCATTGCTAAATGACCCTATAAAATCAAATGCCCTATGAGGGATAATATATTCCTTTACATTAGCATAAATTAATTTATAAGCTGAGCTGGCCAGATTCAAGCAGGGCCCTAAGGATGCATTCCACTGTGCTTGATTGCAGGGAAAGCTGATGATGGGGTGGCTGGTGACCTGCTACATGGTAGAGTGGTTCTCAGAGCATTGGTATCATTTGCAACATTCTAGACATGTAGATTCTTGTATCCCATTCCAGTTCTACTGGAACAGAAACTCTGAGAGTAAGGCCTGGCAATCTGTTTGTATAAGCTCTGTAGTGATTCTTATGAACCAGGCTACCATTTGAGAAGTACCGAAGGAGAGGGACAGCTGGGTCCTGGAGGTCACATCTGGGAAGAGCAGAATGGCTGGGGACACAGCAACTGCTCTGTGAAGCCTGAGGGGACAAGATGAGATGGTCCACAGAGGAGTCTTCTCAAGTTTCTCTCCAGTTGCTCTCACTGATTACAACTTGAAGTTTGAGAATTTGCTTTGCTACTCTATAGAAGGTTGACTACTGCAACAGAAGTCTTAAAAAATTGTACAACTTTGCTAGAGTTTCCAATAAGGCATAACCCAGGCCAAATGACTTTATTTTCTTGGAATTCTGGGGTCAGGAAATGAAGATTAAGATGTCAACAGAGCTGCTTCTCTGTGATGCTTCTCTCCTTGATTTTCAGGTGGTCACCTTCTTGCTGCCTCTTCACTGTTAGTGGTCAAGCCTCTGTCCACTCATGCTCTTGGTGTTTCTTTTTGTGTCCTAATTTCCTCCTCTTATAAGTACACCAGTCAGCTTGGATTAGGGCAGTGCTGGCAAACCTTTTAGATACGGAGCACCCAAAATGTAACCTCAAGCTTCCTTATATATTGCAAAGTGCCAACATTGTAATTAAACCTGAATACTGAAGTTTTAGTTCAGAAAAAAACAACTCGTATATTAACACCTTTTGTCTTAAAATAAAAACACAATGACATACATGCTATAGTTTCAACATTACTGGATTAGGGACTACTGGGATGACCTCCTTGTCTAACTTAGTTACATCTTTGAAAATTCTATTCCCAAGATCAGTCACATTTGAGTTAACTAGAGGTTAACAATGAGTTTGGAAGGGATACTACATTAGTCAGATTTGCTTTACTACAACAAATTCCAAGTCAACCAACTAATAAGAGAAAAAGTTTAGAGATTCCAGTCTATGACTCAATGGCCCTGTTGTTGTGGATGAGGTAAAATACAACGGCATCATCCTGTGTTGTAGCCAAACCACTCACCACATAGTTAGGAAAGAAAACAGAGGAGCAGGAAGGGGTTGGAGTCACTCTGTCCCCTTCACAGACTTGCCTTCAATGACATAAAGGCCTCCTTCTACCACCTCTTGAATGTTTCACTGTCTTCCACACTAGTACTCTGAAAATAAAACTCTAAGCCATGGGCCTTTGGTGACATTTAAAATCTAAAGTACAGTGGACACAATTCTGTCCAAAAGAATTTTGGAATCTCGAATATCACTACCTCCTATGTCTGTCCTTCTTGGAATGCTCTTGAATAATCCGGGATCTGAAGGTAGTTAAGCACTACACTTTGAAGTTTGGACTGGAGAGCTTCCTCCATTTCATTCCAACAGTAAAGTTAAATGGGAGTCAGTAATTTTGGCAGTAGGTTAGCTAATTGAAACTAGAATCAGATGAAAGTAACATGATACTAGTTATCTGTTTTAAGTAGTTTCTGTGCCCCTTGGGCAGATAGAGGTTAGTTTGTAAGTAAATGTTGGCTATTGGCAAACAGAATTTCTGAAACAACCTCAGAATCTTTTTCCCAAATTGGTGATCCAACATGTCAGGGTTTGGATTAACTTTTGTTAGGGTAGAAAAATGACCTCCTCTACAGAGATGCTTTGAGTCTGTTTGACTTGTTAGTGATCCATGGTGATAACTTTAAATAATAACTGATGCATGCTGCAGCATTAGATACATGAACAAGGAAAATAGATGGGCAAGTCCTAAAACCCACATTTTACAAAGCAGTGTGCATTTCTCAGGAAAGACCCTCAGGGTGTGAGATGACGCTTGCTATTGCATGTCACATCCTCTATTCATTGTGGGTCTCCTCTTCCTTCTGTCTTACCCAACTTCATATTAACCAGCAAGGGTCATGCATGGTGCCCCAACTGCCAGGGTGAGCTTTGCTATAACAGCTTTAAGTGTTCTAAACTTGGGGCAATTTGGCTGCCTGAAAAATATCACTGAATGAACTTTCCTATCATTTGTAAAGTACCGGGGCAGAGTTCACTGGAAAGCATCCTCACTGCTAGTCCATGAAGCAGAGCTGTGGAAGCCCTGTGCATACAAACACGTTAGCCTATGCTCAAAATATGCTTATGGGGCAAATTCTGATATGATTAATGTTGGCATCACTGAGCATACATTAGTGGGATTTGCATATATATAAATTTGAATAATGTTCAAGGACATCAAATGATTTCAGATTTAGTAATAATAAGAGGTAAAATTATTGAAATACTATATGCCTAACACTACAATAAACATTTTATGTAATAATTTCATTAACCCCTAAAAAATCTGTATAAATGTAATCATTTTGCAGATTAGGAATCAGAGGCACAGAAAAGTTTAGTAAGTTGTCCAAGAGCACCCAGTTAGTTCATGAGCAGCAGAGCTGCGATGAACACAGATAACCTGATTCCAGCACCTCTGCCCTTATTCCCTGGGTCCCATGGCAAGAAGATGGCCTGGCCATTATGGGGTCATCTGGGAGGTTGTACTGGCAATGGAAAGTAAGCAAAGGTTTCTTTCCCAGGCAGATATTTAAGAGACTGATGCTCATTCACTAGTGTTGTTTGGGGGAGTTTGTAATCAGATCCCGAGTCTATAGGTCCTTTTCTCTGTCACTTTGAAAAAACAGATACAAGTGTGCCCATGTCCCTCCAACGCATGCTCACTGAGGCAGCATGATGGGCCTCTGAGTTGTCTCTTCATGAGTGAGACACCTGCCTGGCTCTCCAGGAACACAGCACCCATGGGAGAGCCCATCTGATCACCCAGAGAGCAGGTCAGAGTTGGGGAACTTGGAGAGGAGATGGGACAGGATTGGCAGAGGGAATGCATCAGGCATGAGTATAAAATGAGAATACTTTTTTTTTTGCAGTACTAGAGATTAAACCCAGGATCTTTGCACTAAGTTCTATCACCCCCCAAAAATTATTTTTTAATTTTGACACAAGTACTAAGTTACTGAGTTGCCTAGGTTGGGCTTGAACTTGTGATCCCATGCCTTAGCCTCCCAGAGTTCTGGGATTACAGGCATGCAACACCATGGCCTATGGCAATAGATGAATAGAACTTGACTAAGGTGGGGCAGTGCATGCTAGAACACAGGAAGAGATGAGCCAGGTCACAGAGTAAAGGGCACCAATGTTCCTCACTCGACACCCAAGTGAGTACCATGCTGAGTGATAAGTGCTGGTGTTGGGGCTTAGTATCTCTCCTGGTGAGATATAGAGCCAGCTATGAAGATAGAGCTACAACAATATACTTCTTCAGCAAGATAAACATTGTTTTTCCTGCTTATTTTGTATGGTATCTTAATTGCTTTTTGGTTTAAGTCTATAACTGGCTGGTTCCAAGGCAGTGTGACACATGACAGAGTTCATGGTAGTGGAAGACAGGAAAAGTAACAAGCAAGGGAGGGAGAGAGAGAGGACAAGCCTCTTTCTGTCCCTTACACTGTATGCAGGCTACCTGCCCTAAGGTAGATATAGTATTCATACCCTTAATCCCAGCATTGGGCCATGAGTCATTCACAACTAGATTTAATCACCTCTAAAAAGCCCACCTGCTATGAGAGCATGAGGTTTGGGGGTGACATCTAGACATAAACTATAACACATGATGACTCATAAAAGAGTGCTCATCATTCTAGGAATGGTCTCACACTAACAAGGGGGAAGTGGCTGTGTTGGTGTCTCAGCTTTCCCGCTATTCACATGGCTACCTGTTGTTGAGGCTTGGCATTCTGCAATGAAAGGTTTGTTTCTTTTTAAAAATTCCATCTCTTGCAATGTATAGGATATTTAGTCCCATGCATTACTTAGACTCAGCCATACTAGAGTACATAAGTAGTTTTCTTTAGAGTGGATTTGCTAAAATAAAAGGAGATGAAAAAGAGAAAGAACACTTTGGGGACAATTGGGAATCAGAGTACGTGGAAAAAATAAAGTAGTAATTCAGAGATGATTTAAGTGGTAGTTACATTAAAAGTTGATGTAAAATCAAGGTTAACTAGGAAATTATGCCATTAGGACTTGGGTAAATTCCATACAAATATCTACTTGTTTAAGCCTTAGTTTCTAACTTGTAGCACTTCTGGGAGTTGGTGGAACTTTTAAGAAGTAGGACCTAGTGGAAAGTCTTAGATCTCTGAGGATATTGCCCTGGAAGGTGATAGTGAGGCACTAGTTTCTTCCTGTCTTTCTTCCCAACCACAAAGTGAATGCCACAGTTCTGCCATACATCTCCACCATGCTGTGCTACCTTGCTCTAGGCCCAAAGACAGTAAGCTACTTGACTATAGATTGAAACCTCCAAAGTTGAGAGCCAGAATGAACCTATCCTCAGGTATTTTACTATAGTAATGGAAAGCTGACCATCACAGATACAGTTGAGGACATGATCCACAGAATAGCTTTAGTACCTGCTTCTGATACTGCCTCAAAGTTACACAGGACAAAGGGTAACTTTGAGCCATGCCAGTAGAAATGCTACTTAATATTGAAAAGTAAATTCTTTAAGTTCTTCCTAATCTATACGTCAAAAGCTAATGCAGTTATATTAAAATAAGGAAAATAAATTGCTTAGTTTTAAGTCAGGCTTTTGCTTTAGCTTTGGACTGAAGACTTCTTCCCTTTATCTGTGTCTCTTTTAAAATGCCATTTTTGTCATATTCTCCAAAGCCAGTTAGAAATAATGCAAATAAGTCTTTCAAAAACATGTTATGTAGCAAATAGTAAGAATATGTTTACTTATGTATCTAAAAATGAAGCTATAGTTATAGCAGAGCATTTCATCTTGATTGCAGTGTGGATCAGGCAGATGGGCATGTCATGTGACCATGATGACAGGCATTCATTCATAATTTGATGACTTCTCCACCTAGAATCTGGCAACCTGACAGCCAGCAGCTGCTCAACCCAAACGATGAGCAAGGAGTTCCTCAGCAGTAAATGAAAGGATGTGGGTGTAAAGAGATGTTTTATCAATCAATATTCTTTTTGTCTCATCCAAGTTCATAAAATTCAGGCTAAAACCTTCGGGTTGGCCATAAAAAAAGACTTGAGGACCCCATCATTCTGTGCAAAGCTCCAGAAGTTGCCTGGAGGAAACATTTATTCTCTGCATCTTTGCAGAGGTATAAAATGAATAGGTTGTAAAGAACATTAACAATTTAGTGTTACAGTATCTCTAAAATTTCAATATACATACTCACTTTGGAAGAATCTACCCTACAAAAATAAAAGCATTGCTCTATGAGGATACATGCACAAAAACGAGTTTACTTCAGCACTATCTGTAGTGTGTATGGGGGGAAGCCTGAATGATTGATTACATTAAGGTTTCTTTTCACTACGGATCATTAATGTGTGTGTGCATAAAAGAAAAATTAGATCTATATGTGTTTCGTCAGAAGAATGTCAGGGATATTGTTGTATTTAAAAATCCATTGGCAAAAGTACAGAAGGTATAAATTCATGCTTATATACACAAATATATATTTGTATACTTGTATTTGTTGTGTGAACACTGAGAAGTCAGTAGAAGAATGCAAAACAAAAATTTTGCTTTTGCTAAATGTTGAGATAGGAAGGATTATTTGACTTGAAAAGAGCATTATTAGTTTTGTTATTAAAATGCAATGCAGAGAAAGAAAATCTACTCAACTATTTATAATTTGCTGAGGATTAAATAAGATTGTATTTTTAAAAATACTGTAATTCCTGCAAACCTCTAACAATGCAAATATTGTTTGACTGTTTTTCCCCGGGGTGATGTAGCATATAGCAGTGTAACCCTCACCTTCTACCACATTGCCATTTATGGCACTCTGTGTTCTGTATGGCACGGAGTCTCTGGGTACACCTTGCTTTGTTTCTGTCACTTTCAGAACTTTGTACACAGTGACCATTACTCTTCTTGTAATAAACCAACTTGCCCAAATTAAGAAACTCCTAACAGATTGGTAAAGAACATTTCTAGGTATGTCTGTGAGGTGTCTCTAGAAATGATTGGCATGTAGGCCAGCAAACTGATTGGGGAAGACACACCAGTGTTGGTGGCACCAACCAATAGGTTTGCAGCCTCAGTGGGATGAAAGTGAAAGGAGAAGCTGTCACATTTCTGAAGAGCTCCATCCTGCTTGACTGGTGCATCTTGTGCTGCCATCATCTTTGGACATCAGTCTCCAGTTTCTTTGGCTTTCCAATTCTTCAGGGCCTTTGATCTTAGACTAGTGCTTCATCCTTTATACCTCTTGTTCTGTGGTTTCTGTCTACTTGGGCTGAGTAGCTACTGGATCCTCCAGCTCTCCAATGGACAGATGGCCATTGAGGACTCTCCTACCTCTGATCCTATAAGCTTCTAACTATGCGATCCTCTTGCATAGCTATACATGTATTTTCTGTTGATTTTATTCCACTAGAGAACCCTAAACAGTAAACACACACATTCTCTCTCTCTCTCTCTCTCTCTCTCTCTCTCTCTCTCTCTCTCTCTCTCTCTCTCTCCAGTTTCATTCTCCTTCATGTGGTTAGCTACTTTGCCCACTTCAGGTGCAGAGCAGTTATCCTTTGTTGACCCACAGGTCAAGGAAAGACACCTCTCCTCCCGGGCTCTCTGCCCCAGAGTGTAAAGTCTACCACCTTGCTAGGCCAGTCTGTCCTCTTGAACACTTTGTACCTAACCTGGAGCCATGGGATGGCTACGGGTAATTGGCAGAGTAGTTCAGCGAGGGGGATTGGTAATGGCCACATAACTGTGGGAAGAAGAAGAAGCAGATCTGCATTCCTCATAAAAACTTGGAACCAGTTAACCATGCTACTGTGTTTGCGGTCTGGGATTCACTTGGGTTTGCCAAACCCTCAAACTATGTTTGATTCCACTCCCCTCCGTCGCCTGTTCCTCCTTCCTTGGGTTTTGCTTCCCTCCTGCCTCCAATTTATTTCAACTGCAGTTTCGGTCATTTCCTGTTAGAGGACATCCATGCTGCCTATTTCTTATGCTCAGTGGCATTCCAGGCTGATTCTTCCTGTTTCCTATCACCAATCGGGCGCTCTCAGAGTCTGGTCCTCGAGGGAGGGTGTTCTCTGTGTGCTTAGGACTTACCCCGTTCTCCCTGAGTTTTAGTATAGGGAAGCAATTCTCTGTCCATGGTGAAGCTCTCTCTCTCCTCCCCCCTCCTCCCCTTCTCTGCCTCTCTGTCTCTTTCATAAGCTTATTAGTTATAGTGGTATCTTTAAGCATCAGTTTGATTTTACTTTATTAGTTTACTTATTTTCCATTTCATTGATTTTTTTTCTCTGATCTTTATTATTTCCTTTCTTCTGTTAATTTGCTTTGCACAGTTTTGTTTCTGAAGGTAAAAGCCGAGGTCATTGATTTGAGACAAATATTCAGAAATTTCTGTCATAAACTTTGACATCTTGGGTTTTCATTTTCACTAGTCCTAAATACTTAGAATTTCTTTGTGATTTGTTCTTTGACTAATGAGTTATTTTACCTTATGCTATCTAGGTTCCAGATTTTTGGAGACTTTTTAGAGATCCTTATATTATTGATGTAGTTCCTCCTAATGGATTGACCCCTTAATTGTGAAATTACCTTCTTTATTGCTGGTAATAGCCTTGGTTCTTAAATCTATTTTGTCTTAATATTAATGTAGCTGCTACATGTTTCTTTTGTCTATTGTTAGCATACTTTTGCTCCCTTTTGTTTATAATCTCTTTGTGTGCTTATATTTAAAGGGCATTTCATGTAGGCAATATATGGTCTTGCTTTCTGTATCCAATCTGACTATATTTGCCTTTCAATTGCATTGTTTATATTTACATACTAATACGTATGATAGCTGATATGGTTAGATTTAATGTCATGCTACAATTATTTTCTACTTGTCCCATTTTTCTTTGTTCTTTATTTTCCTTCTTTGTTTTCCTCTGAATTAATTAGTATTTTTGTGATTAATTTTCAGTCTCCTTCTTTTTGTACCAGGACCTGGTGCTTGCCAGGCAGCTGCTTGTGCTACTGAGCTCCACCCCCAGCCTTGGCCTCCTTTTTCTGTAATTGGCTGTCGCTTTTCTTTTTGCTCTTTTAGTGGTTGTCTTAGGGTTTGCCCCATACATATCTATTTCTCTCTACCTTCTCTACTTTCAAGTGCTGTGATTCTGCTTCCTCTGACTCTTGCACTGATTGGTATCTTTTTATTTATACATACATTTTAATCCTTACACATCACAGTCACTATCTTTGTGTAAATAACCAAGTATCTTTGAAAGAGACATGAATAATGAGAAAAAAAGTCTTTTATTTACCCATACAGTCACCAGTTTGGGTGTTTCTTTCATTTTTATTTTAAAAGGAGAAAAGTCAGAAAAGAAAAACAAAAAGCAAAAAACATAACAACAACAAACTAAAAAACAATAATTGTATAGGTTTTCAAAACAGAATGAAAGAAATTTAACAATGGTTGTTACACTGTGTATTGTTCTATTTTTTTCAAAGAAAGCAAATAGAACAACAGAAAAGAAGGGTAGAACAATACCAAATTTAAAAACTTATCATCAAAGAATCACTAGTTGATACATTACTCATTGTCGTCTTAAAATATAGTTGCCAAAGACACAAAATCAAAGCATAAAGAGTGGCTAAACACTCAAACACTGACAGCACAAATCGTTCTGTTCAGTGTTCCAACAGAGATTCAGTAATATGGTCCTCTATCTTACACACCATACATACTGTTATACTCTTTAGAGCACTTTCCTTCCCCAATATCTATTACACTTTTGGATCCCATTATTCTGTCAGTTTTTATTAATTTTCACACTAGAGAGACAATGCAATATTTACTAATTAAGTCTTATTTATTTCACTAATAAGGATATTCTCAAGTTGCATCCAATTAGCTCCAATTAGCTATTAGGCCTCAATATTATCCTTTTTTATTCCTGAGTAGTATTCCATTGTACAAAAATACTTCTTTTTTTCATCCATCTGCAGTTGATGGGCATTTTGGTTGTTTCCAAGATTTAGCTATCACAAATTGTACTGCTATGAACATGGGTACATATATCTCTGGGACATGATCTTTTCAATTTTTCTGGGAAAATATCCGTAGGGGAATAGATAGATTGAATGGAACTTCTACTCCTACATTTTGAGGAATCTCCATAATGATTTCCACAGTGGTTGCACCAGTCTGCACTCCCACCAACAGTGGAGAAGTGTTCCTTTTTCCCACATCCTGGCCAACATTTGTTATCATTTCTTTTCTTGATGGCAGCCATTCTTTCTGGGGTGAGATGAAATCTCAGTGCTGTTTTAATTTGCATTTCTCAAATCACCAGTGGTGGTGAACATTTCTTCATGTATTTTTTTGCCATTTGTATATCTTCATCTGAGAACTGTGTGTTCATCTCAGATGCCCATTTTTGGAGAGTGTCTTTGAATTTAGGGTGCTTGATGTTTTTCAGTTTTTTATATGCTCTGGATAGAAGTCCTTTGTCTGAGGGATTGTTGACTATAATTCTTTCCCATTCTGTGAGTTTTCTTTTCACTTTGTTGGTGATTTCTTTTGAAGTGCAAAAATTTTTTAAAAAGATGAGATCCCAGTTGTTGATTCTTTGAAGTGTTTCCCGTGCAGCTTGCATTTTGTTCATGAATTTTCTTCCTACCTCTATGTCTCCAAGACTTCTACCTATCTTGTCTTCCAGTAGATTTAGTGTTTCTGTTTTAATATTTAGATGTGTAATCCATTTAGACTTCAGTTTTGTGCATGGTGATATGCATGGGTCTAGTTTCAGTCGTTGGCATGTGGAGAGCCAATTTTTCCAACACCATTTATTAAAGAGGCTATTCTTCTTCCAGTGAACATGTTTAGTACCTTTGTCAAATATCAGGTGGCTGAGTGTTTTGTGGTTGTGCTTGCATCTTCTAATCTGTTCCATTGATCCTCAGGTCTATTTCTTTGCCAACACTGTGCTGATTTTATCACTGTGGCTTTGTAATATAGTTTCAAGTCAGGAATTGACTCTTGTTCCAAATGAATTTTAGGGGTGTTTTTTCTAGATCTGTGAGGTATGTCAATGGTATGTTCATTGGGGTCGCATTGAATCTATATAACAGTATTGAAGTATGTCCATTTTCACCATGTTGGTTCTTTCTAGCCAAGAGCAAGGAATATCCTTCCATTTTCTAATATCCTCTTCAATCTCCTTTTTTAGAGTAGTATAGTTTTCAGCACATAGATCTTTTACATTCTTGGTTAGGTTGATTCCTAAGTATCTGATTTTTTTAGATGCTATTGTGAAGGTGGTATTTCCATAATTTCTCTCTCAGTGCGTTTTTTGTTTGTGTACAGGAATGCTATTGCTTTTTGAGTGTTGACTTTGTATTTAGCTGTGCTGCTGAATTTGTTTATTACCTCTAGTAGTCTTTTAATGGAGTTTCTATGTACAGTATCATGTCATTTGTAAATAATGATTTAACATCTTCTTTTCCTATTTTTCTTTCTTTTATTTCTCCCTTTTGTCTGATTGCTCTGGTTAATATTTCTAGAACTATATTGAATGGGAGTGGTGATAGTGGAAATCCTTGTTTTGCTCCTGATTATAGAGTGAAGGCTTTCAGTTTTTATCCATTTAGTATAATGTTGGCTGTTGGATTATCATAAATGGCCTTTATGAGATTGAGGTACGTACCATCTATTCTGAGTTTCTGAGAGTTTTTTATCATGAACAGGTGTTGGACTTTATCAAAAGCTTTTTCTGTGTCTATAGAGATGATCATGTGATTTTTATTTTTGGCTCTGTTGATGTGGTGTATTACATTTATTGATTTGCGTATGTTGAACTATCCCTGCATTCCTGGAAGAAATCCCACTTGGTCATGGTGTATTATCTTCTTGAGGACTTGCTGTATTCTATTTGCCAATATTTTATTGAGAATCTTTGCATCAATGTTCATTAGTGAGACTGGTCTATAGTTCTCCTTTTTAGTTGGGTCTTTCTCTGGTTTTGGTATCAGAGTGATACTTGCTTCCAAGAATGGTTTAGGGAGGACTGCTTTTCTTTCAGTTTCATTGAAGAGTTTAAGGAGTGTTGGCATTCAATCTCCTCTAAATTTTTTATAGAATTCAGCTGTGAATCTATCAGGACCTGGGCTTTTCCTTGATGGTAAGTTTTAAATCATGTTTTCGATTTCAGTAGCTGATATTGGGTTATTCAAAATTGCTATATCTTCTTGATTGAGCTTTGGTAGTCAAATGTTTCTAGAAATCTGTCCATTCCTCCTGTGTTTTCCACTCTATGTGAGTAGAGATTTTCAAAGTAGATGTTCGTGATCTTTTGAATTTCTATGGGATCTGTAATAATTTCTTTATTTTCAGTTCTTATTGCATGGTTTTGAGTTTTTTCATTCTTTTTCTTAATAAGGTTGGCTAGAGGTTTATCAATTTTGTTTATTCTCTAAAAAACCCAGCTCTTGGATTTATTAATTCTTTGTATTGGTTTTTTTTGTTTCAATTACATTAATTTCTGCTCTAATCTTTACAATTTTTCTCTTCTATTAGCTTTGGGTTTGACTTGCTCTTCCTTTTCTAGGAGCTTGAGATGTAGCAATAGTTTATTTATTTGTGCTCATTCCATTTTTTTGATGTGACTATTTATTGCTCTATATTTTCCTCTTAGGACTGCTTTCATTGTGTCTCAGTATGTTGTGTCTGCATTTTCATTGGATTGTAGGTATTGTTTTATTTCTTGTTTAATTTCATCAGTAACCCACTGGTTGTTATTTAATTTCCATTAAATAATTTCCATTATGCAGGTTTTGCCGTTTTTTTGCCATTGATTTCCAATTTTAGTGCACTATGATCAGATATTATGCATTGGATAATTACACTCTCTTTGCATTTAATTAAGAATGTTTTATGCTCAACCACCTTATCTTTGATAAAGGGGCCAAACATGTTCACTGGGAGAACAACAGTGTCTTTATTTATTAAAGGTGCTGAAAAAACTGGCTCTCCACATGCTGAAAACTAAAACTAGACCCATGCCTATCACCATATACTAAATTAAAATCTAAATGGATCAAAATCTGAATATTAAAACAGAAACACTAAATCTATTGGAAGACAAATTGGGTAAAGATCTTGAAGACATAGGGGTAGGTATAGAATTCATGAACAGGACTCAAACTGCATGGGAAATACTTCCCAGAATCAGTAACTGGGATCACGTCTTATTAAAAAGTTTCCACATGTCAAAAGAAATATCCAGCATAGTTAAAAGAAAACCCACAAACTGGGAAAAAAATCTTAGTGAACTGTCCCTCAGACAAAAGACTTCTGTATAAAACATATAAAGAATTTTTTAAAAATCAGACCCCCAAAATTCAAAGATCCAATCTAAAAATGGGCATCTGAGATAAATACATAATTCTCAGATGAAGAAATACAAATGGCAAATAAATACATGAAAAAATGTTCATCATCATTACTCATTAGAGAATACAAATTAAAATCACACTGAGATTCCATCTCACTCCTGAAAGAATGTCCAGCATCAAGAAAACTACCAAAAACAAATGCTGGAGAGGCTGTGGGGAAATGGATCTCTCCTGCACTGTTGGTGGCAGTGTAGACTGGTGCAACCATTGTGGAGGTCAGTCTGGAGATTTCTCAAAAAGCTGGGATTGGAAGTCTCATTTGTTCTACCTATTCCACTTCTAGGCATATTCCCAGAAGAACTGAAAACATCATACCTGTACCACAGTGATATATGTGCACCCATGTTTATAGCAGCACAATTTGTAATAGCCAGATCTTGGAAACAACCTAAGTGTCCATCAACTGAGGAATGGATAAAAAAGATGTGGTATTTTTATACAATGGAGTACTACTCAGCTATAAAGAATGATCACATTGAGATATTTATAAATAAATGGATGCAGCTTGAGACCATATTCATAAGCGAAATAAATCAAATTCACATGTATAAATACCAAATAGCTTCCCTAGTGTACGAAATGGTAAGAATAAATAAAAGTATGTGGTAATCATGATTCCCCATTATATTGCTTTGAAGTCTTATAATGTTCTCATTCATTAGGTGGAATGGTTTTATTCTGGGTTGTTTGATTTTATTGTCTGTGATTGTATAAACAGCTATTTTGAAGAAAATAAGACTTTATAATAGCTAGTGCTGATTTAATATCATCTTGTTTTGAAGTCCTACCAAGCCTTTGTTCTTCTGTCTCCATCGGTTTTATCATGTTATATCTTATTGGATTTTATTATATGTGATGGCATACACAAAATTTTTTATGGACAAGAAGATAATATAGTAACCATTGTTCATTTTCTGTTAGTTGGTTCTGAATACCCTGTAATACTTTCATTCTCTTGAATGGTTTTACACTGTATTGTTATGTTTGATACTATAGTATATGAAAGTATACTCAAATATTTCAAGGAAAGAGACACTATGATAGCTATGTTATGTTAGGTTGTCTTGTGGTGAAACACTATGTTGCTTAAATTGTCCTGTTCTGACCTGTTTTGTTATGTCCTCTTTTACTTTAATCTTTTTTTAAATAAAAAATAATGTTTTATGAGTTAATATATGGTCCATTTTGGAGAATGTCCCGTGTACAGCTGAGAAGAATGTATATTCTGATGTGGTTGGGTAGAATACTCTGTAAACATCAACTAAGTCCATTCGTTCATAGGTGTGATTCAGTTCTGTTATTTTTTTGCTGACTTTTTATCTAGTTCATCTATCTCTTTGTGTCAGTGGGGTGTTAAGGTATCCTATTACAATTATATTCTTGTGTATTTGGTTTTTCATGTCCATTAGTATTTCTCTTACATAGTTAGGTACTCCTGTATTTGGTGCATATATATTTATAACTGTTAATTCTTCCTCTTACAAGTATGTAGTGGTCTTCTTTATCTCTTTTAATCATTTTAGGTTTGAAGTTCACTTTGTCTGCAAACATAATAGATACCCCAGCTTTTTTCTGCATTCCTGTTACATGGAATACTGTTTTCCAATCTTTGATTTTTAGTCTATGAGTTTCTTTTTCAGTCAGGTGTGTTTCTTGTATATGGTATACTGTGAGTCCTGTTTCTTGATCCAGTCTGTCAACCTGCTTCTTTTGACAGGTGAATTGAAGCCATTTACATTTATAGATATCCTTGAAATATACTGGCTTGACTTTGCCATATCATGTTCCTGTTGTAGGTTTCCCACTTTCCTCCCTGGTTTAATTTCTTGTCCAGCCTGATGGTTTCTTTCTGTTGTTGTTCTGGAGATTGCGGTCATTTTTACCTCTATCTAGTATTTCTTTCAATACTCTTTCTAGGGTTCGTTTGGTAGATATGAATTTCTTTGGTTGTTCTTTATCATGTAAGTATCTTGTTTCTCCATTAAATTTGAAAGACAGTTTTTCTGGGTACATCAGTCTGGGTTGAAATTTGTTTTCTTTTAGGGCTTGAAGCACTTCACTCAGCTCATCTTAATCTGAAGGTTTGTGTCGAGAAGTCTGTCATGATTCTAATAGGCTTTCCTTGATAGGTGAGTTGTGTCTTTTCTCTAACAGCTTTAGTATTCTGTTTTTATGCTGTATATCTGGGATCTTGATTATTATATGTCTGGGTGTAGCTTATGTTGGTTATGACTGAAGTTCTATATGCCTCACTTATTTGTATGTCAGATCTTTTCCCCATGTTTGTGAAATTTTCTGCTATTACTTCTGCAAAAGCTTGTTATGTCCTTTGTGTTGTCTCCTGCATCCTCACTGATGCCTATTAATCTTACGTTATTTCTCTTGGCATCATCTTGAAGCTTCTAGATTGTCATTTCATGCTACTCTGTTGCTTTTATAAATTCTATCTTTTCATGGTTGCTATCTGCGATCTTGTCCTCAAGGTCTGAAATTCTATCCTCAGCTTCATTTAAATGGTTTTGCCAGCTTTCAATAGAATTTTTTGTTTCTTGGATATTTCTTTGAATTTGCTTCATGAATTCTGCTTGTTTTTTATATTGTCCATTCAAAGTTTCAATTTCCCATGCTCTTGTATTTTTTTAAATCTATTTCTTTCACTATGTTGAGCAAATCCTTTACTAATGTTATTTCTGTCTTTATGTATATTACTACTAATTTGATTTCCTCTATAGCCTCATGGATTTGTTTCTTTACTTTTTTTTTTGCTATTTTTTCAGAGATTTCCAGTGTATGACTTTTAAAGTCCATTTTGCTGTCATCTGTTCTTGCACTTGATGGGCTAGATGTTTGAATTTGCATTTTGGTTTTTCATTTTGTCATTTTCACCTTCTGGGCAATATCTGGTTATTTAATCCCAATAGTCACAACTGTCAGCAGTATGTGTCCCTGGGTCCTGCTGTGTGGTTGACATCCACCCGATTGTTGGGTACCTAGTGACTGGAACCTGCCAGGGTTCTCTGGGTGAGAGGCCACCAAGTTTCCCATCAAACCAGCACTGCCAGTCCATTGCAATTCAAGGTTCTGAAAGGGAGAATGGGAGCCCAACATTCACAGCAGTGCCTGGTCTAAAAGATGGGGAGGGCAGCAGGTTGAGCCAGGGTGGGTGCGGTGGTCCTGTGGTCAGCACCCGAGAGGAGTGTGCTGGGCTGCAGGCATGGCTCAGCAGCCTGAGCCAGGAAGGAGCATGGGGGTCATCATCTGTGCAGCGGTAGGGGGAGGGTGCCGATGGGGGCAGGCTCAGCTCAGATGCCTGAGCTAAGACAGAACTCGGCGGTCTTCCTTACTGGGGGCGGGGAGCGGGGCCGGGTCCACTGAGGTACACAGGGATGCCCTTGGGCCTGAGTCTGGGCGGAGCTCTGTGGCTTTCTCCATGCGGTGGCTTCCTCCGCATGGTGGCAGTTGGGAGGAGGGCACTGAGGCACACCTTTTCTTTCATTTATGTTTCCATCTTATATCATTTTCTTCTTCTCATAACAGTTACTTTAACTCTTCTTTAATGCATATCTACTGTTGATGAGTTCTTTTAGTCTGAAAATTATTTCACTTTAAAGGTATTAGTTATTACAATAGAATAATAGGTTTGCAGTTTTATTTTTTGATATCGTCAACATTATTTCGCCGAGCCCTTTGTTGCATTGTCCCTGCCAAGAAATTTGAGGAGAAATTCTGACAAGAAATTTATTAATTTATCTGAAAGTAAGATTTTTTTCCTCCTCTGAAATACTTCTACTATTTTCTCTTTATCACTGGCATTTGAGAAATTTGATTATGATATGTCTAGGTATAGTTATCTTTTTTTCTTTCTTTCTTCTTGGAACTGAGAATTGAACTCAGGACCTTGCACTTGCCAGGCAAGCACCTTGCTACTGAGCTATAATCCTGGCTTCATGGTTGCAGTTCATTGACTGTTACGGATCTGTAGGTTTATAGTTTTCATTTCATCAAATTTGGAAAAATTTTCAACTATTACTTCTTTAGATATTATTTTAATCCCATCTTCTATCTTTCAGATTCCAACTAAACATATATTGGGCCTTGAAATTGTCCAAATACTTGCTGATGATCTTTTTATTTTTTGAAATTCTATTTTTTTTTCTGTGTTTTCTTTTGAGTTATTTTTGCTGTTATATCTTCAAGTTCAGTATCTGTTTCTTTTGTAATATCTAGGCTTCCACAAATCTCATCCAGGATATTTTTTTATTTCACACATTACAGTTTTATTCTTTAGGAGTTCAATATGAGTATTTTAAAATACTTCTTTCAAATCGTCTCTTGACATTTGAACATAACAGATATAGTTCAACATTTTATAATATTGTCCTTGTCTGCTGATTGTAAAATCTACTCAGTTCTTAGTTGGTTTTCATTGACTTACTAGGGATATATTTTCTTTCTTCTTTGCAAGTCCGAAAAATTTGGATTGGATACCAGAAGGTGTAAACTTTGTATTTTTGAATGTTGAATATTTTTGAGTTCCTATGAATATTTTTGAGTCTTGTTTCATTACATAGTTAAATTACTTGAAAATAATTTGATGTTCTCCTGTCTTACTTTTAAGATATGACTAGTATGCCAAGATGAAAGCAAATCTGAGGTATGCTAATATTTGTGGAGACTTACAGTTCTCTGCATAACTTTCTGCTCTCTAATAACTTGTCCTGCAAGCTCTAGCTGCTATAATCTCCTTGGGATCTCAACTCCAATTCCTAATGCAACAAGTCTGCCTTGAATCTCCTCTTTCCTTTACCACTGCCTGGGAACTATCTCAAAGCAGTAAGTTGGGGCAATCTCAAGGCTCACTTCATTCATATTCCTTATTTCAGAAAAACTGTCTTTTATTGCCTGATGTTCAGGATTTGAAAAGCAATATTTTATATATTGTACTGTATGGATTTTTGTTGTTGTTATTTCAAGTGGCAAAGTATATTTAGTAGTTAATATTCTATTTGGGACATAAGCAATAGTCTCAACTTTATGAAATTTAACTAAAAAATTAGAAAATAAAGGACAATATATATGAACTGCCTATTACTCACACAGTGTATTTGCCAACTTATTTTTATTAGCATTTTTTATTACTTGTAAAGATGCTATACTGAGTACTCTTAGAAATAACAGAGATCAGAAATTTATAGCCTGTAGATCAAATCTATTCCAGTCTATCTTTATACAATGTGTTGCTAAAATTAGTTTTTACAATTATAATGGCTAGTGAAACAGAACAAGGAAGAATATGTGATCTCCAAAGTCTAAAATACTTATCATTTAATAATGTAAGAAAAAATATACTGATTCTTATAAATATGATTAAAAACTAACTATCTCTAACTTCTGTAGCATTAAAAACATAATTTACCTATTGAGATGTGCAAAGATATAATGGGATCTTGTGGAAGCTTAGGCTCCAACACATTTAATACAAGTCACACATGCCTTCTCAGCCGGTAGCTTGCCACAGTTCTTCAGTTACATAGAACTCGGATGTTTCATGGACTGGAACTTTAGTCTACCAAACTTGAGCTGAGATGTATTGGAGACTAGAAGTTTAGAGAACACGGCAGTGTGAAACAACAGATGGAGATTATATGGCCTCTAAGTAGATCATCTCCTTAAGAATGATGTGGTGGTCAGCTTTAGAAACATGACCTGTTAGTATGAAATTATATTTGAATTTTCCACAAGCCTTTTGGAAAACTGATTTGAACATGAGAATGAAAAGATTGTATCATAACGCTAAAAAAATACTATGAATAAGGGCCCAAAAATCAACCAGGAAGACCTTGTTTCCATATAAAAAGAAATAACATGGAGCAACTCTCTCTTGAATCAACTTAAAAAGATGGAAACCTGTGAGACCTGGAGGTAGAGAAGATGGTGAGAAGTTCCAGACATCAGTAATTGGGAAGCGAGGGCAAGGACAGTGGTATGTAAGAGCCCACTTCATCCATTGGGCAGAGACAGCCCAAAACAGACATTAGCCAGTACCGCAAATGGTACTGGTCCATGGGAGGCTGGCGCTGATATAAGATCAGCACAGGGAAGACAGAGTACAGACAAGTTATAGAAATTATCAGAAGCAATCACTTTTGTGGAGAATTTTGAGTTCTTGCTCATGTTTGATAATCAGTTTATTGATCTAGCAAATTCTGAGGTTCAGTATAATGATATACTAACTGATGTTGTGTTGCCAGATTTAGAGGGAAAAAAACAAAAACCATAAACAGGATCACCAGTTAGATTTCATTTCAGCTAGTACTTTTTTTAAATCACAGAGCATGTCCAGTGCAATATTTAGTACAGGGTTATATTTTCTTTTTCTGTTTCTTTGAAATTCCCATTTAACTAGTTGTCCTATATTTTATCTAGTTGTGAAGGAATTTTTAATAGTAGATATACGTATTGTTATATTTTCCACCCAAATTTCTCCCAAATCAGTAGTTTCTTCATCTGCATTTATTCAGTTTCCCATTCTCTCTCTTTATCTGCATGCAATTGATTATTAAGGATTGTGTGCTTGAGCTCTAAAACATTTTCAAATTCATTCTGTTATCTTCATCTTTAAATTTAAAGTCAGATTTTCATCTTTTCTGGTGTAGAGATTTACTGATTTTCTAAATTAAATTTTTGTTTTTCTAATCCCTCCTCTATGTTGCTGATATCTTGTATTTTTGGATTAAAGCTTTATTACTTAGTAGTCCTCAATTACTTATTACTTCCAATAGACTAGGACTTAGATCCATTGAAATGACCCTTTACAAGCTATGTTTTACTTCTGTGGTTATAATTGCCACCATCCTCATATATATATATATATATAACAAAGTTGTTCACAACTCTGACTTTTTGCACGTGTTGTTTGTTGTATCTCTAATGCTTTCCTTTCTAAGGTACTCTCTTATTTCCTGCTTCAAGAACTTATTTAAATGTTGTCTCCTCTCAAATTTTCTTTACATTCCCCAGCTCCCAGTCATTCAATCTTTTTTGTCTCATGCTTCTACATTGTTGTTAAAACACTTAACAAATTGTATTGTTGATAATTATACCATATCTATCTTGCTTCTTAGATGGTGAGCTTTTCAAGGGTAAGAATTATGTTTTACTCATTGTCTTAAATATCCAGTACCTACCATAACATGTGATACATAGTATGAATACAATATTGGAATTAGAATATAGCTATGATTCATTCACCAGAGAAACTAATTGCCATAGGACACCTGAAGTGATAGTGTAGCAAGCAGATACATGGAGAAGCAAACCAGTGAGAGATGGGATACATAACTGGTTCATCGGGCTACATATAAATTACCAGGCTTGCATGTATTTTAGCAGGAGCAAATGCATGTGTACTGAGCATTACGCATACAGCTACAATGTGCAGTACAAGATGAAGACAGCAGGGGATGAATACTACTGGGAGTAGGAGTGATTACATAAGCGCTCGTCGTGGCCTGAGGACAGCTCAGGTCTAGGAAGTTGGAAGTTTAGGAGCCTGCTTTGCTATCCTTACAGCCTTTCCAACTGCACAGCTGAAACTTATCATAACAAGATATGTTTGATCACCTCAACTTAACAGTATACTTTTCAACTCTTACGAAATACTGTACCTTCAACTTTCTAACCTGTGAACAGCTTTACTTTTAGGGTCACTGTCTGGCCATGTCCTATATATGAACTTCCCTCAGTAATATCTGAATAAACAAGGAGAAACTTCTTACAAGCTTTACAGTATTAAGGAATTTTGCTTATTTATTTCTCCCATTGGGATTGCAAGTCATTAATTTTTCATAGAATTTTACATTGTGTACTAGGATATTGTAGCAAAAGGAAAGATATAGTAATTGTTTTTTTAATGTAGTTCAAAAATCACCTTCATCAGAATCCTTTGGTGTATCTTTTAGGAAAGCAAATTCTTGACCCCATCCTTCATTTATGAAGTCAGATTTTAGAGAGTTCCGTTCATAAATCTAATTTAAAATAAAATCTATATTAGGTTCTTAAATAAGTAAGAATTGAAAAATAAAGCAGAAATATACCACAGGACAGACTCTTATGTCTGGGCAACTGTGGGACTCACCTACACTATGAGATGAATGACAAAATATTCACTTTCAGAAAGCCAACATCTTCGTATAATCACCATGGCCACATTCTGAGCAATGCTGTCATGGCCCCGACTCTGCACCTGTACATCATCAGCACCCTCGACACAGCCTGCATCGAGACTCCCGACTTTCTGATGAAACAGGTAACAGCATAAATCACATAATTTGTCAGTAGTTTAGGGATAATGAGACAGTTGAAGAAGAGTAGAAAACCTCCTGACATTGTAGTTCTCAAGTGTCAGCTAAGGACCAAACTTGCAAAGAGGTGTTCTAAGGATAGCAGTTATGTTAACTCTTTTTTGCTCAGTAACCTTCAGTCTTCTGCCTACCCACCTTGAGGTACCTGGTAAATTGATTTGTACACTAAAACAGCTCAAGGAAGTTTAGGGGTGTTGTTTTCATGTTGATAATAGCACATACAAGATGAAAATTCTCATTCAGATCCTGAACTCAGATACGTTTGCTCTGCTTTGCTATAAAGCTGGTAGTTGCATGATTAAATAAAAAAGCAAAACAAAATCTAAAATAGTTTAGTTGACTTGTAGGAGTTTAACAGAAAAACAAAATTATGTTTTTGTACAAATAAGTGTCATAAAATATTCAACTCCAAGTCTATCCACAAAGCCCAATATTTTTGTATATAATAAAACTAATCTTGAAATCTTATGTATTAATTGGGTAAATTCTCTTTGGAAATTTTTATGTCATTTTCCAAAACACTAAAGTACTGTAACAAAAGAGTCAATGCTAAGGTAGCTTTGAAAACAAAGCTCTCATACATAACAGTTTCATATGTAGGTGAGGAACTGATGACCGTCTTGCCCCTGTGTTGAAGGGTCTTTGGTGCATTGCTTTCCAAATTCTAGCCATTGGAACATGGAGGAAGTGTTTATCAGGGGAAGTCCAGGGCAGGAATTCCACCTGAGTGCGTGGAATGAAAACTGCCCACGTCAGTCCTGCTCTTGATGAGAAATTGGTTCCGTGGGCACATCTAGCTGCAAGGGAAGCTGAGGAATATGGCAGAGAGGGAAGGAAGAAGAAAACGTATAGTGGAATGCTAGCAGTCTCCCTTGCTGCCCAAAAGAGTTTTCCCTTACAGTTGTAAGCAAGGATGTTTAGCACTTTGTTTAGAAATTCATAACTTTCCATTCAAAGAAAAAATCAAGAAGTGTTCTAGAATGATGTCAAGGTTACCACTTTAAAAAATTGCTTGAAAAGATTTCAAGGTGGAAAACTCATGATACCAATTTACGTTGGCTTCATTATTCTTAATATTTTTGCACTATTTCTAGTTTATATTTCTCATTAGTTTATCCTCATGATTAATTTTAATGTTTCCTTTCCTAAATCTGTTCTTAGCTAAAAGACAAATACTTTTTAACTTATATATTGCACTTATAACTTAAAGCTTCCTTATAAATCTAGGGAAATTGAAAAATAAACCATCTCATTTCCAGTTTCTACACTCATACCACATCTGCTATCTGACTTACAGATATAACATAATATCCAACTCTGTTACATTATTACATTTATAATTGACTTGCTGTGTTTTCATTCCAGATGTGCAAATAGTAGCATTTGATTAGTTAAATTTAAAACTGCATTTTAAAACTGTTTGGAAGACTTTTGAGCTTTATTATATAATCTATAGTTTCTGTAGCTTTATTTTAAGATTGATCTGAATAGAAAAGAGAAGACATTATAACTAGTAATAACATTTTATGTTTCATTGTCTGGGAATGCATAATATCAGAGTGATTGGTTTGGGTATTTATTTTCATTTCCATTTCCTGAGATTTTTTCCTATATGTATGTATACCTATGTATTTTCTGTTTTGTATCCTTCACTTAAATGCAGAATCTCTCCACTTTCAGAAAAGCTTCCTATTACGGAAAGGGTAGTCCTTTATGTACTGAGATAGGCCTCTGTGCCCAAAGAAGAATCTCATTTTGACTTGTTTCTTATTTGCAAGCTCTTCTCATTCTTGTCCATAGTCAATGGCATAATCAAAAATAGCTATTCACCAGGTGCCAAGTTTTTTTTTTTTGTGGTCTTTTTCCTTTTTTTTTATCGGTACTGGGGATCAAACTCACGACCGCCTGCTTGCAAGGCAGGCGCTTATGCCACTGAGCTAAATCCCCAGCCCCTAGTGCCAAGTTTGAATGGCACAGAACATGTGATCAGAAGACAAGATGCAGTTAACTCACTCAAGTGGGTCACACATATGATCTAGGATTCACACAGGGCGCTGATCCAAACTAAATGCCACAGGTAAAAAATCCTTGATTACTTTGGATTTGCAGAGTACTGTAAATATACATTTCTCTTCCCCCAAACTGTTGCTTATGTCTCATCCCATAGTGATGTCATGAAAATCTTGAGAAGTACAAAGAAAGAAGCATGGGCAGATATATTTTTCTTACTTTTGCTATTTTTTTGCCCTTCTTTCTTCCCTCCCTCCTTCTCTTCTTTTCTTCCATATTCATCACTTCTTTGCTATTCACAGAAAGAGAAACTGGGAAGGGGTGGACAGAGATGACTGTTAGGATGTTAGTGAGAATTCAGATCTGTCTCCATCAGATGGCTATTACGATGGAAGTCAGAATTCAGATATCACCTAAGTTATACACTTGTAGTAATTGCTACCATGTAAAGACACAGAGAAAGAAGGAAAGAGCACGTGTGTGGGCACTGGATGAAGTGCAGTTCCCAGTCAATCTTTTCACCTTTCACCCCACACTTACTACCTTAATCTTTGTATCTTGGAAAGCATACAAGGACCATTGGGCTGACGCCCACACCCATCACCATGGCATGGCATGATAGTGTGCTTTGATGCAGCTCCCTCTTGGCCTGTATACAAACGATATGCTCACTATTTCATGATGGCCCTCCTCCCTTGGACCATTTGTGCAGTGAGATCATATGTTGAGTTGAAATTTGCCTCCTCGTGACTTCCTTGTCCAATGGGAATACACGAACATGTATAATCGCTCTTGGGTAAGTTCCAGTCTGGACTATGAGAATACCTACGGTGATTTTCCCAAGTTTCCTCCACTGCATTTCCTGCAGCTTTGCCCCTTGATGTTCCTCTTGGATTTGTAACTGTCCACCTTAAAAGGTGCAGAGAGCTGAGAAGCAGAACCCAGCCTGCAGAACAGTGGGGCAGTTCCCTTCCCAGAGATAAGCATAAGTGTAGATTCCTTATTCTTTCTCTGCTTCTGAATTTTAATATATAAAATGATAACAGAAAAGAGTGAAATAAGTCTTGTGATAATTTATAGCAATGCCTGATATAAGAGTTTGTGTTAGCTGTCATTAAATTTGTATTTTTGGTTGTCATGTGATACTCTTAGTTCATTCTGAGCTTTTAATCAAATAAGATCATGGCTGCTTATTATATAAACTACTAAGGATTAATACACTTTTTCTCACGTATGTGCATGTAGTGCATGTGTGAGTGTGTGTGTGTGTGTGTGTGTGTGTGTGTGTGTGTGTAAACCTAAATGAAGGACTCTTTCTCTGTTAAAGATGCATTTTAATGTATATTCCTACCTATTAATTTTTAAAAATATTGATGGTGTCATCTAATATAACATTGTGCATTATTTTCTGAGGGTTTGCTAGACATATCTTTTATCAATTTGCCCTAATTATTGAGAAAATTTAAAAAAAAAACAAATAAAACTGGAACCCTTACTTAACGTTCACATTATCATTCAGACTAGTTATTTATCCAATCCATAATGGTACAGACTATTTAACTGTATATTTGTCCAAAATAATGATAATCATTTTTGCAAGGATTCTATAATAACAGAAAACAAGAGATTAATTTGGCACATTTTGGGCTTATTCTTTCAGTTTACTTAGCTCCTAATGAATTGTGTCAAGTATATCCGGCATTGCCTGTAACACCCACCCTGATCACTGGAAGTGTACACCAGAACTGATTTCACTTTCTTAGACCCAAATCAAAGTATGTGTTTCTGGCTTAGCAGATACTCATTACTGGTAATCCAACCACAGGTATTACTTTACACATACCAACTATAAAATCACTTTTGTCTCGAGTCTTCCAGTTCGTCACAAGAAATTACTTCTCATCACAGAGAAACAAACAAACATACAGAAACAGAAGAGCATGCCCAGAGACTCCTAGCTATTTCCTTGGGATAATTCAGGAAATGAGTAACAAACTACTAACAACCAGATATCCTCTTTCCTCATCCACTAGTTTTTTCTGCTCTAGAAACCTGCATTATATTTGGCCTTTGCCCTCTTGTGGGAGCACCTTACCACGAAAGGCTTTGACTAGAGCCTCACACAGGTTCACATGAGGCTTTTTATGTTTGAACTAACCAACCTGTGAGTCTTCTGACTTCTGTGCCTTACTAACTTACAGTAATTGTTTTGACATTGTCAATCTTTCAAAACATAAAATGTATTCCCTATGAATAAAGGAGCTGTGATTTCATTAAGGATTTGTTACATTTCAAGAGGGAATACAATATTTTATGAAACATACAGAACCTTGTCATATTCTATTAAAGCAATTTCTTAACCCCACCAAAATTGCCTGAGGACTTATAGGGCTCCTAATTATACACAATCTACCTAGGATTTTCATGTAATTTAAATGAATGAGTCTTGTACTGAATGTCTCAGTCTTAAATTGCTCAATGTCTCTTGCTTAAATTGCTCAAGCTTAATATTTTGACCTCTTTCCTGAAAGAGTCACCTCAGAGAACAGAAGATTCTAGAAAAAGGAAGCCTATGTCTTCAGGAAGTTATCAAATGACTCATTTTTTAAAAAGGCATGTACTAGTTCGTACTTCTTTTCCTAAAAATATTGTACAGTTTGCCAGGTGAGGAAAGAAATGAATAGATAGATTGAGGGAGGGAAAGGTTTTATTTCTCTAAATGTTTCTCAGCAAGATGGGAAGATGCTTATTACTGAAACCTGAAAATCTGATCTGCAGAGCTTGCCCACCACTAGCTATATATGAAGGAGGTAAATTGCCAGATTGTAAACACAGCTTGAGTTGCCTCCTTTCTGATGTTTGAACTAAACTTAGGTTCCCTTGGGATCCGACTAGAGTTTTGACAAAATACAGTTCTCTGTTTCAAAGGAGGATAAAAGGAAATCACCTTATAATGCCTCCTTCTCTACTAATTGTACAGAAGTGGCCATTTTGGTGACTTCTGGCATGGATTTGAGGACAAAAGTAAAAATTAATGAGAATTTTTGAGTCTCTGGTTGAAGATGAGTTTTCAGTATTTGGAAAATGTTTTCCGAGCTCAGCTGGATGGGATGTGAGGCAGCATAAGGGAAGGAACAGAAGAGGTGGCGAGTGTGAATTGTTACCTGGTTATCCTTGAAGCTGGGTCAAAAAAAACCAAAAAAAAAAAAAACAAAAAACAGAAAAAGAAAACCAAACTTATGATCAACTTAAAACATATCCCATTTTTACGTCATACCTCATTTTTGAGGGGCTGCTGGGTATTGTGCAAATACTGACTTAGATCACTGAGTCCCTTTACCCAAACAAGTTGCACTGAAACGGCTTATAGGGAGGATTAACCATGTGGCTCAGTTTTTCACATGTACCGTTTAATTTTATAATAATCTTATAAAATAGCCACAATTACTATGCACATTCCCCTTTAGGATGAGGACTCAGGGGCATGTGCAAGTCAGTAAATTGATTAAATTGACTCAACTTTTAAGTCAATGCTACTTAAATAGTTTGCTCTTTCTACACCATGAATTTAGGTTTTTAGTAACAATTGTGGCCAATATTTCACAGAAACAGGAATCATCTACATTCCAAATTGACTCTCCTGAAATCATGGCCCAATGTTTTGGTGCGGCGTGTCAGTCTCCAGGGATAGTAATTCACCATAGTGTGTGTGAGCAGGACAGGGGTGGGGGTGATAGATACTGAGCTTTATTCTTCTCTGTGACAGACAGCAGCAAAACTTTCAAATTCACATCTGAGGAGTGAGCAGGACTTGGATCCTGACCACTCAGATTCATTCAGCAAACTCCCTGAGGATTTTCTATGTGCTAATGGGGAGTTGGGGGAACCCTACAGATGGCATCTTCTTCCTTTCATGAAGATGGCATGGTCTTCTATGCAAAGCCACTCACTAGTAATTTTCACTCACCCTTCTGAACACATCTTCATTTCTCTGCCCTTAAGAAGGTTTCTCTTGAGTTTCATCTATCTCTCTATCTGTCTCTCTGTCTCTGTCTCGGTGTCTCTCTCTCTCTCCATTCCCTCTGAAAAATCAGTTTATCTTCTGAGGCACAAGAAGGGACTCTATAAATTTTGTCTATAGCATCGGGGAAGACAAAGTTCCTGCAGCTTATTTTAAAACTGCAAAAACACACAAGCAAGGCTTACCCAGCCCTGGACTCCAGCCCAAGAATGTGCTGACCAAGTCCACCACTACCAAACTGCATAAAGACCACATTAAAAGTGTAATAACAGAGAAATGGGGCGGGGTGGGGGTGGGGACGGCACCAAGACAGAGCAGGAAGAGTTCTTGAATTAAATCACTTTTATCTGGGCTCATTCGCTTAAGGATGCAATCAACTCACTATTTCAGCAGCTTGGGACCTTAGAAATGTATTTCAAGATTAATTATAAAATGAATTCTTTAAAATGAAAAAACATACTCCTTTCCTATTACTCTTTAACAACGGATTCCGGTTAATGAAGCCCTGAAGCAGTTTAGTGGTTTGACTGCCACCTACTGTTCAGTTTTGGCCACAACTCACAAGTAGCTTGGGCAGGAGGTGAGAAAAATGCCTCCGGCAAACCATTTTTAAGAAAAGTATTCTAACGTTTGTGTCGAAATGAAAGTAATTTAAAATTTTAAAGGATTGCGAGAGTGTGAATGTTTTAAACTCAATTTCCTGTATTTGTCTTAGTGGTTTATGTCATGGCCTTGGTGAAAAACGCAAATTCTATAATGTCTTAAAAATGTGCATGTGTACAAGCGTTTCATTCAGTCTTGACATAGTGCTATCCTGGAAATTTATAAAAATGCCACAAACAAAACTGCATTAATCTAAAAGTATCACCTCATGAAGCTGGTGCCTGGTCTTTAAAGCCAAAAAGAGATCTCTATCATCACACTGTGATGCGGCTTGTGCAGACTTTAAAAATACATGCACTTCTATATAAGGAGATCAAATATTAAACATCTACGATTTCAGAATCACCGTTATTGATAGAAATCTGTTCTGCTAACATGGTAGGCATGACATTCTGTTAAATGCTTCGAGTTCAGATGGCAGAACAATTTTGCATGTTTCTAATCTCTAAATTCCCTGTTGTAGAGTTAACAACTCGTTTTCTGGACATGACAGTGCTATTTACTGTTTAAATACAGAATCCTTGTGGAAACTTTACAAACATGTTATCCCAAGGCACATCTATTTTTATGTCTGAGTTGTCTTGTTTTTAAATAGTGCTTCTTCAAGTTTTTGTACCAAATTATGCATGTAAAATTTCCAAATTTTTTGTTATTACTGATATAGTAGATATATTTGTATGCTTTTTTATTATGTTTGTAGATTGTTTCATTCATACTAAAATCTGGTTTTATATATATATAATATTTTTAAAGCATAAAGGAAAAATTAACTTAGAATATTTTGTCTTTATTAAAATGTGCTTCCTACTAAAGCTATGATGCAGGTTTCAGTTTAAAATGATACCAATAAATTCTCACATTCTAAGATATTTTCAACTAATCTTTTTTCTTCCTCTAGCAGGGATAGCTGTAATGGTAACTTCATTTGTTAAGACAGTCTTGGTTAAAGACAACACAAATATCCTAGTTTATTTTTGTTATACTATTATTATTTTTTCCTGAAATATGAAAAGGCCACCTTACATTTAAAATCACTGTGAATAGGACCATCTTTTTGGCTTTTCATGTCAAGGCACATTGTCTGAAAATTTGTCCTTAATGGTACCAATAATACAAAACGAAGGCTTTTCATGTGACTTTCTTACAGTGGCACTGCTAGAATTTATAAAAATGATACAATGATATTAAGCAACATAAGCAAATTTGGTCAAATATTCATTTTATAGGTTTTCCCCAAGTGAGTCCATCTAACAACAACGACACTAATCCAAAGCCAAAGGAAAATAGTTTTACCTAAAATATTGGCAAAGACATGGAAACAAATAAAATTAAGCTGACCTTTTAAATGTCTGTTTATTGATTTAAATTCACTTTTTTCTTTTTTCTGTGCCATGCTGACGACGCCTGGTAAAATACAAGCATGTATAATAACTTGGACATGACCATTTTTATTTCTTTTGTGTGTCATTACTGAAAGATTGAAGCAAGCGTCACCTAAGTGTAGTGATGCAAAAATAATAGTATCCCAGCCTGGCTGCGCAACGGCAGAGGCAAACAAGAGCCTCATATTCGAGTGTCTTCTAGGTAGCTGACATGACGCAGCTAGTCAGACGTAAATAATGACAGACGGAAACTATCATGAGGTCTGTGAAGCATCAACATACTGCTATCATTTTCTCTCTAACCTTGCCTTGCTAGCAGCTCTCAGCCTTACAGGCTGAGAGATCATTTAAAAAGCAAATCCTAATGACTCTGCTCACTGTAACAACAGTCAGCGAGATTGGCATCAATTTAACTCACTTTAGAAACTCAGAATAACAGCTACTGTTGACTTGCGACACTGTAAACTCCAGTTATTCTCCACAAATCGACCCCCGCATCCAACGCTACACCTTTGCCATGGGTATGGAAAAGATTGCGTGCGTTGGAGAAAGAGTCTCCTCTCTGGTAGGATAATGGTTCATCTCAGTTTCTCGCTTGGCACACTATGTGTAATCTCTTAGGCGGCACCTATTTTGAGGACTAGGTCCTTTGGTACAAAATGCTTTAAGCCTTGCCTCCCCTCCTTTTCTTGTGACACACATTATTTTGTGTATATTATGTATGCATGGGGTAACAGTGGGTAAATAACATTCCGGTGTCCCTGTAGCTTAAGCCTAACATGGTTATGGTTCAGATAAACACGTCTGTACAAGGCTGCCACAATCAATGTGGAATGGCAGAACAATTTTGCAGATGCAGTCCCAGGAAGGAAAAAATAAAAAAGCTGTCTTGTCCAGATTCAGTAGGATCTATTCACCAAGAAAACCTGCGATAAAGCAGTCGTACATTTTATTTGTTAAGACAGTGATGACTTTGCAAGCCTGATGGAACTAAAGCTGATGTGCAATAGGATAATAGTATTATCACTTTGCAAATCAGCACATGGCTTTGCTTGGGTGCAGGCAGGAGGGCAGCAGGTTTGAGAACTGTAGCTGGTAGCCTGAAAGGCAAGGAGATCAAACTGCCTGGTGTGTCAGTATCTGAGGAATAATTGCCATGGCTTTCTTTCAGCTTGGTTAAAACAGATTGTGTGTATGTGTGCGTTCTCTGTGTTGTGAGGGGCTAGAAGAGTGAATGGGCTTGCGTGTGTGTGTGTGCATGCGTATGTGTGTGTGTGTGTGTGTGTGTGTGTGTGTGTGTGCGTGTGTGTGTGTGTGTGTGTGTGTCTGGGCCGGGAAGCAGCAAAGAATGAGGTATACTCACAATGAGAGCTATTGATCTCATTTTATAACACTTTAATCTCCAGCTAAACATCTTACTTACCTCGTGTAAGAGATGCCAAGTTGAAATAAATAATAAACATGCAATATTTTAAGGACTTTTGAATTTTGCATGATAATAAATATTAATGCAGTTTGTGACTCCCAAAGAAAATAGGAGGCACTTAATTCTGTTGTTGATATCAGGTACGGTGCAGGTTGATTTCCCGGGGCGAAAGTGAAAAATGCACTATTTGGACTTAAATTGAGATTTAATAAATAACTAATTTAGGATCTTGTTCTATATGCAAGGATATAATCACAAGGCATTCGTTTTTAAAAGGTTTCATTTATTCTTGTGAGCTTAATTATTGCAAGGAAACTGTGAGCAATTTGTTTTTTACCAGTGTCTGATTTCTGAGAATGGTTATTAAATATTAAATGGATGCATAATTCAGGCAATTAAGAAAGTAATCACACAAAGTAATGTAATGGAAGTTAATTATTACTGCATAAGCAAATAGTTCATTAATGATAGTAGTTGCTATGGCTGCATTCTTAATACATGCAGAACTGAAGCATGAATCCTCTGTGTATTCACGGTGCTGGTAGGAAGTGTGAAGCTACACGGAGAAAGCAACACTAATGAAAAACAGAAGCAAATAAGGCCATATTGACCCCTGACTTGTCTAAATAAGGTGGGATCATCATTCCTTAGGGGAGTTTTATCAAAATCACCTTTGCACTAGCTGCTTATCATTTTTTTTTTTTTTTGGTTTGTAACATAAACCATAACTTAAGGAGAAGCCAAAAGGAATTCAGCTTGTTAAAACAGAAAATCACCAATCACATTTTTCCTCTTTTGTTTTGTTCTTCTTTTAAAATCAATCCTTTTGTTAAACAGTTACGGTCATCATTTGGAACTTTAAAAGACTCCTTAAATTTTTTTGTTGTTTCATAAAGGCATTAGAGTTAATAATAGATCTTTGGTCCTGCTGCTTGACTCCGAGTGAAAGCTCTGGTATTTCTTCTCTAGCACTACCTCTCCAAAGCATTACACTTTATAATGGCTATTTTATATTAATTCAGCACACATGGTTCCAGTGATCCCCAGACCTTGTGCTGCTATGAGGTATGAAGGTGGCTGGAGAGAGCCAGGCAAGGCAGGAAGAAAGGAGACAGAGCGAGAGTGAGGGTTCAGCCCAGAGCCCGGAGGACTAAGTCAGGCCCTCCTGCAGAGGAGCTCAGCCCTTGCATTTACTTTATTACCACCCTGCCCAGGACACACTACCTCCCCGTCACCTGCCTCACCTCGGCATCAACCGTTATGCAAAGAAAGGTAATTGTATTAGGCCGGTGCTCTTCCACCTTTCCTGTTTAGGCATTAACTTACCACACTCGTGGGATTATTTGCTTACCTATTTCCAGTGCCATTCCAGTGCTATTGTGTATCAGGTAAAGGATTATGTTGGTGGGGACACTGGAAGTCTCAAAGAGATGTTACCAAAGACTGCCTAGCCAATGAGGGAAATAAGAGACAACACCCAAGACACACTCATTCCATTTGTATTCCAAGAGAAAAAGCAAGGGTTCCTCTAGAAGAGTGGTTCTTTCAACCTGTTGGGGGTGGTAGTGGTCACGGAGCTTTGAATACTCTAGCATACTTGGGAATTTACATAGAATTTGCATTTAATTTGCATAAATGTAAAGGTTCATGGCTTCCTTAAGCCAAACCATGGAGGTCTAACTTGCAACCCTCTGCAATAGAGAAGTTTCTTCAAAAACATAGTGTACACTTACAAGATTATTTGCTTGATTTTTGGTGTATAAACTGTAAAGACAGGGTTGGAGTTTTAGGTAGCTTTAAGACAGTTTTATGGAGCACGTGAGCCTTGAGCTTAACTTTTACAGATTGGCTGGTGTTTTGAGGACAAATACAGAGCATTTCAGATAAAACAAAAAAAGAAATGTATGCTTTCACCAATTTATTTATTTATTCATTAACGCATTTGTCACTTGACACTGAATACCTACTGAATTAGCTAGGGCAATAAAGGTGAGACATGGTTCCCAGACCTCAAAGAACTTATAATCTAGAATATGAACTATAGCAAGTGTATAAACAAGTATGTTGCAAAGGAAAAATGCAGTTGTTCTTTTTTTTTTTCTTTTTGTCTTTCTCCTTTTTATTGGTACCGGGGATTGAACTCACGACTGCCTGCTTGCAAGGCAGGCGCTTATGTCACTGAGCTAAATCCCCAGCCCCCAATGTAGTTGTTCTGAGCAAGATCCAAAGAGCTATGAGCAGGGGTGAGGAGAGATTTATTTAGGGAGCTCCCAAGTATTTAAGGCAGGAGGCATGTTTCAATAGGTCTTTATTGCAGAAAAACTATACAGTAATTTGGTAAGTGTAAGGCACTGTAAAGATCCCTCGTTTGGTTTGGATGTCATACCTCAAAAAGAGGAGAGAAGCAGCCTAGGCGAAGTCAAAGAGGTGGAAAAATATGTAATATGTTTGAAAATCACATTTAACTTGAATCAAGCACAGGTGATGATAGGGAAAGCTTCAAAAGGTGAATGGGGCAAGATCATGGATGTCCTTATAAAGGAGTTTGAGTAAATTGACGAGAGTCATAGATTTTCCTTCATGTGATGCTTTAGGAAGGTACATCTGGCCATAATATTCAGGGATCTTTGGAGTAGGGTGGTTCTAACGGTAGGGAGAATTTACAGGCTGTTGCAAGAATGTGCCACCCTTGGAGGTGTCTATCTGAGAACATTAACTTATTAATGAACAGAGGAGAGAGAGCAGAGTGAAGAGAGAACTGGAGGAGTTTCTGACTCACATCCCCTTGATGGACACAGAGACGGGGCACAGTAGCTCTGGAATCACTTTCCACTGGAGCCACCACCTTTACTCACCAGGAAGGAAATGGTCAGCCCAGACGGTGATGGTTCCTATGCTGCCTCTGCCACTTTTCCTCAGAAAATCCTTCTGCAGATGCTCCTCACTCAGGACAGGCTGCATAAACCAGTTGTCCCCTTTATTTTCCCAGGAAAATTCATTGTCTTCTCACTCACAGGAGTATCTGCCACACAACAAGGGTATAGAAGGCCAGATCATTCCCATAAATCTTTGACCTTTATAATAAACTCCTATTCTGCCACGTGTCCAGGTCAGTTGAAGCTTTCAGGTGTGGGCTTCTCTGTCCCCCTCTAATTCAGGAGCAAGCTGTTCTTTTAGCATGTAAGTGGGATCTCCTCCATTACCATTGCAAAATTATGCAATTTCCATACTCTGAGAAGAAATTGGGAGGATATTATTATTACCATTTCTGTTTGCTGTTGAACTTACAGGAGATAATTGCCTACCTTAAGATAACATGTCTACTGAGCGATGACTCCAATATTAAAACTAGCCTTTCTACTTCCTGAAGAACTTGATGTCCAAGAAGGCTCTAAAAGACCCTTTATGGTTTCATTGAATTTCTTCCAAGCTCCTTAACTCTAACATTTATAGGTCAAATCCAAATCAGGATCAGGTAGAACATTCAAAACATAGAATTTTGTCATCATTTTAGGGAATACTACAAGATTCCATACAGCATTAAATCTGTTCTTTACTTTTAGGGTTAGATTTCATTCTAAAACTCAGTGTCTGCTGAGATAATTTTCTTCCTGGGAAAGTCATACATTTCTGCCTGGCTCTTCTAACTTGGGAGAAATTCTTTCATTCTTTCCAGTTATTGAAGACTTTAAATGTCAGGCCAGATCCCTACAATAAAAAAGTGGGCACTTCGCTTGCTCATCAGTGTGTCCAACTTCTACTTAGTCTCAAGGTCATTGGTTTACTAAGCCTATTTTAGAAGTTGTCAAAGATCCCCAACGCACTTCCAATTAACTGCTTCCTCTTCACTCATGAAGCGCTATTGCTATCACAGTATAGAATTTTGTGAGTATGTTTGACATTGCTACACCTGATATCACAACAATCTGTTTTAACACGTGTGAAATTAGCTGTTAATCAGTTTCTTTCATTTCACATTTTGTGTCTCATAAATCCTAGAAAAGAAAGCACACACAAGCAGGCTGAAGATGGCGGGGTGGGGTGAGGATGAAGCTGTTTTAATGGGCACTTACACTGGCATGTTAGGATGGTGTTCCAGTTCTCTTCTGGCAGTCTTCCTTGCATTGGGGCTTGCCAGGTGGGGGCATGGTCAGGAAGACAATCCCCGTTTCCTGTGAACTCCGGGTGGTTGCTGAGTTCTCATTAGATAGCGTTTAAGCTGCCAGTGAATGGCTCAGCTCTCACACTGGAGCTCTCATGTTAAACCCTCCACATCACCACTGTGGGAAAAAAACACGCCTTATGGGGACTAATGACTAATTCCCTACATCACATCTAATGTATCCCCGGGTGCTAACTTCAGCACACCTGCCTCCATCACTGGTAAGGTAATGAGATCGCTTGTGAGTTACTGGTCACTGACAACATTTATAATATTCTTCAGCCTAACATTATTGCGTAGGTCAGTGTGCAGTATTTGCTAGGAGTGGGTGAATTCTGATGCTTTGGGAGCCCTGGTTTTATGGGTAGTTGGTCAGTGAAGTGGTTCAAAACCCTTTATAAATGAGGTGGATGTATTTGGAAAGGTTCTAGGTGTCCCATGATACCCTG
This sequence comes from Cavia porcellus, assembly GCF_034190915.1. Taxonomy (NCBI): domain Eukaryota; kingdom Metazoa; phylum Chordata; class Mammalia; order Rodentia; family Caviidae; genus Cavia; species Cavia porcellus. The sequence continues at coordinate 63,007,152 of NW_026947495.1, read as the reverse complement.
TTAAATTTTGTTACTAATTACATCATCAAGAGGTAATTATAGCACTATGAGGCCAGAGAGTTGAAAATCATAACCATCCAGGAAACTTAGCCCATAAAAAGATATGCATTGGCCTGAATGACTAAAGATGGTTAAGAGAAAGTGTGAGGTGGTGTGGGGAAGGAGCTTGGAAGTCCAGATTGCTTTATAGTTAGCAGTGAAATCCACTGGTGGTTGTCACCTCTAGGCCATGCTATAGGGAATTCTCAATTTTAGAAAATCAAAACTTTTTTTAAGTCACTCAGGAATGTGTCTAAAATAATTATTTTATATTTCTTTCTCAAATCTCCCACCCCGTCCCATCTGTGGGTTCTCAAGAAGCTGAACTGAAAGAAATGTGAACTTCCTATGAGTTGCATTTCAAGACAATGTAGGTTTTTTTGTTTGTTTTGCTGTTATACAAAGTGGCCACAGTTAACCATGATGCAGTGAGATACAAGTTAGTCTTCACTCTTCACATCTTCCTTTGTACTTCTTTCATGAAGGAATTAACAGGGAAGACCTTCCTGACTCCTTTTCTGAGAGGCTCTGGCAGAGTGGTTAAGAACACAGACTGGAATTCAAATCTCTTGTGTATTTGTGGAGGTAACTCTGGTTGCTCCAACAAATGCATCCTGAATAGTTCTTTGACACAACAGTTTCTAACTTGTAACAATTTATGCTGCTGTCCCTGATGAGCAACCTTTCATATTGTGACTGAGGGGTGAGGTCCCTTTGTCTTGTGGCTCTTCAATCTCTCAGAAACTCAACATTTTCTGCATCCCACCAGCATATGGATAGTGAGTGTAGAGAAGACATAGTAAGTGATAAATAACCTCTGCTGCTTTCTATTGGTAAAAACTAATCACATGTCTTCAAAAAGATGCAAAGCAAGCTGGGAAGTGTAGTTCATTGCTGGACAGCTGCTACTGTTAATGACTTGGTTCTCTGGAAGGAAGAGCACAAACGTAGGAAAAAATTAAGTGTCTTTGCCACCCTTGGGCAACTCTATACTTCAATTTAGTCCATCATCTATAATAAAGACAATAACAATGCTTATTTTTATAATTGTTATATAGGTTAAAATAGCAAATGTACATAAAATCTTTGGCATACAGAAAACATTTAAATAAAAGGTTTTTTTTGGCTTTTTTCAACCATTTGAATTATTCTTATTGTTGTTCATTTTTTAAGCTACTGTATATGCCCAGCAGATATTTGTGATGAATGTCTCACTTTAGTCTAATTAAAATAATCACATACTATTTGATAAAACCTATGTTCATTTTCTGAACAGAGAAAAAATTTATTTGATAGGATATAAAACTACACAGTATGAAGGCAGTGCCCAAAGAATGTGAAGACTCCCCTCCTCCCATATGGTCTATACCCAAAGGAAGGATGTTTGACTTTCATGCAGGGGACTGTAGAACAGTTCATCATTTCCTTGTCTGCTTGCTTTTCTTCAGTATTTATTTCCATACCATTTCTGTTAAGACTTATGAGCATTTGTCCCTGAATCTACATCAATATATATTTAAAGGGCTGGAAAGAGATTTTACTCCTTGATGTAATTCAGTTGTATTTTAATAAAACAACCACACGAATTGCAAACAATTCATAAAGGTCAATTTCTTTTGCTGTTAATTTTCTTTTTTTGGAGTGCATCCATAAGAATCTTGGAAAGAAATTAAAGGAGATAATTGATGATTCTTTTATCACCAATAAGTCACCACCAATAAGTCACCAATAAGAATCTTGGAAAGAAATTAAGGGAGATAATTGACGATTCTTTTATTCATTCAGCGGGGCCACGCTACTGACTAGAGTGCTAACGTCTCTAAAGGGACGTTTATTTTCCTACAGTTCCATGAACTAACCCTGCACCACATCTGACACAACCCAGTATCAGTGTTAAGACCAAGTGGCAGAGTTATTCTGCAAATGGGCTGTTGACAGAATGAATACCTGGGTTGGAATCTTGACTTACTCCTAACTAGACCTACACAACTTTGGGAAAATTATTTTACCTTTCTAAGTCTTCACTTCCTTATATTCAAACTGAGATAAAAATATTTCTGATTATAGATTTGAGATAATGCATGTAAAATTCTGATCATAGTGCTCGATACACAGAAAATGCACATAGCGTACTCTTTTAAGAGCTTTTCTTATATCTAACCCTGTTGAGATAGATACTATGATTGCTCCCACTTCACAGGTGAGGAAAGTAGGGCCCAGAGGGCTTGTGTAGTCTCTCCAAGATCATATAACTTGTTAAGTGGTAATATCAAAATTCAAGCTTATGGCAATGGATTCTGTGCCCTTACCTTCTCATTAATGTTATCCCCAGCTTACATTTTTATTAAAAGGTAGAAGTTCTGAATTGAATTCTGAAATCTTTAATAACATAGCTCTTCAACTGTGAATGCTGAAGAATAAGGAACTAGAAAAATCATGCAGTGAGTGAATGCATGAACGAATGATGAAAACAAATTTGCACGACCTGAGCCTGGAATATGTCTCAAAATCATATGCTAGAAATGATCATCAGTTAGGCAGGGATGTTACACCATCATAGCATCACACTGAACATAAAGTGATAATTCTGAAGCGCAAATCTGCATCTGAATCATGGGAATCATCTTGCTGAGTCTTTGAGCTCAGATGGAGGAAGCTTGCGACACCCACGGTCCCATGGCAGCACTGTGTGTGTGGAGGTGGTTTGTCAGAATCATTGCTCGCCCCCGTGAAACACATTTTTCTCTGACTTTCTTAAGCCACATTTAGGGTTCCATTAGCAGTGTGAAGGAGGCCCAAGTGTCCTCTGCATTATGCTAATTGTTTAAGCATGGCAGGTTATTACTTCAGTCCGAGGGCTAATATAGATTGGCAGGGGATAGAGCACAAACACAGTTTTCTAGGTTTTGAGGAGCAATTATAAATAGATGAGAAGCCATAAAGATCTTACATGTGGGTGGTTCATCAGTAGGACAGAAAAAGCAGTGGAGCCCAGAGAGCTAAGGGGAGGAGTGGTGGGAGGCTGACAAGTCTACAGCAGCGATTTAAAAATAGCTATGATAATTCTGCAGCAACACAGAACAATAAAACCAAGAGTCACGGTGCTCAAAAAAGACATTGGCCCAACACAATGCTCTTTCATTGGATAAGCTATTTTCATAGCAATTCCAAATTTCAAAATGTCAGCCTGATAAATAGGAGAGATCTGAGAGAATACAGTCAAGGAGTTCTGTTTTAATCCTTAAAGAAAAAAAGAAACTCTTGTTTCTAACAATCTCTTAGAGCTTCAAGGGAAGACGATGATGTGCTTTGAAAACAGAGCCACTTATATTCTGTCTGATGCTATTTTAATATACACAACTATTAAGTAGGTTTAGACCATATTATGAGGCTCATTTTTTCTCTGTAATATTCTCTAGAATATTGGTTAGAATTCAGTAACCATGACGAGCTATAAAGGCTTTGAATATAATACCTTACTTTAATTTCCATTTTGTTCTGAATAGAAGTTCTGACTTGTAGAGTCTACCAGCATCTGGTACAATACATAGTCTGGCAGGTTGCAGTGTGCGCAGACTTCAGAGCTGTCCTGTCCTAGGTTTGAAAATTGCCTCTGCTAGTTTTCAAAACTATTGGCCCATAAATGTTACATACTATTTAATATCTTAAGGCTCTCCCTTCTGATTTTTAAAATGAGGCTAAATAGTATAGCATTTTTTCTGAGACCTAAACTGATGAATGCAAAGCCTATGGTGCAAACTAAATAAATAGTAGCTGCTTGTTACTGTTACTTTACCTGCTGCTCCCTGTAGTTGAATCATATGATATTTGGTAGGTTATGTGATCTCTCTGACTGAATCTTTCCAAGCCAGACTTTGGGCTCAATAATTGTGAAGTGCTTCAAAGTCTTGGGATCTGATCTATATAGGTATATGCTGTCATTCTTCACAGAAATCTCTGTTTAGCTTACATCAGTGGTCTATGCAAGGTTTTCCAAGAAAACTGTGTCTCTTAGGAATCAAGAATTTTGATTTCAGTTGTTCCTCCTGCTAGGCAAAGATCTCTTCAAACCCAACTCCATAGTCGAGATTAGAAATGGGATCATAACTGATTTCAAGGACTAGGGAAATTGACAGAGCTGGAAAGAACGGCCAGACTTCACATACAGATCTATCTTGACAGATATCCTTATGTGCTAATCACCTAAAAATAAAGGAAAGATGTTTCAGGCACTGTCTTGTTTTGCTCTGACTCCCCAGTTGAAAACACACTCAGAATTAAATAGTACCCAGAGAGTAGCAGAGTGCAGTCCTATCTCGACCTCCTCAGCATTGTTATTTGCTCTGTGATGGGAGAGAGAAAAGCCATCCATAAAGTTCCAAGTGAATTAGAAAGTGGCGCAGCTGCAGGCATCCAGGGCCGATTTCAGACCATGTTTTGACATTGATTATCTCTGCCTTTGCTATCGAGTGTCATTCTAGTCAATGAGTCTACAGTGGGGAGTTTAAGGGAGCACAGAGAGAAAATGACATACAGAAGCACAAAGATGATAGTAAAAGAAAACAGTCAAGAAAGGCTAAGCTAGTTTGGGCATTTGGGTTGAAGGGCCAGGGTGGGATACCCTTTAAGGAGGATAGCAGAAGGCCTAGATCATTTCCCTAGACAAATCTCAGGTGTCATAGAAAACTTCAGGTCAATTTTCTGTGTTTCAATTTTTCACCCTCCCTTTACATTGAGGTAATACTAATTATGTGTGGTCATTATTTTGTTTTAAAGTTCCTGCAAAAAATAAAATTCATGAAGATATTCAAGATAGAGGATTGAGCACCCAGTGATTGTAGCAATGCATTTGTTTAAAAGATTATTTTGGCACTACTGAGATTGGAACTTAGGATCCCATGCATGCTGGGCAAGTGTTCAATACTTGAGCTACACCGCCTGCCCAGTGTATCAGCTTTGGGTACTAATTATGGTTTTCATTTCTTGTGTTTATTTCTTTAGGTCTTTAAAAATACTCTTTTAAGGTACTATTATTTTTACTCTATCAGTTGGCTGCATTAGGCTGCAAGTAACAGAAAATTCAACTCAATGTGTCTTGAACAAGAAAATGCATTACTTTAGAGCTATGGACAGATTTTAGGACTGATTGATTCAGTGACTCAATATTATCATCAAAACCCCCAATTATCTCTCGTTGGTATTGCCTGCATCCTCAGACTGGTAGGAAGACTGCCTGCATCAGTTTAGATATCACAACAAAGCCGAGTATTTCCAGAGAAGAGCGAAAGATTCTTTTCCTCTCTATGGCTCTTTTAAGAGGGAGAAGCTTCTTTTTCCCCAAGAGCTGTCTTGCAAATTTCCCTTCAATTCTCACTGGCCAGGATTGCATTCTTTTCATAGTAAAAGGAATAGGATCAGTTTTAGATCAATTAGGCCCATTTCTGGGGCTGAGACTAGGGTCAGGATTGTCTGAGGCACATGGCTAAGGGAGAGGTAAAGAAGATCAGAACAGCATAACTTTTATGTTTAAAAGGGAGATATGGGGGATGAACACAGGGTAGATAACTCATAATGTTCACTAACTCCAACATATATAAGAAGAAACTGAGACTCAGGATGATAAAGGGGTTGCTTAAAATGCTTAAAATGAACCATAGTTGATCAAGCTGTGGTTTTTAAAGTATATAAAATATTCAAAGAACAAGCACATTCTGGGTGCAAGAGGCTTTAAAACCATCAGGCATAAGCCCCCGCACTTTGAAAGTGTGACCCTCCATGGCTCCAGCTCTTCTGCCAAAGGAGCTTACAACTTCCCAACAAGTGTTTCTGATGCGAATGTATCTCCACTCTGCTGGTCTTTCTTCTGAAGGGTTCTCATGTATATCACATGACATGTAGGAAAGCAGGCCTGAATATAAATATCTAATGGACAGGTGATTGCAGAGGGAGGCGGGGAGGGAGGGGATAGAAGGAGAAAAAGAATGTCCTGGTCACTTTCTAATCACTATGACACAACTACAACCAATACCTACAACTTAAAGGAGCAGAGGTTTATTGTGGCTCATGGTTATAGTTCCTGTTCAGCTGACTCGAAGGTAGAAGTGGCATGGTGGAAGGGTCTGGCAGAGGAAATCTGCTTTTGGCCTGGAGTCCTGGAAGCAGAGAGCAAGTGAGGAACCTGGAGGAGATCTGTTTTCCTGGGTCACACCCTCATCCCGCTGACCTCATTTACCAGGCCCTAGCCTAATAACATCCCATTCAGCTATAGTGCTCCCATGATCCACTCACCTTCCAAAAGCCCTGCCTCTGAGCAAGTGAGTTTGGGGGCTCATTCTTATCTAAAAGGGTGGGGGAGAATTACAATCATTGAAGGTCCTCTTGCTCCCAAGGGAGGTGAGTATGGGAGGGCCATGGACAGTGTCTCCAACTAAGTCCCAAGAAAATGGGGTGGGGGTAGGACTGGGCATCCCCTTCTTCCCACCCACAGAGACCCCCGTGGCTTCGTTGTCTCTCCTCTCTATTTCTATATCCCCCTCCCACCATCTTTCACCACAGCCCTCTCTCCCCAGGTTTTCATTTTCTGTCCATTATGGTCACGTCCAGATACTCTATTCTATATGATTTTATCTGATAACCCCACAGTAGGAGATTGGAATCCGTTTTAAGTTCTATATGGAGAGTAGCTCAAAAGTGGTAGTTGTTGCCCATTTTTGCCCGAAGCTGAAGCATCTTCAAGTGAAGCAAATCTTTCTCCTGCAAAAATGCACTGGCCACACACACGGCACCATCCTGGCCTGTTAATATGCTGGCAGAGTCTTTGTCTCTTTGCTGAACCTCATCATATATTCTTAAGACGGTCCATATTTTAGCATAATTGGAGAACATCTTCATGCTAAAAAAGCCATTGTCTCCCACCTTATCAAAGACATTTTTATCCATACTTGGCAGGGGCAAGAGTGGGGATGCTCCCTATCACTGAGACTAAAGCTCACTGTCAGAGCTATTGGCTGCAGTATCAGTGGCTGGGCCACCACCACTCCCTGAGCCAAATATTTGCATGCATGCACATATGCGTATGTGTGTGTGTTTATGTGCAATACGCTTTTAGCTCTGTGCACACCCACCTACATAAACACATAATAGTTGAGCAAGAAGATGAAAAAGGACATTCCTGCTTCCATCTGTGGGGTGGGAAATTAATCCACTAAGATTGATCCAGATTAATGCAGAATTAAATGTTTTAGTTTCAGACATCAACCAACCAATGACAAGTGCCCATGACTTGAGTGTGAATTATCTGAATTTCTATATTGGAAGAAAAGTCTCAATACTGGACTGGAAAAAATGAAATTAAAGGAAATCCACCCATTAATGGTACAGATCAAAAAACAGGGCTCAGCAAAGATGTTTTTCAGATCCACCATGGCCATGGCTCTCACATATTGGTGCAGCAGAAAGGGAGAGCAGTTTCAGGAAATACCACTTTCTGAAATTCATCCCAGACTTATTGAACAAAACTCCTCTGGGGACAGGGACTAGGAATTTTAAGCTACCAGAATATTTTTGGCACAGCTGACTGCAGACCTCTTCTGAAAAGCATATTTCAATGTAGACACAGAGCAAGAAGTTCAGAGAACAATAAAAATGGCTGCATTTAAGTAGAGTGTTCCCCCTCAAGTTCTTTAACCAGATTATCCAATTCCAACCTCCTCTCATCCTATCAGGTTGTACCATCTTACTCATTATGTAGATAGGCTAAGTATAGCACAGAAATGTTAAGTAACAAAGCTGGTGATCAGATGCAGGATTTTTATCCCAACCCAAGCCCATGCTTTTGTGCCTGAGAAAGTCTCTCTGAAAAGGGTAAAGGGCTCAAATACTGAAGTGTGTAGCCAAAAATATTGCCAAGGTTTATGGAACTTAGGGGTTGGTCCAATGAGAAATAGAGAGAGAAAGATGATCATCACAGTCAAAAATGAAAACACCAATGTAATCTTAATGACAAATATGTTTTATTTTATGTCAATTAATATTAAAAAATTTGGTCCAATATTCTTGAAACCAGAAAAGAGGCAGGGATGGATTTTATATAACATTAGTAAACTGTATGGTTTTAGTTACCTTAATTTTATAAGAGCAAAATTAACTAAGACTCTAGAATCCATCCTAGGATCAACTAATATCAACTCTCAGACAACCAAATATGTTCTTTCCACTTTTATCTGGGAAGAAATACAAATGGTAACCAAAGAGTAAGAATTTTGACTTTAAAAGCTATCATCTTTTAGGTCATATTTTCAGACTAGCACACACTGAACCCAGTAGCTTGTACATTTGTTAATTATGTTCAAGATACTTCCCAGCGAGACCTAACATTTTTGGAAAGATGACCCTGTTACCTGCAAATTGCAAATCACATAAAAAGTATGTGTTCATCACGCTGAACTTCTTGAGGAATGGGAAGAGCTCCAAGCATAAAGGTTTATTTTTAATGACCAGAAAATTCAATTAACCAGTGAATCTTATTTGTTAAAAATAAAAGACTTTCCTTGTTCCTACATGGAATGGTCCATGTATGAGCAAGAGGTGTTAGGGGGTAGGTTTAGGGAGTAGGAATATGGAGGTCAATCTCCATAATGCATATATGTTTGAAAGGAGAGGAGTAACCAAATTGTATGTATTTTAAAAAATAAGTCACTTGAATGAGTTTGGGTTCAACATAAGTATAGAGATGAGTTTCAGAAAATGGAAAGTAGCTTCATGCTGTTCTGAGTGGTGGGTTTCATCAAAAGGCAGAGAGATGTGCAAAAGTCTTTTTGTACCCATGATCCTTTGATCCTTTATTTTATAGGACATAAGACAGTAATTTTTCTATTGACTCATGGAAAGATTCCTAAGAGAGGCCCTGAAACAGCCCTGGATTATAGTGAATTTATAAAGTTGGCAGAAAGCATATATAAAAGTGATTTCCATCACTTTGGTTTATATATCATTTTCCATTTAAAAAACCTTTTTTAAAATTATATTTTCTTTGTCAGCCTATATCTATGAACTGTGAAGATGAGATACTGTGCCGATTATTTAATAGAGGAATTAGAAAAATACCTGACTCAATCAACCAGCATCATAGAGATATCAGAGATGTAATTTCAGGGCATGTTCTAGGGATGTGGCCTCAAACTCCTGTCTGCTTGAAGTGATACAGGGAAACAAAACTCCCGATCTACTATACGTTCAGTACAAGTTTGTGCTGTCTAAAATCGAAGAATGAATTTTAGGAACAGCAGAGGTTAAGAGCAGAACATATTTATTGAGAGAGACAGAAGAGGTCCCAAATGGGTTGCCAAGGATCCTGGTATTTTTTAGGGATTTTACAAAGCAAAACCCCAAGGTGAGGCAGGTCCAAGGTAGGGAAAACATGGGAAATCACAAGGTGGGCATGAGATAGGACAGAACTATGGTCAACCTATAAGATTCATTGCTCAGGTACCATTGATTAAACTGGGGACAAATGAGACATGCTTAAAGAACAGTGAGTCTTTCTATAGAGAGTTCGAAAGGTGTCTCCTGACTTCCTCACGGTGACAGAAACCTATTTAGAATATCAATTCCTGATGCTTATCCTTAGGAAGTATGTGGATGCATTTGATTTATCTTTTGAGGCCTGGCCCAAAGCGGAGGTGTCTGTCTCCCCCACTGCTGCAAGGCATGTCATCTTCTGCACTGGCTCCTTCGAGGGCCTGGCCCTGCCTGACTGCCTATAATATTTTTCTCTAACTCAGCTGCCTGTAACAGAAGTCTATATCTCTAACTTCTCTGTAAAGCATCCTGGTGAAGAAAAATGATTTTGAAAATGCCATCTCTTTAAGACAAGTGTAAAAACAAGCAATTTCACCCTTGACATGAAGTTCTTACTTGAAGGAGGCATAAGATGGACAAGTACGGAATTTTCATTGTCATTTTCCACGTGGCAAGAGCAGTCTCATTCCTGCCTACCATTTACAGAGTAGGTGGCCTGTTCTGTGTCTCAGAGCCTCTACTGGATTTTCCCATCTATCTCAATGGGAGTTTTTGAGCTGTGGAGAGAGAGACTTGCTGACCTTTAAAAAGCGCTGATCCATTTGTAGTATCTACTGTCGACTTTGCGGTGACTTCAATATTTCAGTAGAGATTTTTAATAGAAAGGAGCCACACATTTTATTTCTACTTGGCCACTGGGAATTACCATATTTGACCATTTGGGAGATATGATAAATGTTCTTTAGTGTCACTTTACTATATGGCAATCAAATAATAGAACTTGTTCTGAGGAGGGCAGAGAACTAGCTGATTTGGAACAAAGAGCTAGTAAAAACTTAGTTTTTCTATGAGCTAAAATAGACAAGTGAGCCTTGGATTTATGGCCTTTTATAATGTAAGAATGGCTGGGTTTCATTTTGAGAAGGGACAGATGAAGGGCAGTGTCAGAATAAAGGGTGATCATATCCTCTCGTCTGGGATATAATTGTTCCATTCAGATACTGGAAAATTTGGAACAAAACCAAAAAGATTTTCCTTTAAAGTTTACTTTTAGTGTTCTGATGTCAATGACACAAGACAGGGAAATTTTAGTGGTCCAAGAAGGGCAAGTGCGATGGTGAAAAAAAATTGCTCACAGATGGTCTTCCATGCCCCTTCACAAGGGATCTTTGTGGCTGTACGTGGGGCATTCATAGCCGTTCAATAACTGCAAAGATGATATCAGGAAAACACCTTGAAAAATAACTAGACCCAGGGTGGAAAGATGTTGCAATAACCCAAGGGAGATGCAATCTAAACTTAAAGCTAAGTGAAGGCCAGAAGCAGGGTGGCTCAAGGCAGGTACAACTGGCAGTATTTGGAAAGAGACCAAAACGCTGAGGGAAGAGGTAACAATTATTCTGAGATATTTATTTATTTATGCTTACAGACTTTTTCCTTTGGTTGACAATATGTCACAAAGTATGATGGGTAAACAAAGATGCACTGAACATTTGTTAGCTGTTATGGTTCACTGTGAGCCCAGACTTGGAAACAAAATGGTACATAGGAACCAGCAAGCACCGAAAAGAACCAGACAGACCTTTGTGTCATCCAGTCATTTCTAAGAGCAACTTGTAGCTTTTACAGAGCAGTTTGTTCATGGGATGACTGGAGTAACATAAAAAGCCATGCCCAGCCACAGAGAAAATTAAATAATTTTTAAAAATAAGTAAATTAAATAATTAAATATAATGAACCTGTTTCCCAACTGATTTAGCAAAGCCACAAAAATGTACTGAAAGAGGAATAAGCATCTTACACTGATTGACCAAACATTTTTGATATATATTAGGAGTAAGGAAAGAGAGGCTGAGGCATAAATGCATAAATGTTTCCTGAAATTCTATTATTTTGAATTCACGATATTCCATGACATTCCTGACAACTTTTACTTTACTGCCAAGATAGAAAATATTCTTCAACTTCGTTCACCCACTATAAAGAATACCAGCTTTACATAATAAAAAATTAAGTATGTGAAAGTTCCAGCACACTTCTTAGCATAAAGTTAGTACGTTATAAATGTGAATGTGTTGAATTTAAAATTAAGTGAGATTCTTACACAGTTCGAGTTTCGTTGCTAAGCTATTTTATCCTTTTGGTTGAGTTTGTATAATATATATCCCTCTCTAACTACCTCTATTCCTCTTCTATCCTTCTTAAAAGAATTGCCTAGCTTCCTCGTCCTATTTCCTTATCTTCTTCAAATCCCCTTTCCTTGCCTCCTCTCCCCACCCCACACTCAGACTAACCTGCAAGAAGTTACTAATTGCCAATTTCAATAGCCTTTTCAGTTCTTACTTTGCCATATCTTGCTGGAATATTTGACACCACAGGTTTTGTGCAATAACTGTGAACATGCCTCGGTCCTGAGGCATATTTACAGCTTCCTGTCATGCCATGTTGTTGGCGACCACGAATTGTAAATTGATATAGGATGACCTAGGCTCTCCTTACCCCGCCTGCCTTGTGGGTTGGTTTTGGAATACAGAAATCACCTTTCTGTGGGTCAGTGAAATTAGCACCCAGGTGTGGGAATGGATCTTGGCTTGCTCCTTTTATGATGTTAAATTTGCTCATTTTAGCACTGCTTCTACACTGTTCCAAGAAAAAAACACTAGCCCCTCCCTTACTGTCTAATACAGGCTGGCGCTCAGTGGTCCTGATCTCTACCTATCCTGAGGCATTGAACTCCAGCCCATCATGTATTACTAAATTTTCTGGTTCTTATTTCATCCTTTCATCATACCTCTCATAACAGGCAGCTGGGGATGTTGACCAGGTTCCAGATACTATAGCATATTGCATGAGAACTTATGAGGGTTCTCACTTAGGCTCTAGAGAACAGGGTAACATCCCAGGAAATCCTCCACTTTCAAAAGCAAAACCAGTTGATTTAGCAGCCTCGATGCTTTTGGGGGAGATGTCAGTGTTTACAGGTGTCCGAGACATAAGGCACTTAGGCTGCCATCTTTCCAGTCTGGATTCCCTACTGGGTGCCCGCTGATGTAGGGGAATGAAACTCCCACTCAGATCCTGTGTGATCTTGGATAAATTATCTAACATCTCCATTCCGTAGATAATTCACAACAAGCACAATAATGTCTATTTCCAAGGGTTGGTGGAAGGATTATATTACATAAATTTTGTAAAGAGTTTTGCAGAGAACAAGGTCCATGGTAAGGGCTTAATAAATGTCAGTTGCTGTTATTATTGCCAAGTGCCTTCTGGCCTCTGGTGTTATAGGAAACCAGCTTTGAGAAGGAACTCAGAGAGAATAATATTCAGGAGGGAAACTGAAATAAAAATGTAAACCATTTTCACATTGGAATTCAAAATCTTTAACAAGAGTTATGTCTTGTGTCATTTAATGATCTAAAACAAAAAAAAAAAACAGAATTAACATAAAAACTCGGAATCTATTTTCATCTTGAATGATTATCACTGTGTTTTGCTATTTCTCCCCTTTGTGCTCTTGCTAAATTCCCTGCGCAAAAGTCACCTCTTGGGTCCCTTGTGTCGATTTGGCTCAATTATCTTCAGAGCCGCTCTGACCTACCTATTTATAGGAAATGGCAGTAACTTCTTTTCTTCTCCAGGGATTTCACTCCTCTTTTCACAAAGGAGCTTCTAACAGAAAATGGTCCTTGTTTCTTTTCAAGACTAAGCTCTCTTGCCCACTTTAGAACTTGTAACTGGCATCAACTCTCTGGACAAGGGGCTATGTTGTCTGTCAGGGAAGCTTGAGGTGGCATAAAGAACAGACAGGGCCAGCGAACACCCTGGACTGAAGGCATCTCAACAGGAGGGAATCCTGAGGCTCAGGGTCCCAGCAAGTGACAGTTGCATCAGCTTTGATTGCACAAACTGGTGGTGTAGCTCTGCTTCCTTTACTTCCCTCTCCTCTAGCTGCTGCTTCTCTATCTGCTTTGCTGGCTTCTCTTTCTCCATTGGTGCTTAAGCTCCTCAGGGCTCCATGCAAGGGCTTGGGCTCTAACTCTTCGTTTCCTTGTATAATTTCAGCCGTTCCAGTGTGACTCGTTTCCCAAGCTTTAAAAAGTGCATCCAGCTGCAAGCTGGATGATTCCTATGTGAACTTCCCAAAGGTAACTGAAATTTAGTGTGACTAAACTCACACTGTAACAGTGATGGCCAACCTTTTAGAGATCAATTTCCAAAATGCAATCCAAAGCTCCCTTATTTACCACAAAGTGCCAACACTGCAATCACCTGAATATTGAGGTTTTAGTTTAGAATAAAAACAAGTCATACGTTAACATCTTATGTCTTAGAAGAAAAATAAATAACATGCATACCATAGATTCACCTCTACTGCCTGATAGTGTTTTTTTCTCCCTCGAACTTCCTTCTCCCCCAGTATCTCATGGCTGGACAATAGTGCTACTCCCTAAGTTGTTGCCCATAGAAAAGGACATAAATTTTAACTTTTCCTGTCCACTTAATCAATCACTATTTCCTGCCACCTCTATTTAACTTCAATTGGCAGTAATGGTGCTCTCCTCCTCCTGCACTGGTTGATACCAGAAGAGTGCTAGTAAGGAGCTGGACTTTCACCATCTTCCAACAGTAATGAGACCATCATCATGTTTTTCTTTTATAAGGACATCTATCATTGGACTTAGACCTACTCAGATAATCCAGAGTGACTTTCTCATCTCAAGATCTTTAATTACACCTGCAAATGCCCTTTCCCCAGTAAAGCAACGGGCACAAATTTTATGGATTACGGTTTGAAGAAATAGTTTTTGAGAGGCCCAGGGCCAGCACCATTAAACCTGATATAGATTCTAAGTTTCAGATGACTGAAGTGTTAGAATTATCAGACAAGATTTAAAAGTGGCCATTACTAAGCTGTTTTAATGAGCTATTATGTACATTTTAGAAACAAATAAAAAGATAGAAAGCTTCTATAAAGTATCACCAAAGAAATGAGAGATATTGAGAAGAACTAAGTGAAAACTTCAGATTTTATAATATGAAAATTTAAGTCTCAGTAGTGGACACAATAGCAAATAGAGGGCACAGAGGAAAGAACTGTGAATCAGAAAGGATAGAAATTATCCAATATGAGCAACAGAAAAAACAGATTTAAAGGGAAAATAAAACACCTAAACAGAGCTTTGGGAACCTGTGAGACCATGACAAAGATCCACTGTTCATAGAATCGAAGGAGAAGAGAAAGAGATGAGACTGAAAATGATTGAAATAAAGACCCCAAACTTCTCAAACTTAAGAAGAGACTCAAACCTGTAGTTTTAAGAAGTTGAGAGAATCCAAAGCAAGATAAAGTCAAAGAAATTTGTGCCAAAACAAACCATAGTGTCGGGAAGCTAAAGAAAAGAAAAACTCCTAAAAGTAGTGAGGGGATAGCAGTATCTATCTAGATGGCAAAAGTGATTAGAATGACACTGTGTTCTTCACCATAAACCATTTAGAATGAAGTGACACAATATTTTCCAAGAGTTCAAAGAAAGCTGTCAATCCGGAATCCTGTATCCAGAAAATACGTCCTCAGGATTGAAGGAGAAACTGAGGCACTGTCAGATGAAGGAAAACTAAGAGAATTTGTCTTCAGCAGGCCTCTTTTTTTTTTTCTTTTTGGTACTGGGGATTGAACTCATGACTTCACACTTGCCAGGCAAGAACTTACATTGCTGAGCTAAACCCCCAGCTCCCATCAAGTTGCTGAGAGAATTTCTTTAAGCACACCAGAAAAACACAAGAAGAAATCTTGAAAAATCAAGAAGGAATAAATAAAACAGTAAGTAAAAATGTGAGTAAATACAACTCTTCCTTCTTTTGATTTCTAAGTTATGTATGATAGTCAAAGCAAAAATTTAGTCATAATATTGTTCAAATATATAGAAAGAAATAAAAAATTATATTGTAAATTAGGGATATTAAGGAGATGCAAAGAGAAGTCAAGTTTCTATACTTCACTCACTTTGACAAAATCATAAAACCAGTGTAAGGGCTGGGGGTTTAGCTCAGCAGCATAAGCACCTGCCTGGCAAGTATGAGGTCTTGAGTTTGATCTACGGTCCCCCCAAAATCCCCAAAATATAAAACAAAAGACATTAATGTCATGTTTATTTGATGTAATATCTAGAGCAACCACTGGAAAAAGTATATAAAAAAGGTATGTTCAAGAATAATATATTTCATTTTATTTTTTTCTTTTCTTTTGTGGAACCAGGAATCAAACTCATGACCTTGCACTTGCCAAACAGGCATTTATGCTGCTGAGCTAAATCCCCAGCAAGAATAATATAGATAAATCAAAATTGCACCCTTAAAATAAGTTCTAATAAACCATAGGAAAATAGCATAAAAGAAAATAAACAAACCAACCAAAGAGAAAATCAATGATAACAAAGAGAAAAAGCTAAAAAGGGTGGATTTGCACCATGCAACATGAATAATTATATTAAATATAAATGATCTAAATATACCAATTAAAAGACACAGTGGATTAAAGACATGAGCCAATTATATGCTGTCTATAGGAAACACTTCAAACATAATACAGATAGAAAGTACAAAGAAAAATTATGTCATTACAACCACCAATCCAAGAAAAGCATGAATGTACTAACAGATAAAATAGATTTCAGACCAAAGAGAATCACCAGAGGCAGGAAGAGACATAATGATCAATCCACCAAGGACAGTTAGCAATACCAAATGCTTCACCAAACAACATTGCTGCAAAAATATGTATAGCAAAATCTAATGAAACTGAATGGAGGAGTGCAGAAATCTACAGTTAGATAAATACCCAACTCAACAATTAATAGAACTAGACTGAAAAATCAGTAAAGATACAATAGAACTGAACAATACTATTAATCAGTAGGATCTAATAATCAGTATAGAATGTTCTACCCAACAGAACGATCCTTGCAAGAGTTCTGGGAACACACATCAAGGTGAATCATTCCCTTAACTACAAAACAAACTTTTAAAGAACTTGAAATCATATAAAGTTAGATTCTTTGACTATAATAGAATAAAGCTAGAAACCGATAACAGCAAGATCACAGGAAAATTTATAACACTATATGTATATGTTAGAAAAGTAGAAAAGTCTTACATAAAGTAATCTTAAATCCTACTGCAAGCAAGAAGAATGAAATAGGAAAACAAGAGCAAAATGACTCCAAAGCAACTAGGAGGAAAAAGGAGCAGAAATCAATGAAAATGAAAGGAAAAAAATAGCAAAATCAATAATGCTGGTTCTTTGAAAAGATCAACATTGACAAGAGACTGGCAAGAAGTGGCATAAAGTAGAAGAAAAAACACAAATTACCAACATCAGGAGTGAAACCAGGACTATCACTACAGACCTTGCAAACATTAAGAAGATCAGAAAGTAATAATATGGACAACTATACACATATAATTGATACCTTAGATAAAATCAAGTACCTCCTTAAATTACCCCAGTTGCCACAACTCACTCAATATGAAGTGGATCATTTGAATATCCTTTTAACTATGAAGACTCATTGTGTTCAATAGTACCTGTCTTGGTTACTTTTGTCTTTTGAGACAAAATACCTGATGTCTAAAATTAGGGAAGGGAAGGTTTATCTTACAGATTTTTGGAGGTTTCAGCCCATACTCAGCTGGCTCCAAGGCAAGGTGGCATGGCTGAGGGGCAGCCGTTCATGACTGCCACAAGTGACAAGATGAAAGGGCAGAAAGTGGGGAAAAGCACACCTCCTTCCCTCTCTTATGCTGTATGCTGGCTCCCTGCTCCTGGGCAGGTGCAGCACTCACACTGCCAATCTCAGGGCTAGAAAATAAACCAATCACAAATGCTAGATTCAGCCCCCTCCATGACTGCATGAGGCTTGGGGTGAGGGGCATCCAAACACAAACCATAACATTACCATTCTCTAAACTTACTCTTTTTTAAGCTATGAGAATTTTACCTAATTCTTTAACACATATGTGATTTAGGGCAGACAGAAATCAATTATAACTTGAGTTGTTAAAGAAACATGATTTTTCACAAGTCCTGCATTATATTGAAAATCCTGCTCTAGATTTTTAAAGGCATAGATTATTAAAAGAAAAATAAATCAAAATATTAAAAAAACCAACAACATAGCAGAAAATTACCTCATGAAATAATTGTTGAACTGGAAATTATTAAAATTAAGAGTCCTGCTTTATGAATTTAACATCAAGAGAATGAGAAAATGGGACACAGAGTGGGAGAAAATATTTGCACAAGACACGCTTATTAAAGGGCTATAGTCCAAAATATACTTAAAACTCAAGCATAAGAAAATAATTACCTAATTTTTAAAAATGGGCCAAAGTCTTTAGCAGGTAACTTGCTGAAGAAGTACATGTAACAAGTAAGCACATGAAAAGATGTTCCACATCATAAGTCATCACAGAAATGCAAATCTAAATGAGATTCACCGTACATCTATTAAGATGACCCAGTGCTGGTGAAGATATAAGGTAACAGGGCACTCATTTATTGCTGGTGGGAATGCAAAATGCTACAGCTACTTTGGAAGACAATTTGGTAGTTTCCAACAAATACACTTACTATATAATCCACCATTGTGCATTTCAGTGTTTACTCAAAGGAATTGAAAACTTATGTCCTTAACTACCTGGATAAATAAAATGGTGCACATAGACAATGGAGTCTCCATCAGTCCAAATAAGATATAAAATATGAAGCCATGAAAAGAGATCGAGGAAACTGAAGTACATTTACTAAGTGTAAAAAGCCAATTTGAGAGGGCTGTATAGAAGATGACCTGGATGGCTCTCTTTGAATGTAGAACAATCACTTCTGCAATAGTTAAATGGAGCCTTATCTCTATGTTCTGATACACATAGAGTGGTTAAGTTATATTTTTTATCCTTTAGTTGGTTCTAAGACATGTAAATAAGGCTAGCTGAGGTACTGATACATAATTCTTGAAGCCAACATATTTCCTTTTATCATGTTTCCTATAAACGATTGAGCACAGTGGGTGACAGAGCCACATGGCTCCAGGTATGTCAACTGGGTTTGAGCTTCAAGATAAGAAGCTATGACTTTCCAGGGCACAAAAGTTTACATATCAAAAACTAAAGCAACAACCTCCTAAATCATTTAAATGCTACCCCACTTGAGTTATGCAGATTGGTCTTTTTGTATACTCTTTCCCTGCATATTGCAGAAGTGCATTCTCACCACCTGGCCAGCTCAGCTCCCATTACTCATGTCCTCCACTTTCACCGTCACTCATTTTTGAGCCACTCCTTTCTTTATGAGATAATAAATTTTGGGTAAGGATTTGGGTCAAGGTCTTTTGTTCTGTGTATCTTCATCCAGACTAGACTCAGGACCCCTTGGCTGGCTATAACTGTAAATATGTCTTAGTGTCTTTATTTTTGCTGTGCTTTACAATGAAGGAAATAGATTAAAATTAACTCACCAGGATTTCAATGTTTTAATGGGATTACAAATATAAAACTTCACAGCCCCACGGACAAAAAAGGGTGATTATAAGAGATTACAATATTGGGATTACAATATTTGGCAAAGGGATCACAGTAATTAGGTTATGATATTACAAGGGATTACAATACTGGAATTACAATACCATATGTTGTTTGATTCCAACTAACAGACTGATAGTCTGGAAAGGGCAAAAACTATTGAGACATTTAAAAATCAGTGGTTTCAGTGTTTGGGGACTGAGGTCTAAAGAAAAGAACAGTCAGAGCACAGAGGACATTTAGGGAACTGAATACATTTATGTGATCTTGCAGTGACAAATACTTCATCACACGTTTATGCAAAACCATAGAATGTACAACACCGAGAGTGAGCCCTAATGTGAACTATGGACTTTGGATAATTATGAAGTATCAATATAGGTTCATCAGTTCTAACAAATGTCCCGCTCTAGGGAGAGATGCTGATAAGGGAGAGGAATGCATGTGTGTGGGGAAATCTTGGAATATATGGGAAATTTTTATACCTACTTTTCAGTTTTGCTGTGAACCTAAAACTGCTCTAAAAATAAATTCTTTTAAAAACCACTAAAACCACAACATGAAATAATTGTTTAATACTTTCAAGATAATACATAGAAAATTAATTTAGACTAAGCTAGATTAACAGACCTTAAATAACTCAAGTTTTTATGGTAAAAGATTCCTTTGACCCATTTTACTTATGATTTCCCTGAAGTAAATTTCTGACTACATTGGCCTTTTGTTTTGTTTTTTATTTCTTGCTTTGTTTCTTTTGAGAACCCTTTCTGTATGAATATAGAGTTAGTTTGATAAAAAGCATACTGTAAATTGAGACAGTCATGCTTCTGTAATAATTTGACTTGCACCAGTCCTCTTTTGGTCCCAAGTTTTACCTGTGTTGAAGAATTAGCAAAAACTGAGGGCTTGGGATATAGCTTAGTGGGAAGATGTTTGCCTAGCATGTACAGGTCCTGGGTTCAATTCCAGCTTGGAAAGTAATAAACCATTCTGGACTAGGATGGATCTAACATTTTGCAAAGTAATTTGTCCTTGAATATTGGAGACCAGAACAAAAACAAAAATTAAGCCCATTTTTTTCTCCTTGCTGTCATGAGTGGGGTATGGGTTACATTGAGTAAATCACAACCATTGTGAATACCTCAGAGCAGAGGTGTTCATTAGGCCCCATGGCTTGGTGGCAGTGATAACTTAAGTTTAGTAATCAACAAGAATAAGACTAAATGCCAACTTTGCTCCCCAGAACTGCTGGCTAGGCCATCATGGTAAACTGGAATAGGCATGGACCCTGGGATCACAGGATCTGGGCTCTACTTCGCCTCTGGTTTACAAACCAAGGAAAGTCACTTTCGCTTTCCAAGCTTCAAATTTTATATTTGTAACAAAACGATACCTTCTTCCCAGGGCAATAAGAAATAGAGATAAAATAAAATTTACAGACAGAATTGCTCATAGTACAAGCTGTAAAGTGGCACTCCTGTTCTTATCTGGGTGCACACCTACTAGGCTGACCCATCCCTCCAACTGAGCTGTGGGCTCTTGGAAAAGAGACCTTTGTCATCCTCACGGCCCTCATAATTGTATCTTGGACTTGATATTTGTTGACAATAAAGATGACAATGTAAGTGAAATGAATGAGAATTAATAAATAGTACTAAAGTCCCATTAACACAGTTGTACAAAATTTTAGCGCATGGAAGACTTTAACAAGTTTGGGAAAATCTCAATTTCTGACCACACCTCCCACCCCATGAGCTTGTAATTCAGCTGACCTATTAAGCATTTCAACAAGTTCCCTGGGTAATTACAGCACAGGTGCTCTGTGTCCTCCTGATCACATCTAAAGAAACAGTGCTTTATGGAAACAGCCACGTCATGCTGAGTGTTCAGTAGTAAAAGGATGGCCAACTAATACATGAGGTAAGAACTGATGATCGTTTAAGAGAAATTTTGATCTGCAGGGTCATTCAAAAATCTACTTTATCACTGAGGTGCCAAGCAGTTATTATAAAACTAATCAAAACTTACTTTTCAGAAGTTAATTAACATGTTTTATGTCCTAGCTACCATGGCCAAAACTATATATGTACATGCTGTCTTTTTGGCTCTGACTTGCCTTGTGAAGAGAAAATGGAAATGGAATAAAATGTCCACTGGGCATTAGACTGCAAATGCATTTATCTGGCAGCGAGGCATTAATTTATAAAGACAACTGTACTGCATTATGCATATAGTCCATCCTCATTTGGTTCCTAAACTGGTCTCTTAATGAGACATTTCCTTTCTCTAACTGCTTCTATTTAGGACAAAGCCTTGGAAGCGATGAAAAAATAATTACACTTTCTGGGATTATTACTCTAAATTATTTCTTTTTAATGTTAGAAAGAACTGATTCAAAATTAAGAAAATAAGAACTAGTACAAGAGCACCAATTTAATATAGGAACAATTTAGGGACAGATTTTTTTACTCCATGACAATAAGTAGTATAGAAACAGTTACTTTTTACTTTTAATTTCACACAAAGACTTCAAAATATTGATAAAGTAGGGCACATTTTCAGGTGAATGGTATTTTAAAGAGAGGGAAATCTATTCTGGTTAGGCCATAAAACTGAGACTAATGATTTTGATATTTTCTGCATTCTTACCATGTATACAAACTACTTTTTGCTAATACATAAATTATCAAAAATAAGATATGAAATTAGTTTACCAAGAAATCATACTTCTCTGGGGCCCATTGGTATATTTTATATGTATTTTGGATCTCACTGAAAATCCACAAGTCCCTAACCCTGTTGTGAAGTTACAGTAAAATTAGTATCACCAGTTACTGTTATATGTACTGTAAGTCACCTGAACCATTTCTGAACATGAAAAAAAATGAACTTTGAAAAAAACACTGTGTTCTTAGATCTTAACTCTATTCCAAAGCTGCAATAATTACAATAATTATAAAGATAAAGGGTAAAAGTCACAGAGTGCTGGCTGGGACATTCCAGAGCAGGAGAAAGCTTGGCGCCATTTTTATAGTTATGCCTGTTAAGATTTAATAGATGGAAACTTTCATTAGTGAGCTGTGCTGCAATTAACTTCAAGGAAGTTCCAGACTACTGTATGTTGCTGTTACGGACAGAAAACTGTTTAGATTTCCCTCTTGAAGGAGTGTATTGGACTTTCAACGTTTCAACTTTGAAAACTAGTAAAAGCACAATTTAAAAATTTTAATACCAAAGCCAGTTTCTTTCTTATCACACAACACATAGAAATACTGGACTTTTATTCTTCAATGGATGTTCCATTTGTCAACTATCTGGGCGAGAATGGCTTTGGTATATATTATTATTAAACACAGAATTTAGACAGAATTATCCATCTCTCTTACTGGCCCATAAAATCATATCACCTAAAGGAATTGTAGCAATGTTGGAAACTATGTCTCTAAATCAAAGATTTTCCTAAATTGTGTACTCTAATATAAAATGATTGCTATCAACTCTGACCAGTTAGAAAATGCCAGAGAGTAAGAGCTATGGAATGTGGTGACTTTTCTCCTGTGACTAGTTAGATTTCAGTGTTTTGGGATCTTTATATTCAGACTGTAGAGGGAAGGGTAGGAGTTTGCCAACTACCCTGCAACAGAGATGACCTATTATTCTCCTTTATCTGTATGAAAGCAATATGAAGTCACTGAGTTACTGCCACCATTTAAGTTTTGTGTCCTTTGGTAGACTGTGTCTCCCTAACATGTTATTTCTTTCTGAACCCCAGTATGACACAGCTACACTATTATGTTCCTCATTGTTATATTTTATTGTTTTAAACGGCAGGCTGCTGTGGGTTTTTTAATGACTTGAAGAACAAAACCCACATTTTATGAGTTTTAAAATCTGTCTTGATACTCTTTCTTCCTGTTACAACCTACCCGCCTCCTGTTATTCTATATATGTTTCCTTAATAGGCTGCAGGTTTTTTTAAGTATGGTGAGCATGTAACCATGATAGGCACTTTCAGAGACATGTTCATTTTTTTCAGATCAGAAGGATGATTTTGGTGTCTGGGAACAGGAATTTAGTTTGACAAGCAGTTATGGAGCATCTAAAAGACTGGAGTTGTCATTTGTATGGAACATAGGCCAGTGTGTGCTACTGCCTGCACATCGCAGATGAACTCATTTCTTTTACTTAAGCATAGAGTCTGGAAGGGGATGCCCTACGATTTTATCTTGTATTCAATGATGGGACTTAGTAACATTCTATTGCTGAATTATGCAGGCTGAGGGATTGGACTAACCTTTTCTCTGACCTTGGTTTGTCCCCAAAGTACTGCTTCCTCTTTGGAAGCTAATCCTTTGCAAAATGTAAGTGCTGTTTATTTTTCTTCTGCACTAGACCTGGCCATGCCACACCCTAAATATGACAAATGTGGGAAGAATGAAAACAGTGTCATGGCAGGAACCCATGGCTAAGGAGTCAGACTGATATCCTCCCACCTCAGGCTCCAAGAGGTCACAGGACTAGAGATAGATGGTGGCTGAGGGGCCACATCAGGACCAGACCCCACAACTCTTTCTATACAGCTTTCTGTATGTTAATGGACAAGTTCTGTGATGTTTTAGCAAGGAAAGTTCTGTTCTCAGAAACTTCTTTTGGTTTAGTTCCGAGAAAATTAATACTTAGGTTAAGATTGGGTCACAGTTTAAGGGATCAATATGTTTGTGTAAGTTGTATATATTTATGTTCGGTTTTGTTTCTACTCTTAAACATCAGCAGCAAATTCTGGGGATTTGTGCAGCATTGCATCACAGTTTATATCTCTTTGTGACCTATGGTTTGGAACATGGAGCCAGATATCAAGCTTGAGAATTAGAGTCTCTTTGCTACAACTGAGTTCTGACTTCAGGTGCAGGGTTTTTATTTTGCAAGATGTATTTTTTAACTTCTCTGTTAATCAGCATGTTTGTTGATCAGTTCTCTCAAAGGAGGGTAATAAGGGTTAATTAATCCTTAAAATTGAACATAGGCAGTGTAACATAATCAGAACTGGTTTGTGGGGTGTTGGATGTATCACTAGGTTTTTGCATATTTAGTTATCTTTATTGGTCTACATTTTCATTGGAAGAAACACTTAACTTTTTAAAGCAAAGACAGTATAATATACAATACTAGTAAGCCTAATATTCAAGAATGTTTTCATACATGTCTTAGTATTAATTAGGGAGCAATTCTTGTTTGACATGTTTACTTTTAATTCTTAATAGGTTTTCAAATGAGGGTAATGTAGTAAGTACCCAGAAAATCTAACAATTATCTAGTCTAAAGAACTTTGTATTTCACTGTTAAGTTAAAATTGTGGGAAACTGTGTTTTCATTCTACTCATATTAACCTTTTCTTATCCATATTAGCTAAAGGTTAACTTGTTCTTGCCATTTTTATGAAGTGAGAAGCAGGAACTTTATCTTTTTATGAAAGGAAGCACAGGAGTGCCAAGCATTCATTAGAGATTGAAATTAGAAGCGACCATGAGATTTAAGTTAGAATGTAGTTCATTGTACAAGCCCAATTTGGACTTTTGTAGGAAGAGTGAATATAATTGCTTGTATGAAATGCACCTTCATCTTACTCTGTGTGTTGTGGAGGTATGCTGGGGACAGTGCCCTCCGTGACTTTCCAGGAGGTAAATGCATCTCCACAGGTGGGTGTCACCACCCTGGGGCACTATAATGAAATCTGTTTTAAGAATAGCTCAAAGACTCAAGGAGAGTATTCCTGCTTTTTTTTTTTTTTTTATTTTCCTGGCTTCATCCTGTGTTATCAAGTAGCTAACTCAATTTCTCTCTCCACCTCACACAATTGCACAATACGGCCAAAGAAATATGATTAGTATCTTCTCAAAGTGCCTGAGTTCCCAGCTCTCGTTTTATAAGTGTTCAGGGAAGAAAAGTATAAAGGGGAGGTGAAGGGGCAAAGGCTGGTTTTCTGGGATTCAGACAGCAAGGCTTCCCATAATGGTGACTTCTCCCAGGAATCTGAGCAAACAAAAATGGGAAATAATTAGTGTTTATTTGATTTTTAAGAAGTCGATTGGAAACATTTTTAGCTAGCCCTAAAGATAAAAAGAGAATCTCAGTGTTTTCAAACCCTAGTCTCCTGCCCAGGGGAGTGGAGTTTTTGCTAGAATTTGTCCCGTAATTTCTAAATGAATGAACAGAAATAAGAAAGGTATTATATATACTGTTTTATGCTGAATTAACCTCACTATATACTGCTAAATATCTATCTCTGGAGACATGTCATAAAAACTAAACACTTTTACCACTTTGGCAGTATTATGAAATATTTCATATTTTACTATTTGGGTGTAAAATTGCTAATCAAGGGTGGGAAATGACCAGAAGAAAACAGGAGAAAAAGAGACTCATTGAAACATGCTGAAATATAACCAAGCTTTTATTGAGTGCTTTCACTGTGTATTTTTTCCTCTTATCTTTTAAGGCTAGCACCTTTCAAATAAAAGACAATCTGCTTAGAATAATAGAAGAACCACAGTAAATAGCTGTTGCAGATGAATAAATTCTATTTTACCTAATAGGCAGAAGAGCTTCTTTAAATGTGTCATTTATTTCAATGAAGGCCAAATTTCTTTTAGGTTGTAGACTGGCTCTTTATTAAAAAGTTGCTTCCCCTTATGCCAACACAAAATTTACCACCTCACAGCTAAGGGAGCGTTATGTTAGCTCTGGAACCAGGGAGTTCAGTTGATGTGTGATGTTTAGTAAAGGAACAAACATGACTAGCTCATTTGTAAGTTATGCTCTTCTAGAGAACATTCCATGGGCCCATCACCTCCCAGTGCCCCTGCCATGTGTACTGAAAAACTGTTCTTGAGGAAAGCGAAACTCAGGACACTCACGTTGCATTTTGAGTTCTTTCTCATTGTGTTTTAGGAGGCTTCTGAAATCCGCTAATCTTTAATTTGTCCCTTTTCTGCTGCTTCCTTTCCTTTTTCACAGGAGTAGGAGAAACTGGGAGGCTTAGGTGATAATGTTGGAGTCCTTGTTTCTCATGAAAGCAGCCCAGACTCTGGAGCTAGATTGCTCACATTCAGATCTCAATTCCATTCCTCAAAATGCCTCCACTGTCTCATCTGTGAAATGTTAATAATAATTGCTTCTAGCAAGTAGGGTTTTTGTGGGGATTAAATAAACTAACACATGTAAAGGGCTGAGAATGGTACAGGTGTAACCAATAGATGCTGTTACTGTTGCTGCATCTATTTCTATCTTTCAAATAGTAGCACAAAGGCAGTCTCCTCTCTGAGCTATCCCTGGTTCTTGCAGGTAGGGTACAGTACTTTCTGCATAATCCCAATAAAGCAATTTATAGTGGGATATGGTGGTACCTTCCTGTAATTCTAGCAATTTAGAATGCTGAATGAGGATTGCAAGTTTGACATCAGCCTAGGCAACTTAATTAGACCCTTGTCTCAAAAAAATACTTCTTAAAAAAAGGCTGAGAACATAGCTCAGTGTTCCCTGGGTTCAGTCACCACAAAGTGCTTTATTATCTGTTTGCCTCTATGTATGTTTCCTCAAAGAATGTAAACTACTTGAGGTAGAGACAAGAAAATGGGGTCTATATTAATGTTTTTGGTTGGATCATTGAACACAACTGTTTGTAGTCTCACTGTTTGAATGTCCACTTTGTATGCTTTGATCCTGTGACTTGAGCAGCTATCTCTAAGATGATAATGTGTAATCTATTAACTGGTGTTTTCTTACTGGTTTTTTTTTTTTTTTTTTTTTTTGGTAGTTCTGTATTATTTGTACCCTTACACTGCTTTGTTTTTTCTCTTTTTCCTTTTAAATAAAATTTTAAAAAAGAGAGAATGGGGTCTAATTTGTAAATTCCTAATGCCCAGCATGAAGTAGGCTTTCAGTGTTTATGAATAAGCAAAAGAACACACAAATGGATGAATGGATACGTGGTTATTTCACTTGTCTCTCAATGCCTTTTCCTGCTGTCTTGCTTTAGTATTCCACATTTCAGCAACGCAAGCTTCTACTCAGCTACGACCCACAGTTCCATCTCCCTCCACGCTGTGTGTGGCCAGGTGGTGCTGTGGGCCACAGTGGGGCACATGGAAGTGTACAGTTTTCATTTCTGGGTTTTTCTCTTCAAGAGATGGGGTATAGACTCTGTTTTTTCTTTTCCTCTCACCAGTGGTTGGAATCGTGCACCGGGGTGAGGTCTGGAGCAGCTGTCTCCAACCCAAGACAGAGGCACAATGACTAAGCGGTACTCACTGAGGATGTTGGAGCAACAGGGCTGACACTCCAGGCTCCTAATGACTTGCTGCTCCTGTACACCATCTTGGACTAGTGGCTTCCAGAGGAAATTCTCTCTTGTTTGGAGCACTGTGTGCTGTTGTCCTTTGATTTTCTGGTAGACGACACTTTGTTTTACCAGCTGAGTCTGTTTGCTAATGTAATGTCTACAAAGCTACATTTACTTAATCTCTGACCTTTGAGAGGGAATTTTTAAATGTAGGTACTGTGTAAAAATAGAAGTAAGTTAGATCAGAAATGGCTGTGTGATTTAAGTATGGCAACAAAGACTTCAGCTAATTTAAAAGCCATTTAACTTTGCACTCTATTTCTAGTTACCTAGTGGTTGCCCCTATTGGTGATGAGAGATGAAGGGCAAAGGGATAGAAAAGCCCCTTGGTGACAGGACTGACAGCAAGGGACAATCTTATGCTTGGTTGCATTTCTCCACACACTTCCTTTGGGTAGGCAGGAGGGACAGAGTTTTGGCCAGGAAGCTCCCCTCATCTTAGCAAAACAACTTTTCTCCCTCCCCCAGGAGAAAAGTGTTGGTAGCACTGTGTGTGTCCCATGAAGCAAGAGCCACTGAGAAAGAGGAACAGCCCCTCTTACCTCCTCTTCTTTTTGTAATGAACTCATTTTTGACCTTGAAAACAATGTCTATTGAAAAGAGAGCTGAGTCTCTGGATCAGGGATCCAAGCTTGATGTACAGATTGTAAGTTAGCAAGCTGTCTAATGTCAACACAAGTTTGCCAACCAATATGCTGTTCTAGGGCTTTTTATTATAAAGGAAAATGATTCTGAGGGAATTCACAGATACAGGCAAACTATGGTCACTTCTGGAAAACTAGAAAAAAAACAGTAATGAAACATGACTATAGAGATATACGGATGCAGCTTCAAAACTTTTTATTGATGTAGAAGTACAGGAAAGTGTATACCATAGCATACAGCCTGGTAAATTTTCACAAGCCAAAATACTGAAGTTGAAGCTTGTGACAATTCAATTGCTATTTCTCTTAAATATTTCTATTAAAAACTGACCTGAAAAATTAAATATCTAAAAACACAAGTTCCTGTTTCCAACTTAACAAATGTAAAATTGGAGAAACACTACATAAAATGCTTGTAATTGATGAGAAATATTTCTTTTTTCAGAATTTTGCTACACATCTCCAGGTAATAAAAATATGTGTTGCATCTTCTTGATGTGTACCCAGCTACACCCAAAGAATGAGAATTCCGAGCAATTTATCTTAACCTTCTTAGCAATGATGTCTCACAAGTTCCATCTATGTCCTGCTTGTGGTTTCTATGATCTATCAAGCAAGTTACTTAATCTTTTGAGTCCACTGTTTTCACATAGAGATGGGGTTTAAGAACTGTACAGGAAATTAAAGGAGGTAATGTACATAAAGAAATTTACATGGCTTTTGCAAGTAGAAAGACCTTAATACCTGTTGTTGTTTTGATACTATTATTAATGCCAGTATCAACCTATACCTTAGCTATTGCATTTAAGGAAGCTTTAGAAGCAGTCACATAATTATAATGAACTCTGCAATATCCTCCTTTTTCAGGAGAACAGACAAGTCCTGAAATGAGACTACCAAATTTACATCCTTCACAGATGAAATGTGTTCTCCTAGTGAGAAGTGGATTACTACATGTGGGCTTCTGGTTATTTCTGTGTAGCTGATGTGTTATCATGTTGAAATTGAGATTGCTGGAAAGAATATTTCCAAATGGTCTTAAAGGAATGTCATGTAACATTTATAAGAGTCATTGCAAACAAGGTCGCCTCCCACTCACTTTGATTCAGTGACATTACTTCTGGTTAAAAGCCTTGGGTAAGGCCACACACAGTGGCTAGTGATTTGGATAATTAGAAGGAATGGCAGAGGCCTTTCTCTTTACAAGGAAGCTAGCAGTGACATGCAATTAAAGCAAACCGTGGGGGAAGTCGGGTGATTTAAGGATTACAGTAGATTGGGTCAAATCAAACAATATTTGTAAAATTCCTACCCTCCACAAAAGATTTCTGTTTCCTTGTTTTTAGTAAATTATTCTAGAGAAAAGTGTTATTTTACACAATCAGAACAAGAAGGCCTTAACTCCATTGCCATTTTTCTCATAATTATTTGGACTACACAAGGCAGTGTCTAAAGCTGTTTATCCAATGAGGTGTCTCAGCCTGACATTATCGTACGTTTATTGGTGTGTTGGTTTCTAGTTTAAAAGGTGCTTTCACATCCATAACCCATTACGATCCTGATGCCTGTATGCATGGAGTCATTGTGAAGTCCTTTCCAAAGAAATGGAAGCTCAGCTCCGATAAGGCATTTGCCATGGTTCATTTGTATTAGAGGCAAGATTAAAACTCAAGTAGTGTGACTCAGGGTGCAATATTCTTTCCAACACATGGGACATCGTTTCTAGCATAAATGTGCAGTCTTGTTTTCTGAGCCTTTCAAGAGTACAGTTTCCTTTTTTGACACTGCAGTGCTATGAATGCCTTGGAAAATAAGCTGAAAGAGTTTGATTTCAGAACAATGGACACACGCACACTCACATATGTAAAGGTTTGCATTTACCTGTAGGTTGCCTTCTAAGACCTGCCTGGACAATAGAACAAGGCATGTGGCAAAGTACCAGCCTTAGTTGAACTCCAGCATGGCAGGGCACCTGGATTCTCAGGGAGGAAGAAGGAAGTGGAAGCCGTGATTCCATTAACAGAATTCAGCCTTATTCACACCAGGTGCTGAATACACTGCATGCGTTGTGTTGGTGGAAATGTTGCAACACCTTTAAAGGTAAGAATTAGTGTTGGTCCACATTGTGATACTAGAATGCCTTCCTAGTATTCATAGCCAGACACACACTATGATTCATGGCCTTGCTGAATGATAACTATGTGTGGAGGAAAAACTGTTTCCCTAGTAACTGATTGTGCTATATGTGATAGTGTGACTGGGAAGGTGGAAAGGGAGAGTTTAGAAGCCCTTTTCGTGCCTAGGGTTCCTTAGGGAAATTGTTTCCTTGGGAGCGATGGGTTGGAACTGTTAATGACAGGAGAAACATGAAGTGTGAAAAGGATGGAAAAGACCAGGGCAGCATCCATTGGGTGGTCCATTTCTCTTGAGATGTGTGTTGGTGTTCAGCAGTTGTGTTAAGTTTTCAGGTATTCTCTGCTACGTTTTCCTGCTGACTTGGCAAAAGACTAAGTTACTGGATTGGGTTGAGTAAGTTCATGAGTAGAGCCATGGCTAGGGCAAAGGAAAAGGGAAGTCCCTGCATTTGGAGTTTCCTGAACTGTAAATAATGGCTGTGTTCCCATTCCCAGCAATATGCTTCTGTCATTAATTAACTTTTATGGAAAGCTACGGTGTTCATGACTTTGGCCTCTCCCTGCTCTTGATCTATGTGGTGTTATGTGGTGTGGACAGCAATGCTCACAGGTGGGATTTGTCTGACAGCGTAATCTGTATTAGCTTGATGTAAAATGCCTGCTGATATATGGCATCCCCCTGCAGTGGGTGGGTGGGAAGGGACAGAGCAATGATGAAGCCTTTCTCATTCCTGCTGATTATTTTTCCAGCATGGGATAGCAATATCCTGTTCTTTGTCAAGCTAAATTTTAAGTGTCAGATTTTTCAGGTGTTGCTGAGAATGCGGGCTGTCACTCTGGTGTGGTGCTATATAGCCAAGAGAGGGTATCATCAAGCTGGAAGGACACGGATACCCAAAGCTCTTCTCTGTCTATTGGTGCCTAACACGTTCATGACTCCAGCAAAGGAGATCTGAGTCCTCCTTTTTGATGGGGCCCACACTAGTGCACATAATCCTGCCAGAAAACTACCCTTCTTTTGCTTGGTTCCAGACAGGAATATATTTTTAACATCGCTGCACATCGGATTCACCTGGAAGACTTTTTATGGCACAGGCTGCTGGGTCCCACTCTGGGCATGTCAGATTTGGTGGGTCTTTGTAGTGTCTGAGAATCTGCATTTGAAACAAGTCCTTAAGTGCCGCTAGTGCTGCTATTTCAGGGACTCAAGTTGGGAAAACACTGCATTCCAGACTCTGACCACAAATAGTACCTAACGACATGGCTTTCTGGAGTTGGGCAATTTGGAATTCAAATCCTGTCCTATGGCCGTGAAATTTTAGAAAAGCAGGCCAGCTTCGTGGGCAAGGGCATCATTGAATCTGGGAACTGAATTTAACTTTGCCTTTTAAAGCTTGAACACAGGCAGGTGATCACATATGTAAAGGCTACGTTAGGCAGCAACTCAGGGTTTTCTTGCAAAACGAGATGCTCTCCCAAGATCTACTCTCATGTGGACCACACTGTGTCATTTGGAAATCTTGACTTCATTGCTGGAAAGTGTTTAGAATGTTTCAGTTGGGCACAGCATGATCTATGATTTACATTCATCGTGAAAGGGAAGCATTTGATATCTCTGGTATTTTGACGATAATTAAGAGCTCAACACTATCAAGTGAAATGCTTTTAAAAAGAGAAGGCAATCTGTTAAAATTATCTTAGAAAAAAATATAAGTTTGACATTCTAGAAAGCAATATTAGGCAGTCCAGTTCAAGAGTATGGGACAGTATTTCTACTTGACAATGATGAAAATCAACAATGCTTGGCTTTTTTCATGGAAGTAAAATATTAATAATTGGATTAGTGTGACCTAGACAAGCAAAGTCAATTGAACTCTCTCACGGTCCCTGAGTACATGATTGCACTTGCAGCTCCAGAGGGCTGCCATCCCAGGTGACAACAGGCCTTGTGGGTTTTCTTGAGTGGGGTCTTCATGCTGAACAAGATCAAACTGAAAGGATGTTGGGTATAGAGATACTGTTCTGATATGTCCAGAGCTGAGATGAGTTATGATAAGAATTGGTAAATGTAATTTTGGTAAAATGTAATCTATTACTGGAGAAAATATTGACTTTTTTCTTAAGCAATTTGAGAACTGAATTTAAAATTCAGTATTCACAATTTTTAAGCAGTCAGATCTTTAGTATAACTCTCAAGTAACTCCAGAAGAACCAAGAGATGAATGGGAAATGTGTGCTGCACAAAGGACCACACTGGGAAGAATTGTACACTGGGATGACCTGGTGTTCAGCCATCACATGCTGACTGTCCTGCACTGTCCAGTTCTTCCTGTCACTCCTCCCAGGAAATTGTCCTGGTGAGGGACTCCACCAGTACTCATGAGCAAGGCATTTCTAGTAATAAAACATTATCACTTATCACAGGACATTATAAGATATGATAGTAATAATAATACATTCACATCATATACCTTGTCTTTTTTCCATCTGTATCTTACAAAGAAAACTCACATACTGGACTGTCTCATTCAAACGCAGATACATGGCAGCTCTGTGTATAAAACTGCTGGCTGACAGCACTGTGCTATTTGCTTTCAAATATATTGTGTCTTATTCAGTCCTTGTAATGGTTTTGTAACTATGATTTCTATTTTACTCATGAGGACATACAGCTCAGAGAGATTTAGTAACTTACTGCAGTCACCCAACTAATTATAGGATAAGGTAACTCCTAGAATAGCTGACATCACATTTTAAAATTTTCCTTTGATATTTGACGCATTGAAATGATTCAGGATTTCCTAAAATCTGACATTAGGCTTTTCCTTGGTTGATCTCTGAATATGGAACACTTCAAACTGTGACATCCTTGGGATCTCAGAAATTGCCTTATAAACAAAGTATTAGAAGAAGATTTGAAGAGTGTTGTCAGTAATCAATTGCTGATAAACTGGAATGAAAGCAAATTCCACAGAGATAAATTTCCACCAACATGACCATGAAAGACTAGAGGATTTAAGGCTTTGATAATGGATGATGTCCCCATTTCTTGGCTGGAGGACAACTCAGTCCCTCAAGACTTATAATCTGCTTCGCTGGAGTCACCCACTGGTTATTGGATGCCTACTTTGATTAGATTTTCAGACTCTTTCTTATTTTCCTCCTAAAACTTTCAGATGATTTTGTGCCATGGATGGAAGTAGATAGAGAAACACCAATGCCTCTTTCCTCTTCCTAAGCAGATGCCCAGGAAAATTGTCTAAGTTGTCAGATTGAAGGTTCTGCTAATGATGTGAATGCTTTAGGGCACGATCATGGGTGTGTTAAAATTGATTCCCAAGATACCTTTTGCTGACCAGATGGCGCTTCCTGTGATGGCAGCATTTAACAACACCACTGCAAGAACCATCCATTGGATCACTGACACACAATTGATATTTCAAGTCTCAGCAAAAAACGATTTTTGAAATAATATTATTTAAAAAGTATCTTTATCCATTTTAGAATTGACTTATGCTTGTACTTATGATCATTTCTATTTTCAAATTAATCAGAGGCATATTTCCTTGACCTTCCGAAAATGATTCAACTTTTAGATTTTACTAGTATGATTCTAGGTGGTGGGAACACTTCCTCAACTTCATTTTAGTAGATATGAAGAGTGCATGATCTGTCCTCATTTAGAATTTGCTTTCTGGCCTATTGAATTTGTAAGCAGAGTACCAATTAAATCCTTGGCAGCAAGACAGAGGTGAGTTTACTTGGTATAATCTTCAGGCTTTCTGGGAGTATTTCCTTTTAGTGAGAAGCAGTCAATCCAGATAATAAAGTTTTCTGCTGGCTTCTGAGGTATACAGAGCTAGACTCGGATATTTTACTGGACTACTAGAAATGATACATTTGAATGGGTCAACAGGATCAGATATTCTGCAAATTGTTAGTCTGCAAAAGAGTACAGTTTTAGGTGTGTAATGCCCTCATCTATCTGTGGATTCTTTCCAGGAAACTTAAGTTCCTTAACAATAACTAATAGTGTAGATAATAAGCAATTTTTGAAGCAATTTGATGTGTTATCACTTTATCTTAAGTGAAGCATGGACAGTGAGAAACTTTAGAACTGCCCAGGGACACAGCTGGAATGTGGCCACTGTAACTGTTTCTTAGGAGCTTCAGAAAATTAGCTCTAAATATATGTAAATACTGAGGACTCTCATTCACAGAAATAGAAACCCTCCTCAAGCAGGCCAGAGCAACTTACTCCCTTTCTTTCTGAGTATTAGCACTATTGCTTTTCTCCTTCAGCCCAAGGACTTCCTTCTTTCACATAAACAACTTGAAGACTATGTTATCTAGTTTGGTAATACCATGAAGGACAAAACAAAACAAAAAAAACCCCACCTGTTTCTTTACTTCCCAGGGTTTTCTATGAAATCTACAGGGACTCCTCTTGGTCAAGTAGTGTCATATGCTTTTCAGAAGACCACAGTTTCAACAAGTGTCCAGTGTGATGAAATTTAAAAATGGGTTCTTAAAGATCCTGACCTCTTATAAAATGAAGGAGAGTGTGTGTGGCATGTTAATATATATTACTTTATTTGACATAGATAGCGTGTGGTATTGAAACAAGAGACATTTAAAATGATGATGGAAATCAGACAGCAGCTAAATGTGACCAGAGTTCTTTCATAAAAAGTATCTCATTTGATTTTTCAAGAATGGACTTACACTTAATGATAGGGAATCAGGGGCAGGAAAGAAATCATTTCAGGAAGAAAACATGTATATGAATGGCAAAGAAGCAGAAAAAAGGAAAGTTAAGAACTTGATTTAAATAAAATATAGGTTTCATAAAGGAACAATTCCTAACTAAAGTTAGTAAAAAATGTTGGTATCAGACTGCTTTGAAGTCTTTAATTTCAATGTAAGTTGCCTCCTTTTATTCTGAAGACTTTGTAGAACTAGCAAGAAATAATAAAATAATGGTAACAATTCAAATGACAGTCAAAGGAAGGAAAGAATGGATGAGAATCTACTCAACACAGTTTGAAAAAGTGCAACCTGACTGTCCTTAGGAGAGAAACAGCAGAGCACCCAACATGTGTGAATAGAAGAAATGACATTGTTCTTTTTAAAGTAAAGCTCTACCAGGTACAGTGGTGCACACCTGTCATCCCAGTTACTCAGAAGGGTGAGGCAGGAGGGTCACAAGTTTGAGGGTATCTTGGGCAACTTAGTGAAACTGTCTCAAAATAAAAAATAAAAATGGCTGAGGAGGTAGCTCAGTGGTAGAGTGCCCTGAGTTCAATTTCCAGTACTAAAAAATAAACTTAAAAAAATTTTATAAAGTAAACTTCTAACCTCATCAGACAGGGATTTGTATAGTGGCCATAAATTCAGTCCTGGCCATTCGTCAGAATAGGTATAGGAACAGCTGGCCGCGTAGCTGGGTAAAGCATGATAATTCTATTTGAACACAGAATTAAAGATTAGACAATAGGAACCCTAGATCTTTGGAGCAACAGTTGGGTGAAGACTTCCTTAACCTCTACTAGCTGAGTCTTGGACACATATCCAAACATAAGCCCTCAGTGTAGTAACTAAGAAACCTTTAAACCCACTTTCTGTGGGACCCTATGTATTGATTTGAATACAGACCCCAAAATGATGATCAGAACTTTATTTTTCCTCACATAATAATCAATTACCAAAACTGTGTAACATACAGAATATTCATCACAGGGTCTTATACCCACAGTCCCGCCATGAGGGAGAAGAGCCCTTTATGAACACAGCCTGAGGGTGGTGCAAATCACTCCCACTCACATTACAGTGGCCATAACTTAGACAAATGGTACATATAGAAATGCTACAGCCATGTGTTCAGCTAATAAAAATAGGTGACATTTACATACTGTTTCCTAGGGACCAAGGGCTGTTCTGAACATTACACACATAGGTTTACAACTCTGTAAGGTAAGCCCTGTTACAGTATTCTTATTTTTTAGACAAACTAACTGAAGCACAGAGAGGTCAGTAACTCACACAAGGTCATTAGACAGTCATTAATCAGGTAAAGTTCAAACTCTTACAATATTGATTCCAAAATTTGTGAATCTGCAACGCTGCCTTCTCAACCTTCTATTAGTAAAGAAAGGGAGACTCAAAATGGAAGGAAATCACTTAGCATTTACTGTAGCACTCAGCATTCATATTTGTCCTGCACAGTGATGGCTTTCAGCTTTGGGATTCCTTCCCTCATAATTACATTCTTTGTAGTTTTCTAGCACCCTGCCATTCATAGGACCCTGTGGCTCCCCCACCACCCTGCAGAAATGGCCAGTCTATCTGATCTAACCTTCTGGCTTGTAGCTTCCGCACACCTCAGCCTTCTCTGCACTTGGCAATCAAACATAAATGCAACTGCCATCATGTTGGTCTCTTCAGAGACCAAGAGAATCGCCACTAGGTCACTAGATCAACTTCCTCCTTCTAAGTCTGGCCTTCACAATTTGGTTCCAAACATACATTTCAAATTTACAAGTCCCTCCTCAGACCCTACCCAAATCCTCTCTCCACCTGTCAAATTGGCCCACTGACATTGTACGTATTTCTGTAAGTCAGCTGTCTGGATAGAACAGAGAGGGTCACCTATATTTAGACATAGGAATTTTCCTCATGTCTTTTGACCACTGATAATGATTGTTCTATTTGCTTGTCTGAAGCCCCCTCTCTCCAGCTTGTGTCCCATTTATCCAAAGGGATAGCTCAGTATCATACTTGTGCTTCTCTATCATATATGTCAACCGAATATATGCTCAGTGGCTCACTCTTGCAACTCATGGTATTGACTTCTCCTCTGTTCCCACTTCTCTCCCTCTACCTGGCCAATGGCCTTAGCCCTCCTTCTGTCTGTGTTGTTTTGTATCTCAAGGAGACAGAAGCCACATTTTGTCCTATTGTGATCCTCTACTGTGTGAAAGTACTCAGCGTGCTGTTGATTAGATGATGATTGATCCTATGTGGCTTATTTAGTCACCATTGAAAGCCCCTGTAATTAACACAAGTTGAAACAATTTTCCAGCTAGTCTTCTCTGCTAAGCAAAAATGCCACTTAGACTGCAGGATTGCCTAATGTTATCTTTAATGATAATACGGAATTGCATTTTTTCCTCTGCTATGGATAAGTATTGTCCATCTTAGATCAGTTATAAGGGCAGATACAGATTTGTAAGGCTATTTCATGTTCAAGTGGGTGCTTTCTTGTATTTTGCATAGCAAGAATGATTGAAGAGCTCCCAGCTATTTGCAGAGCTTTGAACTGAAGCTGAATACATCACCTTTTGAACATCAGCTTTAGGACACAGGGAAGAAAGCCAGTGGATAGTAGCAAAGGCTTTGTTTCAGAAAAGATTTGACCATGTGCAGCTGGAAGGGAGGAGGAGGAGAGATGCCCTTTGTAGAGGACTACCTTTCAAGGGCTACCTTTGTGCACTTGGCTCCAGAATAATCGGACAGACGTGGTGACAAGAATATATTTTAAAACCAGGGTGTTGTAAGCTTGTCTTAGACTTCTGAGCTTTCAGAGTGTTTGTTCAGGAGGTAGTTTCCAAGGTTTTACAACTTTGCTAAAAACATTTGGTCTCCTCTTTAGATCTATTCTGCTGATATCATTTTTAGTGACTTCCGAGCCAGCATTGTTGCTGAGAATTGATACAGCAATGAATCTTTACTAGCACCCATCAAAACTGGACTTTTATATCTCACATTTTACTTTGATTATTTTTTGTGTCTTTTTTAAATTCCCTGGAAAACAGCTTTATCTTGTCAATTGAATAACAGGCATGGAATTTATATAATCACTGTCTTGTCACAGTACAATGGATTTGCATCTTCTGGGTAAATGCAAATTGTCCATCCTTAAGTTCAACAACATTTGCCTTTCTTTAAGTGAACAGCACTAAAGCAACTTGTAGACATGACTGTTTGTTTAGCTTGGCTTCTCTCTTTGATCTCATGTTAACATACCTTAATGGCAGGTAATGATTGATAATAGAGTATTGTAAAGTTCAGGTAATAAATACTGCTTAACTCATAATAATGCTGAATAATGTACTTTTTATGACTTGGTTTGATGGAAAATTTCCTTGTCAGCTTGGTCTAATTGTCCAAACAAAACCACCCATTACTTGAAGAAATACATGTCCTCCCTAGACACATTAATTAGGGTCATGGCTGGGCTGCACAAAGGAATATAGTAACACTTCAGTTATCTTTAAATGTAATCTTTAGACAATCTTACTAATGCTAAACTCAGGTTTAATGAGAAGCTTTTGTTTACACTTACCCTTTGAGGCTCATGGGCCCAGACTGAAATCTATAGTGATGGCTACAGCCCCATGTACACACACCAGGGTTTTCCCTTCAAGGCTCCCAGGGGTCAGTGATTCTAGCAATTTGAACATCCAAAGTCATAACAGAATTCATCTTTATCTTAGCACCAGAGGTGGAGAAATCATGCTTGAATAGAAAAGGAACATTTTAAGACTTTGCCCTACCGAGTGTCTGAAATCAGCACATTTCATAGGGCGCTGAGATTAAAAAGGGGATTTGGTGTCTTGGTGCTGACAAGCTTGAACACTGTACATTATTCAGTAAAGTCCTACTCACCAAAGTGTGGTATTTCTGTGATGCTTTGCTACCTTTGAAGTCCTAGGAATATTCCTGAGAATATACCACAAAAGAAATGCAGGAATCCATTTACAATAGCATCAAGCAAGTAAAATACTTATGAATAAATTTTACCAAGAAAAATTGAAGTTCTATATACTGAAAACTATAAAATATCAATGAAAGAAATTTAAGGGACAACTTAGAATGATATGTTCATTGACTGGAAGAATTAATATTGTTAAACTGTCTACACAATCTGCTTGTTAGGAAAAAAGACATTAACATCCTTGGAGATAGACAACAAAGGGTTAAATAGTAAATATAGAATTCTTTTTTTCTATTTCTTTTGCTTTCTTAATCATTATGTATAGGTAAAATCACATAAGTTTGTGGCTTTAAACATTAACACAACACAACATCCCTTAAGTATGTTGATAAGGGCCTGGGATCACACAAACTCAAGAGCATGGGTGAAAGCTGGCAAAACCTCAAGGCCTCAAACAAACTGAATGGGAAACATCTACCTAGAGAGTA
Organism: Cavia porcellus; assembly: GCF_034190915.1. Taxonomy (NCBI): domain Eukaryota; kingdom Metazoa; phylum Chordata; class Mammalia; order Rodentia; family Caviidae; genus Cavia; species Cavia porcellus. The sequence continues at coordinate 62,967,634 of NW_026947495.1, read as the reverse complement.
ACAAAGGACTTGGTACATCAACACAGCACACTTTCTGGAAGACAGAAAGGATATTCCTTAAAAGACCCAGTTACATCATACTTGTGCAATTTCATTCAGTGCCAACTGCCCTCCTGTTTCTCACCCAGCCTTTTGCCTAAAGGTATATTCTGTCTTCTGAAATGAAAACCTATCATTTTGCAATAAACTCCACTGATACTTTATATGAAGGCCTTTGTGTCTTGTCTGAAATCTTTTGTCAGAGACACAAAGAATCAATATGTTTCACTGGTTCCTTGAGATGTTCAGGGTTGTTACAACTCAGCTTCCCAGTGAAACTACCTGAAGTGATGGATAGATTCAATGCAATCTATCAGAATTCCAGTGACATTTTTCACAGAAATAGAAAACTATTCTAAAATTTATATTGAACAACAGAACGCCCTCAATAGGCAAAATACTCGAGCAAAAAGAACAAATGCAAAGGTGTCATAGTATTTAATCTCAAAATCTTCTGTAAAGCTATCATAAAATGAAACAGCATAATCCTGCCAAAAACACAGACATAGAGACCGATGGAGCAGAATAGAAAGTCCAGAAGTAAATATGCATAACCATCGTCAACTGATACTTGACCAAGACGCAAAGAACATACAATGATGATACAACAGTGCCCTTAATAAATGTTGTTGGAAAAACTGGATATAAATAAAATTGGGCCCTTATCTCACCCAGCATAAAAAAATCAATGCAAAATGGATTAAACACTTAACCAAAAGACCTGAAGCTATAAAACTACTAGAAGAAAACATAGGAGAAAATTCTCACGGTATTGATCTGAGCAAGGATATTTTTCATATGACACCACAAGTAGAGGCAATTAAAGCAAAAATAGACAAATCTAAAAAAAAAAACAAACTTCTACACTGAAAAGGAATCAGCAGAGTGAATTTATAACCTACAGAACGAGGGAAAATATTTGCAAAAAAAAAACCAAAATAAAATATCATACTTTTAGAATGGCTTGAGAGAAAAAGATGAAAGGTAAGTGTTGATCAGGCTCTGGAGGAAAGGAAGTCCTTCTACACAGCTGCTGGGAATGTAAATTTTGGAAAACAGGATGGAGGTTTCCTAAAAAAATTATCATATGGTCCTACAATTCTGGTTTTAAGTGGATATCCAAAGTGTGCACTGGCACTTCCATGTTCACTGCAGCACTGTTCACAACAGCCAAGGATGGAGACAGCCTAAAGGACAGCATGAAGAAATTGGGGCACAGGTACACAGTGGAATGCTGTTTGCCCATTAACAAGAAAACCCTGCTGTTTCCAACAATATGGATGAAAGTATAGGACAGGTGCCGAGTGGAATCAGTCAGACACAGAGCAATACTGTGTGGTCACATTTATATGTGGAATCTAAACAAAAGGTAGAGAGTATGGTGGTTATCAGCAGGGCTATGAGCCAAGGAGACATTAGTCAAGGGTACAAGTCTCAGAGAAGTTTCAGAGATCTCTTGTACAGCCTGGTGACTAAAGTTAATAATTACACCCAGTTACTTAAAATTTCCTTTTTTAAAAAATTTTATTTAAAAGGAAAAAGAGAAAAAACAAAACAAAACAAAGTGGTGTAAGGGTACAAGTAATACAGAACTACAAAAAAAGAAAGAAATCACCAGTTAATAGATTACACATTATCATCTTAGAGATAGTTGCTCAAGTCACAGTATCAAAGCATACAAAGTGAACATTCAAACAGAGAGACTGAGAACAGTTGTGTTCAATGATCCAATCAAAAACATTAATATGGTCGCTATTTAACACCCCTAAACACACTTACTGTTGTATCCTTTAAAGCACTTTTTTTCCCTCTCTTTTTTACAACAAAATTTACACATTTTGGGTTTTATTACTCCTTAGTTCTTATTACTTTTTTGTTTGGAAGAGAATAAAGTCAAATATGGCAAAACAAAGCTGTCAGTCAAAACCAAGGATAGACATAGTACATGATGTAAAAACAGAATACAAGGTTATCAACAATGGTTACCATAATGCCTCTTGCTTCCTTAAAAAGATTTGTCTATTTCATCAGGTATTATAAAGTTGAACAAAACAGTAGGGAACAAGACCAATAAAACTTAAACATTGTAAACATTACAGGACTTCCAAAGGAGATAATAGTCAAACCAGAATGGGCATCTTAGTGAATCTTATTGCCTTCAAAGTAGTTGCCTATACCCTAAAACTTGATACTATCATTCAGAATGGAACAGAGTCTAATCAGTCAAAACAAGATAGTAGGAGTATCACAGGACTTCAAAGCAAGTTAATAGGAAATAAAAAAAAGTTACTATGATATATCCTGCTAATTTTTAAAAAATTTTTCCGCTTAATTAAAAAAAAACATAAAAAATAACTAAATAATTTTTTTAATGAATAAGGGAAAGACTGAGATAAAAGAGGACATAACAACATAACAATACAGGCCAAAGCATGACTGTTTCAGTAACCTAGTGCTTCACCACCAAATAACCCAACTTAATAGTAGTTACCATAGTGTCTGTCTTTTTCCTTGAAATATTTGAATATAACTTCATATACTATAGCTTCAAATATATCCATATCAAGCAGCCCAGAATAAAGCCATTTCAATTAATAAGTGAAAACTTTATAAGGCTTCAAGGCCACATAATGGGGAATCATGATTACCACATACTTTTATATATTTGAATCATTACTTACATTAGGGAAACTATTCGGTATTTGCACATGTGAGATTGATTTATTTCCCTTATGAGTATGGTCTCAAGCTGCGCCCATTTATTGATAAATATTTCAATGTGATCCTTCTTTATAGCTGAGTAATACTCCATTGTATAGAAATACCACAACTTTTTTATCCATTCCTCAGTTGATGGACATTTGGGTTGTTTCCAAGATTTGGCGATTACAAATTGTGCTGCTATCAACATAGGTGCACATATATCACTGTGGTATGATGCTTTCAGTTCTTCTGGGAATATGCCTAGAAGTGGAATAGCTGGAATAAATGGGACTTCCAATCCCAACGTTTTGAGGAATCTCCAGACTGACCTCCACAAAGGTTGTACCAGTCTACACTCTCACCAACAGTGTAGGAGAGTTCCTTTTCCCCCACAGCCTCTCCAGCATTTGTTGTTGGTGGTTTTCTTGATCCTGGCCATTCTTTCAGGAGTGAGATAGTATCTCAGTGTGGTTTTAATTTGCATTTCTCTAATGACCAATTATGATGGACATTTTTTCATGTATTTATTTGCCATTTGTATTTCTTCATTTGAGAAGTGCGTATTCATCTCAGATGCCCATTTTTGAATTGGATCTTTGAATTTTGGGTGTCTGAGTTTTTTTTAAATTCTTTATATGTTTTAGACAAGAGTCCCTTGTCTGAGAGAGAGTTTACTAAAATCTTTTCCCAGTATGTGGGTTTTCTTTTCACTATGCTGGAGATTTCTTTTGACATGCAGAAACTTTTTAATAAGAAGTGGTCCCAGTTATTGATTCTGGGAAGTATTTCCCGTACGGTTTGAGTCCTGTTCATGAATTCTCTACCTACCCCTATGACTTCAAGGTTTCTACCCAATTTGTCTTTCAATAGATTGTGTTTCTGTTTTAATATTCAGACCTTTGACCCATTTAGATTTTAATTTAGTACATGGTGATCAGCATGGGTCTAGCTTTAGTTTTCGGCAAATGGAGAGCCAGTTTTTCCAGCACAATTTATTAAAGAGACTGTCGTTCTTCCAGTGAACCTGCTTGGCTCCTTTATCAAAGATAAGGTGGTTGAGTGTGTTTGTAGTTGTGGTTGTATCTTCTAATCTATTCCATTGATCTTTGTCTTGTTTTGATTCCAGTACCATGTTGATTTTACTACAGTTGCTTTGTAGTATAACTTCAAGTCAGGGATTGTGATGCCTCCTGCCTTGCCTTTGCTGCTTAGAATTGCCTTTGCTATTCTAGGTCTCTTCTGGTTCCAGATGAATTTTAGGAGTGATTTCTCTAGATCTATAAGGTATGTTGATGGTATTTTAATTGGGATTGCATGGAATCTGTATAACAGTTTTGGGAGAATGGCCATTTTCACAATGTTTGTTCTTCCTATCCATGAGCAAGGGATGTCTTTCCATTTTCTGAGATCATCTTCAATTTCTTTTTTTAGTGTATTATAATTTTCCCTCTATAGGTCTTTCACTTCTTTCGTAAGAGTAATTCCTAAATATTTCATTTTTTTGCTTGCTAATGTGAAGAGTGTGGTTTCTCTTATTGCCCTCTCTGTGATTTTGTTGTTGGTGTATAGGAATGCTATTGATTTCTGAGTATTGATTTTGTATCCAGCTACATTACTGAATTTATTTATTATATCTAAGAGTCTTTCAATGGAGTTTAGGGGGTCTTCTATGTAGGGTATCATGGCATCTGCAAACAATGATAATTTAACTTCTTTTCCTATCTTTACCCCTTTTATTTCTCTCTCTTGTCTAATTGCTCTGGCTAGTACTTCCACAACTATATTAAATAGGAGTGGTGATAAAGGACATCCTTGTCTTGTGCCTGATTTTAAAGTAAAGGCTTTCAATTTTTGGCCATTTAGTATGATGTTGGCTGTTGGTTTGTCATAAATGGCCTTTATTATATTGAGGTAAAGACCATCTATTCCAATTTTCTGTAAAGTTCTTATCATGAATGAATGTTGGACCTTATCGAAGGCTTTTTCTGCATCTATAGAAATGATCATGTGATTCTTACTTTTGGATTTATTGATATGGTGGATTACATTTATTGATTTACGTATGTTGAACCATCCTTGCATTCCTGGGATGAATCCCACTTGGTCATGGTGTATAATTTTCTTGATGATTTGCTGCATCCTATTTGCCAATATTTTATTGAGGATTTTTGCATCTGTGTTCATTAGGGAGATCCGTCTATAGTTCTCTTTTTTAGTTGGGTCTTTCTCAGGTTTTAGTACTAGAGTAATATTTGCTTCCAGGAATGACTTAGGAAGGATTGCTTCCCTTTCAATTTCATTGAATAGTTTGAGGAGTGTCGGCATTAGGTCTTCTTTGTATTTCTTGTAGAATTCTGCAGTGAATCCATCTGGGCCTGGGCTCTTCTTTGTAGATAAGGACTCAATTACATTTTCAATTTCATTAATAGAGATTGGGTTATTCAGCAGTTTTACATCCTCTTGATCTAGCTTTGGTACTTCATATGTTTCTAAGAATCTATTTCTTCTGTGTTATCAAACCTTTGAGAGTAGAGGTTTTTGAAATAGGTGTTGATGATCTTCTGTATTTCTGTAGAATCTGTAGTGATTTCACCTTTTTCATTTCTTATTGCATGAATTTGAGCTTTTTCTTCCCTTTTTAAAATAAGGTTGGCTAAGGGCTTATCTATTTTATTTATTCTTTCAAAGAACCAACTCTTTGACTCGTTGATTCTTTGGATTGTTTTCTTAGTCTCTATTGCATTGATTTCTGCTCTGATTTTTATAATTTCCTCTCTTCTTTTGGCTTTGGGCTTGACTTGCTCTTCTTTTTCTAGATGTTTGAGGTGTAGCATCAAGTTATTTATTTGTATTCATTCTGTTTTCCTGATGTGGGAACTCAGTGCAATAAATTTTCCTCTGAGGACGGCTTTCATTGCATCCCACAGATTCCGGTAAGTTGTATCTGCATTTTCATTTTCTTGTAGGTATTTTTTAATATCTTCTTTAATTTCCCCTGTGGCCCACTGATTATTCAAGAGTGTGTTATTCAGTTCCCATGTGTTTGTGGGATTTTTGCAGTATCTTTTATCATTAATTTCTAATTTCAGAGCGCTATGATCCGATAACATGCAAAGGAAGATTTCAACTCTTTTGCATTTGTTTAAATATGTTCTGTGAGCTAATATATGGTCTATTTTAGAGAATGATCCATGTACTGCTGAGAAGAATGTGTATTCTGATGTTGTTGGGTGGAACATTCTGTATATGTCTATCAAACCCATTTGTTCACAGGTGTGATTCAGTTCTGTTATTTCTTTGCTCATTTTCTGTCTGGTTGATCTGTCCCTTAGTGTCAATGGCGTATTAAGGTCTCCTGTTACAATTGTGTTACTGATAATTTGAGTTTTCATTTCTGTTAATAGTTGTTTTATATAACTGGGTGCTCTGGAGTTTGGTGAATATATATTTAAGATAGCTATCTCTTCCTCTTGGAGTTTTCCCCTTACGAGTATGTAGTGACCTTCTTTGTCCTTTATGGTCCTTGTTGGTTTACAGTTCACATTGTCTGCAAACAGAATGGCAACTCCTGCTTTTTTTTTTTTTTTTTTTTTTTTGATTCCTGCTGCATGAAGTATTGTTTTCCATCCTTTGGCTTTCAGTCTGTGAGTATCCTTGGGTTAGATGGGTTTCCTGTAAACAGCATATGGTTGGATTTTGTTTCTTGATCCATTCTGCTAGTCTGTTTCTTTTGATTGGTGCATTGAGACCATTTACATTAGTGGTTATTACTATTAAATGCTGGTTTATTGTTGACATGTTATCTCTCTGCTGTTGTATCTTTATTTTTCTGTTCTGTTTGATTATCTGCTTTGCTTAGTGGTTTTTTCCTTTGTATATCTAAACTGTCTTTCAATATTTTTTGCAGGGTTGGCTTGGTGTTCATGAAGTTCTTCAGCTGTTCTTTGTCATGGAAGTATCGTATTTCACCATCAATTTTGAATGATAGTTTTGCAGGGTACATCAGTCTAGGTTGGAAATCATTTTGCTTTAGGATCTGGAATACTTCACTCCATGCTCTTCTTGACTTTATCGTTTGTGCTAAGTCTGCTGTGATTCTGATAGGTTTTCCTTTATAAGTGATCCGTCTTTTCTCTCTGACAGCTTTTAATAACCTATTCTTGTGTTGGATTTCTGGGATGGTGATTATTATATGTCTGGGTGTAGTTTTATTTTGGTTATGACTATTTGGAGTTCTATATGCTTCACTGATCCTGAGGTCAGTTTCTGATCTCATGCTTGGGAAATTTTCAGCTATTACTTCTCTAAATATCCTCTTGACATCCTTTATGTTGTCTCCTTCTTTTTCATTAATCCCTATCAATCTTATGTTATTTTTCTTTGCATCATCTTGCAGTTGTTGAATTGTTATTTCCTGATTCCTTGTTATTTTTAAAAGATCTTTCCTTTCCTGTTCACTAGCTGCAATCCTGTCTTCAAGGTCTGAAATTCTATCTTCACTTTCATTAAGGCGGTTTTTACAACTTTCAGTGGAGTTTTTTATTTCCTGTATATCTCTGTGCATCTGCATTATGTATTCTGTGTGTTTCTTATATTGCTCATCTATGGATTCTATCTTTTTGTTTAGTTCCTCCAATTTTTTTAACTGTGTTTTCTTTAGATATATTCAGAATCTCTTTCATTTCTTTTATCATTTCTTCTTTTACCTGGGAGATTATTTTGAGTTTGAATTCCTTTAAAGCTTCCTGGAGTTGCTTGTTAATTTCAGTAGCTATTATGTCCGATATTTCAGGTGAATGGCATATATTTTCTTCTATATTCATCACTCCTCGGGTTTCTTGAGATGGGCTGGAGATTTGAGGTTGTAATTTGGTTTTTCGTTTTGTCATTTTCCTATATTTCTGTGTTTCAAGTGTTATTTGAAAGCTTCCTCGGGGTCTGCTGGAAATCCCCTTCTATGTTCGCAGCTCCTGGGAGTCTGGCACCAGTTCCCCCAAGCCACTGGGCCTGTAGAACCAATGGCCCTCTTCTGCCTGTTTAGAACTCCGTAGTTCCAGATAAGCTGGGCTCCAGGGACACTGTGCGCCCACCTGCTTGCTGGAAGCTCCACAGTTCTCCAAGTGCAGCCAGAATGGGGAGGCAGATGTAGATGCCTCAAACCCACTTATGCACTTCACTGCACCCGGAAGCCTGGAGGGTCCCGAACAGTTTGGGCTTGAGGCAGAGTGCACTGAGCACTTACGCAGGGCCTCTGGAACCTGCGATGCTTGCCTGCTTGCTGAGATATCCACAGTCCTCCAGACACACAGGGAGGCGGATGCAGGTGCCCCAGATCTGCCCAGCCCTTCCTCTGCACCCAGATGGTGTGGTGCAGGAGTCCCAAATAGGCAGGGCTCCAGGGATAGTGTGCGCCCGCCTGCTTGCTGGAAACTCCACAGTTCTTCAAGCGCAGCTGGAATGTGTTTGAAAATTTCTTAGGGAGCAGGTTTTTAGATGTTCTCTACAAAAAGTGAGCATGTGAGGTATTAGACATGTTAATTAGCTTACTCATTCTACAATTTATATAATGTCAAATATACATTTACAATTAAAATGTAAACAATTCAAAAAGGAAAAATAAAGAGCTATTTGTCACCACTTTAAAAGAAGGAAATAGTGAAAAGAAAGAAAAAATCCAGAAGAAGATCTTGTAGGACTTTTAAAATAATGTCAGGGCTCCACTGGGGAGATAGGGAGACTGCTCAGATAGACAAAAAGCACCTTCCCAGGAACCAGCCTGTGTGCGGCTGGGAAAACTCAAGAGTACAACAGGACTCCCCACCCCACCCCACCCCAGCAACTGGCTGATTCAGAGGACACAGGGAAAGATGGCAACTGAAGTGAAAGGAACAGCTTGATTCTTAAGTTGTTTGATTGACTCTGCAGGTGGGGCTGGTGGGCTGGGCGTGTATTTGGAGGATAGCAGTGTACATTGTGGCAACTTGGGGGAGTTCCTTCTGCCTTGTTTTTGAAATCCAATGTTTTGTTTCATTTTACTGTTTTGTTTTACTCCGTTTCTGGTAACCTGAACAACTATTTTGAAGAGTACAAGGTGTGGTATAACAACCATTGTTAAATTACTATTATCTTGTCTTAAAAACCTGTATAGCTATTGTTGTTGCTGTTGTTTTTGCTTTTGTTGTTGTTTTTGAGGTTTGTTTGCATCTTGACTTTTCTATTCTTTCTTCTCTTTAAAATAAAAAAACATGTATGTAGATATAGTGACGGGAAGAAACTGTCCAAGAGAAGGGACAAACTGATGGGGAAAGGAAACATGGGTAAAGGGAAAATGTACATATATACAAGACAGTTAAGGTTATACAGCCAGCTTCTGTTACGGCGTGCTACAGCGATATATCTGCGCCCTGTGTAGCAGCACAGTTCGTAATGGTTACATTTTAGACACAACACAAATGCTCATCAACAGCGGAATGGATTTAAAAAATGTATTTTTATACAATACATACTACTCAGCTATGAAGAAGGATAATCTTGAGGCTTCTGTAGGTAAATGGAGGCAACTTGAGACCGTACTTATAAGTGAAATAAATCAAACTCACGTTTGTAAATATCGTATTGTCCCCCAGTGTGAAAAAAAAAGTAAAAAGAGTAGTAAGATCCAAGATGTACAATAGATATTGTAATAATAAAAGGGAAAGAAAGTGCCGAAAAGGAAAGAGCAACTTGCATAGGGGAGAGGAGAGAAGGAAGAAGGGAAAAGAAAATACGTGCACAGGTCTACATATGTATTTATGTATTATGTATACATATATATACGTAAATTTATATATGTATACCTATGTACATATGATATATATACACACACAAGATAGACAGCTCTGCTACTAACCTCTGTTAGTTCATCCAAAAGAACAGTTTGTACTTTCATTGTTTGTCTGATCACTTTTTCATGCCTAAATCTTGTAACCTGAACACGTTTCTAAGATGACAATATGCAATATATTAGTGTTAATTTCTTATTATTTTGACATTCTGTAACATTTCTGTTTTGTTTTTTAAAATAAAAAAGATGAGAAAAAATTGATCAATGCAACATCCAAGGTTTGATTTCAGATCATAACTAACATGAATTTAAAAAATAGTTATTTGAAAAAGAGTACTTGGTTTTAAGTTTAGAAACAACTCTGCTCATAATTTCAAAAAGTGATTATTAATTATACTCAATTCGGAGGCCAGTTCCCTAAATATTGTGAGGGAAAATGTGTGTTTAATTTTTCAAATGTGGAGCCAGGTTGCCATCTCGTTAAAGATAGTTTCATATCTCACTTAATTCTTAAGTTTTTAAGAAAATGTACAAGGAATACAAAATGGGAAAAAATATATTCTCATGTCGTTGTAATTATGTCATTTTCTTTCCTGAAAAATCTCTGGAAATGTATTTACAATTTTTACTGTCATTTTTAGATTTCTGTAGCTCATTATGATGAATAATACGTACTGCCCACTTCTCACATATTACTGCCTGTCTACTTTGAATCTTTTTTTTTCCACAGTAAGATACTTCTTATTGGCTTTAAAAAAAATCTGTTTGTCCTTAACAAGTTTCCTTTTTGATCTTGATCACTTCCTGTTTTACTTCAGTCTAGTTTGATTGAAATTTGATTGAAAAATGACATTCTTTAGAAATTTATGCAAAGATTGGTGTCTTGATGGGATTGTTATGCTTATTTCTTTCGTTAGGAATATAAGCACTCTTTTTAATTGTGAAGTCTGCAAATATATAAAACAACTCTCATAGCAGCTAATGCACCATGGACTTCAAAAATAACCCAAGTACTGTGTGCACAAACAATAAGTGAATTGCAAATGCTAGTCAACTGTTTTACCTTTCTGATAGACGTGTGGTGATGTTTGGTGAGGTTACCGATTGACATTTGCCTAATAAGTTTTTATGTCAAACTAACGCAACAGAAATGACGACTTGACGACTGTGAACTTGTGTTAAATTTATCTTTTCTAATTTTTTATTCATTTATAAATCAAATATTTGAAATCCTTATTTTTATATATAATTATTTTCAAGAATCCATTTCACTGTGTATTAATGTCCCTGATAGATTTAAGAAGCTCAAAGAGAGTTCAGGTGTTCTCAATCCTGACTACATGATAAAGTCACCAAGGTGGTATAAAAATATTGATATCCTAGGCTCACTTGAAGCAAATTAAATTAGAATTGTGGGGTTGAGGGTCTGGCTTTATACAGGTATCTTTTAAGACTTCCACCGGTATACTGACCCTTCGACCAGGGCTAGAAACTCCAAGAAGCAACGTTTCCGTAATCATGGTCCAAGATAAACCCTGTGACGAGTCGCCTCGGGTACTTGCTAAATGCACAATGGCCAGTCGCACTCAGACTAATGGAACAGAAGTGCTTAAAGAGAGCTTGGACTCTCATTTCAGCGCGAATTTCATGTGCTCATGAAAACTGGAAAGTCACCACTCTGTTTCATCTGCTTCATTTTCATTAATGTGAAATTTACATAGGCAAAATTAGCTCTTTTGATCTTTACTACAAGTCTTCCGTCATACTAAAATGACCACTATACAGGTGAGAAAACCTGGCAAAGTTTCCCAAGGTCCCGTTCTACCACTGTAGATGAGGCTTTGAATGTGTGAAGTCAGCTTGCTCCTTGTCAGCTCCAGAGCTTGCATGTGTCTCACAGTGCTCTGCGGTCATTATACGTGGCCAGCACCATGGCAAGTGGGGCATTAATTCAGGACTGTAAGCAAGATGCAGTGCATTGTGAGGGAGATATTGATGTACTGGTTCTGATCCTAAGAGGGTTTCAAAAAGGCTTCACAAAGGACGAGGCATGCCAGCCCTCTTAGGTAGGGAGAGCTTCTACTGACAGAGATAGTGCAAACATTATGGGGTGTATGAGACGTTCAGAGGTTCTGTGGCACAGGTGAAGAGTTGTGCTGGGTGAGACCCAGGCTGGAGAAGTAGTCTTGAGGCATTTTGTGGGAGGATTAGAGGAGGCTGGCTTCTTATCTGTCCCGGCATTAGGTAATTCAGCAATAAGTATTTGCATCTCATAATAGATGATGATCTATGAGTAGAGAGAAACATTTAAAAAATTGTACCTTGTCTCTGGCATTGCAAAACTCATACTTTAGGGACCACTCATAAGTACTTTAAAGTTCAATTCATTAATTTTGATTAGTAAATATATTAGCATAGGATAAATCCCAGATGAACAAAAGGCTTCCAGCTATACCTGACCACCAGCAAGCCACCAACCCTGCTTCTAGAGATAAGTATTGATCTTCAACTGGTGAACTCTTGCTGTCTTTTCCTTTTTCCTCCTGCTACAATTACATGGCCACACCATCTATATAACTGTACACCTCTCAGTCCTCAACTCCCTGAGGTTTGGCCAAGGTTATGGTTTAATATTTATTTGGAATTCTCAAAGAATTTCATTTAACAAACACTACTGAATACCTACTATGTGCCTATAATTGAGTGCTTAGAATAAAGATACAAATATCAGTAAAATAGAACATTTGCCCTTAGACTCTTACAGTATATAGTAAGTTGAGCCATCACCAGAAATAAAATTATTACAAGTTACCATGGGAAATGCAGTAGTAATAAACAGAGGGTTTTATGAGGATAAAGCTGAATCTCTTTCTAGTTCCTACTGCCTCTGGGCAGAGAGGTACACCAAGCTACTAAAGCCCTAGGCTAACGTGATACTTAAGGCAAATTGTATTCTTCTGAACTGGCCTTTTTTGCTTTTGCATAATTTGACCCCAATCATCTCTCATTGTCATAGTCTTGTCTATATCTACCTATTTTTAGGTGGGTATTCCCTTGTTGTTTTGTTACTGATCACTGGTCATGGTTATTCTCTATTCTAGTTGATTTATTTCTAAAGTAAAGACTCCAACAGTATACATAGTTCTGGGTTTTCAACACCTGGAAAATCAAAAATTGCAAATCTTGTGCTACTGGCATGTGATTCTGAGCAATGTTTCCTTCTAGATTTTGCATGGATCCACTGAAATGTCAATAGATTATGAATATTCAAAAGGATACAGATCACATTAACTGCTGTTACCAAAAATAATGTAACAATACTAAGTGAAACAGGCCAGACATAGACACATACTGTATGATCTCACTTATGTGTAAATCTAAAAAAAAAAAAAAAAAATCCACATTCAAAAAAGAAGAGTGACACAGTGGTTTCCAGGGGCTAGGAAGTCGAAGAAATGGGGAGATGTTGATTAAAGGGTACAAACTTTCAATTATAAGATGAACAAATTCTAGGGATCTAATGTACAGCATGAAAGGTAATGGATCTATTACTAATTTGATTGTGACAATATTGTACAATGCAGATATATATATCAAACAATTGAATAGCATACCTTGAAAAAATTGTATATCATATATAGTCAATTTAGGGTATTTAAAAATTTTAAGTGTAAAACTGATAAAGTATCATGCAGCATAAAATAGTTTTTTACTCTTTTACTGATTTCCCAAACTATGTTCCCAGAACAATTTTCATAAGGTATTAATTTATACTAGATTTAAAGGATTCTATGGGTTAATAAGCTTAGATATGAAGAAATAATAAGGCTTCTGTACTCAAGAAATTCTCAGGCTTTAAAAATGCCAACATACATGGTGAATTGTTATCTTACTGAATGCAGTGGTTCTCAAACCTACTTGACAAGGAAAACTAGTTTATCTCTTTGTGTTTTTAAAATCATAGCCATTGTCATCATGGGACATTGTATTTTGCTTGACTACTGGAGATGCTTACTACAGTGGATTGTGCCTGAAAAATTCTAATGGCTGTCCATCAGAAGAGTAATGCTCTTAAGAGAATAAATATATATCCTTATAGTTTACACACATTTATGTAAGTAAAATGGAAATTTAGTCCTGTTCATCCATGGGACATCGGAATTACCCTGGTGCCCTGAGATCTGGTGAGTCCTTGAATGTGCACAGTCTAAATCCTCCTAAGGAGGAGGTCCTGCAGCTCAGGGTCTAGTATCCAGCTTCATTCTGCTCCCCTTTCTTAGTCTTTTGACTCTTATTAACACTCTTCTCTTTTTTCCGTCTGCTTTCTTCAATCTGTGGAGAGGTAAGAACAGCAGACATTTCACTGTGAAGCCATTTAAAGCAGGTGGAGTAGGAAGCTGCTGTCCGAGGAAGTGCAGAAATGGAGATGGAAAGTGAAGAGGAAAGACAGAGAGAAACTGAAGGACCTCAGACTCTAACAGTCATCTTTAAATGTTTATGCTTTGACATTTATCCTTGTGGTCCAATGAGACATGCTGTAGCATCCAAATCACTCAGCCATCATTGGAAATGTTTCTGTGTTGCAGGGGAGGGCTTGGCAAGAAGCAGGAGCATTGTCAACATTGTTGTCGGTGAGAAGACTATTTTGAAAAATTCAAAAAATTCTAACCAGACAAGCTTTCCCTTTTCTTTGTCGTATTCCCTATCATCAGACTGTGCAACTAGAGTGTCAGCTTCTGTTCCTGGAAAGAACAAAGTTGTATTTGACCACCTTCTGCAGACCTTTTCTCTGCATTGTTAGGGAGAAGAGAAAAAGAGCCATTTTCAGAAGCCCAGAAAATAATTGATGGATGAGGAGAATGCAAGGAGCTATAGACAGAGATGAGTGGACTTCAGAAGAATGCTTTTCCCAGGGAGCATTATTTAGGATTACATTCAGATTTGAGTAATAGAAAGCCCAAGATAACAGTGGTTGAGATGAGATTGAATTTTATTTCTCTTTCATGTGGAAGTGTGTGGAGGTGGTCGGAACTGAAACAGTGTTCCCTGTGCCTTCCATCTTTTCTGTTACAGTAATAGTCTCTGTTACTTCATGCTTCAAAATTCTAGGAACAGGTAATTTTCTATTTTTATGAAGAAACATTGCTGATTTTGATATCTTGATTTTTGTATGCTTCAACTTTTACTAAACTTGCTTATTCTAAAAGTTTTTTGGTGGAGTTCAGGAATATATATACAAATATACATTTATATTCAGGAATATACACAAATATTTAGGAATATATATGTGTATATATGAGCTGGTCTGCAGGCAGGAAAAAATTGACTTCCTTGTTTCCAATGTGTATGCTCTTTATTTTCTTGCCTAATTGCACTGGTTAGGACTTCTAGTACTGTGTTACAGAGAAGTGGGCCTCTTTGTCTTGATTCAGATACTAGGGAAAAAGCTTTCAACCTTTCCCTACATAACAACATTCAGCATTGTACACTGTCTTTATAGTGTTGAAGCACTTTCCTTGTGTACCTAATTCATGGAGTTTTTATCACAAAAGCATGTTGAATTTCCAAATGTTTTTTCTGCATCTGTTGCAATGATCATATGGTTTTTGTCCTTTATTCTGTTGCTGTAATATATCACATTTTAATTTGTATATGTTGGACCATTTCTGGATGCTAGAAGTAGTAGCATGTTCCTGTCACGTGACTTAAACTCTGAGGGAAGAAACCATGGCTATAGAGGTTGTGGGTTATAACTCTCACTTCAGTGAGGAAAAAAAAAAAACTATTTCAAGAAGTGAAACACATACTTCCATATTCTTGAAGCCACAAGAGTAGAATAATATAATACCTTCAAATCTATTTCTTCCTTCTGTGATATGATCATACCCTATTATTAGAATTAGACACAGACACTAAAGCAACATATCTAAAACATTAGATTGCCTCATTAAATGGTTCATATCTGAATTTCCCCAGATACTACTACCTGAGGACAACTGAGACCTTTGATAATTCCAAACACAGCTGGAAAATTATACTTTCAATTCTCTGATGTGTTCAATATAAAGAATCCACATCCTACAGAGAGCAAGTCCTCAGGTGCTTCTGGAAACTGCCAAGATGCAACTCAGCAGGGCTGGAAATAAGCCACAGACACATACATCCTTATGTAGGTCTCTGGTGCTTCTTTCTGGCTCCCTGTCAGAACTTTCTGTCTTATCTGGATTGTTCTGATCAATTAGACAGACTTTCACATTCTAGATCTTTCCTAAGAATGCAGCTTCTATCCAGGTCTCATTCTCTCATGACTCTGAAATTAAGTATATTCAGCATGTCATTCATCTAGATGTGGGTTTTTATCTCAACATTGTCAACCTAAAAATGGGAATGCCCATGGCACAAGTGTTAGGTATTTGTAGGAATATGCCTTTGTAGGAATATGGCTATGAGAAAAAATGCAGCCAAAATGCGGCATGTGGTGAGAAGGTAGCATCCATGTCCCTCCTTACTCCAGGCAGGTGACTATATTTCCTCCTCTTCTGTCTTATGAGAAATTCAGGTTTCAAATAAAATAACCAAATAACCCTAATGAGGCAGCAATTTAGCTTGAATCAGCAATATTTCACACACATTCACCTCACGGTGTGAACTGAGCAAACCTTCCCATTGTTTGAAGGAACAGCCACCTCATTTGCTGTTGCCATATTTAAAAGAACAAACATGATTTCCCTAGGACATAACTTTTAATGTGCTTTGGTCAGTTCTCAGGCTAAGCTTCTATATTGGTCTTTTGGCATTTTCCTCAAAATGCACATGGAAACTCCACTGTCTCCATCCTACTAAATGCTCTGTGCAAAATGTCACCACATCAAAGAACTTAGATATCTTGAACACCATGGGAAAAAAAACCACAGAGGACACAGTTCTGGTCCTGACCCCAGACAGACAGCAGAAACCATTGAGATCAGGGCTATCCTCTGGCAGTTGTAAGACCCAGAGCAAGTCACTATCCTCTAATGTTTTTCTGTAAGAGAAAACAAATTTAAATGATCAAGGGCAGTAAAGAGTGGAATCAGAAAACCAGCAGACTTCACAACAATGGCAGTAGAAACAAGGAATGCAGTAAAATACAGGGAAGGAACAAACTTAAACCCAAGCATATCTCTTTCTACTTGGGGGCATGTGAATTCCCTGGGTCTTTTGTTAGTTATTTGGGTTGGTTACTTTTCTCTCATTGCTGAGACAAAATACCTGACGCTCAAAATTAAGAAAGAAAAGGTTTATTTAGCTCAAAGTTTATGGAAGTTTCAGCCCATAATCATCTGGCTCAAAGGCATAATGGCATGGCACAGAGACAATGCTTCAGGGTGGCAGAAGACAACAAAAGCAACAAGAGCAAAAAAAAAAAAAAGGTAGAATAAGCTCCTTTTCCTCCCTTAAGTTGTATGCAGGCTACTCATCTTCTCGTGGGTGCAGCACTCACAAGATCTTGGAACCCTCCCCTTGCATAGGCTCAGGATGTTTATAAATGGAGGACTCCGTCACCTGCTGAGTCACTGAGTTAAACTCTTAAACTTCTCAGTTTGACACAGCATCCTAGAGGTAACAGCTCTCCTCTACACCTTAGGATGTACAACTGCTGAGTTACTTAGTTAAGCTTCTAGACTACTCAAATTGACGCAATGTATCAACTATTACAGAGTGTAAATTTAAGACATCTCTATTTGAGATGCCTTCTTTCCTGAGAACAAATGGTATTGACCTAAACTGGTAACCTTGGCAAGACTAAGACAAGACAAGGCCAACAGCTTTTTAAAACTTCATCCCACTTCAGTTTATTTTGAGACAAGAAAAACAAACAAACAAAAAATACTGGCTCCCTTGGCTTTTGGGTTCAGTTTATGAAATTTCCTGATTCTTGGACTGATAAGCCAAGGGTGGAGGGCTGCCTCCCAGAATTCTGAGGTGAGAGATCTCTGAAGCTTCTCATTGTGTTGCTGCAGTGACCCACCCATGATGTGGAGTGGAGTGGGCTTGTGCCTTCTGGGAAACTGACCTCTTACCAGTGTGCTCCTCATATGTCCCTGCCCTTCACCTCATCCTGCCCCAGTTTCCATTTTGATCCCCCTTCGGAGGCAGATGCTCCTTACTAGACCATCTTTTTTTTTTTTTTTTTTTTTTTTTTTTTTTTTAATTTATTTAAAGAAAGACTAAGCAAAACAGAAAATAGAAATAATACATACATTCAGAGAAAAAATAAACAGAAATTACTAGTTGATGTTTACATATTGTTTTACAAATAGTTGTTCAAGATACAAGAGTGTAATATGTAAAGTGGGAATTCAAACAGCGAGACTGCAAACAGTTCTGTTCAACTGTCCAACAAAAACTTAGTAACATGGTTGTCAATCTTATACACTTAAACATACATGCAGTTATACATATCTTCATTTATGTTTAGATTAAACAAACTAAAGCAGGTTAAAATCATTCTGAACAAATAATAATAGTATTGCTGGATTTCATATCATGACATTCTGTGATCAGCACTGGGTACTGTAGTGCCTTTTTAAAAAATTTAATTTAAAGAAAGACTAAAAACAGAAAATGAGTAGAAATAATACACAATTTCAAAGAAAAAATAAACAGTAAGAAATCACTAGTTGATGATTACAGATTGTCCTCTTACAAACAGTTATTCAAGATACTAAAGTGGAGCATATAAAGTGGGGATTCAAACAGTGAGACTGCCACCAGTTCTGCTCAACTATCCAACAAAAACTTAGAAATATGGTTATCAATCCTATACACTTAAACATTCCTGCAGTTATCCATATCTTCAATTATGTTGACACTGAATAAACCCAAGCAGGCTAATATCACTCTGAACAAAGAATAATACTATTGCTGGGTTTTACATTTTGACACTCCAGGATCAGCACTGGGTATTTTAGTGTCTCTTTTTCTTCTAAGTATCTGTTCATTTCATCATGTGTCATAAGATCTGTTCTCATAACCTGTTTACAGATTCTACACATGTATGAGTCTTAACATATATTGCTATTCTTTCTATATTAGAGGGAGAAACAAAACAAAGCATGGCAAACAAAACATATTCCTATAAACACACGAAACGAAATAAACATATAAGACCGTTGTACAAAGAGTTCTACCATGTTTCCTGTGTTGTCTCTTGTTATCTCCAATAGAACTGGCTTTATCATCAGACAGTATAATTGAATATATCAGTACATAACAGTATTAATAAAAACACAACTTTGTATATAGTATAGAACTTCAAAAACCAGCAGTTATCAAACCAAAATGTGTATCATAGAGTCTTGTCATCTTCAGTGTATTTGCATATACTGTCAGACTTGATACTATCAATCATATCGGTTTTGAATAAAATCTTCTCTGTCTCATTTCTGTTATGCTCTTGTTTGCCATCAGTTGTTTGCTTATTTTCTTCATTCTGTTTTCTGCTCCATTCATTGAGGCCTCTCTGCCACTGTTCCTGGAATCCTAGTATTTTTCTCTCTCTCTAGAATGCCCTGCAGTATTCTCTGTATACTTGGATTGGTGGTTGCGAATTTCCCAAGTTCTTCTTTGTCTTGGAAGCATCTTGTTTCTCTATTAATTTCCAGAGACAGTTTATCAGGGTATATCAATCTGGGCTGGAGGGTATTTTCTTTTAGGGCTTGGAATATTTCACTCCAGGTTTTTCTTGACTTGATGGTTTGTGTCGAGAAGTCTGCAGTTATTCTGATGGGCGTCCCTTTATAGGTTATCTGTTTCTTGTCTCTAGAAGCTTTTAATATTATGTTCTTATATTGAATTTCTGGGATCTTGATTATTATATGCCCAGTCACTCCGGGTCGTGCAGACAGGTCTCGCAGGTGGCCTGGAGGCGCTCCAGGCGGCAGCTGGAGTATGGCAGCATGGGAATCACCTTACTAGACCATCTTAACTGTTAACCAAGGCTGCACAACTATCGTGACCTCTTTTAGCATCATCATCAGGGATGCAGTTCATATGAATGAACTCAACTATACACATATTCTACGGAGTACAACTTATTTTTTATTTCATAATTTTTATATTCATAGTAAAAATTTTTATAATACCCCAAACCTACATAGGCAGAATCCTATCAAAAGGCTAAGCTCCCTCCCCAGTCACCTGTATCCTAGTGGGTCAGACTGGGAGAGGAGATTAGGCAGCCTCTCTGCACAGCCCTGTGCTGAGCCCTGCTTCAGCCCGTGGCCCAATCTCAGTCTGGCCTCCCAACCCTCAGTAAGGGCTATGCTGCCCTTAGCCCTCTGCAAGTAAGAGCTCTGCCCTGCCTGCCCCACCCACTCACCCCGCTGTTCCTGACCCTGTTCTGGTCCAGGATCATGCTGAGATGTACTTTCCTCTCCCCTCATTGTTTCTCTCTCCTCTTCCTGTCTCTCTCCTTTAGTTTTCTTTGTTCTCTGGCCTTACTCTTGTCCCTCCCTATGGTATTTCCCCTTCATATGCTATTTCTTACCTTCGGTCTTTCTGTACTTCCAGGTCATGCTCCCTTATTCAAAATGTTCAGCAAAGAACAGTAAGCAAGAGAAAACTTCCCAATGGTGAAGTTTATTTTTCTTCAAATTCTCTATTACTGTTTACAAGTCTATTTTATTTCCAAGTTTTTATTTTAAAAACATTGCAAATCCACCAACATGGGAGGTGGACACAGGAACAAACACACATATAGTTTTTACCTCCATTCATTAATTATGAACATTTTGCTTCGTTTGTTTTCTCTTTAATATATACTCATTATTTTTTTGCTGGGTACTTGCAAGTTGCAGATATCACAATCCTAAATGCATCAACATGAATATCTAATGAATGAAAACATTTTTTCAGATAACCACAATATGGTGTAATTATCAAATGAAGAAAACCTATTAGTGGTACCGTTATCTAGTGATCTGGCCTTAGGAGTCTATTTAAATATTTGAAGAGAGACGCTGCATTTGGCTTTGGTTTACATAATCTAAAAATAGGATTTTATTACAGTTTCACACCAAATGGAACGAGTGGTGACCTCACCACCCACCATTTTCCCTCCTATATTCTTTATTTCACTTGTAAAATGCAGATAACACCAAAAATATCTATAAGCCTAAAGAATTTAGCTGATAAACTGTATTTTTAGAAATGTTAAACTCTTTGAAAAAGTATTAAGGCACACTGCTGTACTCCCAAAAGCTGCTGCCTCATTTGAAGAGCCTCTAAAATATTTCAATATAAATTAATTTCATTTAGGGACATAATCAGTCTAGCTTCTTCTGGGGACATATCTATTTTATGTAGCCCATTCAAAACCAGGATGACGTTGTAATGGAATTGATAGCTCTTTGTCATGTTTTAAAGGGGTGAGATGTTTGCTTATACATATGTCAACAAGCAAGCATACAATGTGCAATCTTGTTGGCTTAACAGCATCTGTATTCCTGCATCCTAGACAAACAGTTCTGCCTGACAACAGCTGAAGTCCAAGGTTTGACTTGAGATTGATTTCACCAACATGATTGGAATAAACCAAAAAAGAAATGCTTTTCTGTCAACCCACCAAACCCTCCGTGCCTCTGGAGTTCGTACCTTTCCTAGTTTGGTGGTTTTCCTGTGCTATTAAGAGGCCATCTCGCCTCTTGCCAAAAGGGATTTGTCCTTTTTATCTAGTCGGAAGAGTGCTTCAGCTATTTGCATTTCTGAATTGCTTAGCTGCCCAAGCATGCTCGGTGTATGCTGTTTGAAATGTGTCATTGAGGCACGTGACTGCTGTTCTCAAGCTGATGTTGGACTTTCTCCAACAAATATGGATTATGTTAAAGTCGGTTCTGAATTGACGAGGATATGTTAATAACTCCCAGATGGGCATCTCTGTGCTCTCCAGCAGGGAAATGCAAGCAGTCTATGGCAGGAGCAAGTGTTTGGCAGGTCTATCATTCCGTCATTAAAGGCCACATTATTACTTACAACTGTGCTTGCATGACAATGGCTGCAATGAGCTCAGCCTCACAGTAATGAGCCCTCAGAATTTGCTTTTAGGTAGATTGTTTCCCGGGTGCTGAAAAAGGAAGCTTTTGTTTGAAATTTCTTTCTTTCTATAGCCAAATAAGGTATTATGAATTAATCAAAGGGACAGCCTTAGAGGTGGGAGTCTATGCTATTCCTTACAGACCAAGACAGGCACAGATATATGCCCAGGGATGTAGAGCAGCTTTTGCTCAACAGAACTTTTCTCTGTGCATGCCTGTCCTGAGTTTAGCTACTCCTATGCCTATTCCTGCCCTAAATGTTCCAGTTGGAACAGTAATTTTCAGGAGCTTGCTTTGTATCATGGTTACAGTTTCCATTAGATGGTTTATCTTCTTATCATTGGTCCTTCAGCTCAAGGGTAGCATTTGTAATTTTAAAAAGAAATTAAAAATATTCATTTTCTGCAATGGTACTTCTAGCCCAAAAGGCACCTGATATTAAATGTCAATGTGGCAATCAATACCTAGGCGTATACAGGCCATGGATTCTGTGGTTAACGTGGGTAGTTATAATGAACTTGGCTATTGAGATGAAAGGAATAATTTGACAGGAAAATGGTCCTGTTAGTGATTATGAATAGACCTAGTTGATTTTAGCAGAGAAGGGAGAGGCAATGGAGTCTTACTTTGCAAAGTAAATGCTGCATGCATACTGCTTGCATTTAGAATGTGAAATAATCTCATGTCTCAATATACATGTTGCAGTAAGAATGCCCCAAAATTATAAAAAAGCGATTGAAAACATTCGATTGTAGCTAATGTATTTTCTCCTCTGCTTTAGGTCTCTTTTTCAGTAACAAATTATTCAGCCACAGAGAGTTCCCTCACTTTGCCATCAGGTAACTAGATTTTATGATGTCATTTCATCTGCATAGGCATATCTCCATGTTCTCTTTTTTTGACTCCCCACTTTCCAGCAACTCCAAGGAATTTAAAAATATAAAACCACATCTGCCAATAACATTATGATGAACCATTTAGGATTTGGGTTTTTTACAAGGCAGCAGCACTAAATGCCATTGATTCCCAGCATGCACTGGTATATTTTTAATGCTAACAGTCGGGATTTTAAAATACATCATTTCAAATCATTTAAAAATACCAAAAGATCAGCAAAAGACTTCACAGAACTTTTGTATTGAGGCCTGCCTAGAGAGGACTTGTTAGGGTGTGGAACTGTGAAAGTTAACAATTTGGATAGTCTAGGAGAGTGGAAGAAAACCCAGTTCATGAGGTTCACTGAAGGGATGGCCACAAGAACACCCTGTAGACTGCAGCTGTCCTTCAGCCTCTGCCAGAGGGAAAAGGACATTTGCCAAAACCTGTAACTACCCTTGTCCTTTATAAAAATGTGTTATAACGTGTTATGCTTCCTTATGTGTGAATATCATGAAGCATCTGCAGTCTGCAAGTTCACACAACCTAGGAAGTTGCATTTTTATTGAAAATACCTTTAGCTCACTCTCACACTAAGCAATTCAAAGGATTCAGAGCCACTAACCCCAGTTGGGAACTGTCAGGCTCCCTCGTTTAATGTACCCAAGCAACAAAAATGAGAGAGGATTTATGCTTAAAAGGCACTATTATTTTATCAACCCTGGATATTTGTTAAGTCTTCACAATAGACTTTTGTACCATTAATATTTCATCAGAGGCCTTTAGTTAATGAATTTCTGTTTGCAAAAGTTTGGGGAGTTGGCAGGTGCAATAGAATAGACGATACTGTATTTTAATGACCATTAAGTTGAAACTTTCAGAGATACTATAAGACCCCAATTAGTCAGCTGAACATCACCAGTGGTTCATCATTGTCATTAGGTATTAATTAGGCAGCAACCAAGTGCTAGACTCTTTGAAAAACTCACAAAAGCAACTGTCCCTGCTTGGTGGGAACTTAGACTTCTGGGGGTGGTGATCTCTGTTGTTGCTATATTACCATTTGTAATGAGAATTCACAGAATTAAGTACTTGGATTTGGGTAGAGCTTTACAACCTCTTAATATACACTTAGCAGCTCATAGCACATAATGCTACAATTACAAAAAAAGAAACCTACCCCCAAAGATGTTGGTTGTGTGGCTGATCTGGCATTATAGTCCACGCTTTTGACCCCCTTTTAAGTGAGTGTCACCACTGACAAGAATGTACCCTGAGGATACAGGAGAGTTTGAGGAGAA
The DNA here is from genome assembly GCF_034190915.1 of Cavia porcellus. NCBI lineage: Eukaryota > Metazoa > Chordata > Mammalia > Rodentia > Caviidae > Cavia > Cavia porcellus. Next base: position 62,943,815 of record NW_026947495.1, on the reverse strand, counting down.
AGCACTGTTCGTATTAAGCCCAGAGACGAACACAGGTGAAGAGACGAGGTTTTTATTTCACCTTCCTTGTCCTTTACTACATAGGACAGTATTCTTCTCATAATAGCATTCAACTTTCTGGATTGTTAAAAAGAGGCTTATAAGAGCAATTGAAAGTAATATGGGCATTTTAATATTGTGACACTTAATGCAACATAAAACCTTTGTTTCCTACAGGTTTATTGAGCTGGTGTATTAGATTTCCTGCTGTATGAGCAGGAAGATTATGGTGGCTTTGGTCTAAGTATACTTTGGGGAGGCATTTTGTATTTTCTCTATAAATAGTCTTTCTAAAACAACACAGTTGTGTAACTATTAATGTTTATATTGCATTATACATCTCCCAAAGTTTACTATGCTTAGTGTCGAGTGTGGTAACCAAAGGAAATGTTTTTGTCTATGAAATATGCGGGGAATTGCCATTATTAAAGTAAATCTATTTTACTTAGTATTTCATCAGCAGGATTTTCATGCTTTGGTTTTAGGTTATTTGGCATTATGTTATTATGTCCATAAGCTTCTGGAAGGTAAACAGTCATACCTACACATGGCACATATCCACATGAATACATGTATATGTTGTATTTTAAAATTAAAATTATAGCAGGACTGAAAGGCTAGCCTTTAAATGGAAATAACGACACTTGGGTGAATCCAAAATGGGCTGAAATCTTGAAAAAATATTGATTTGTAGTGCACAGTTTTTACAAATGAAAAATTTGATTAAGAAGACTATTGTTTGGAGCATGTATCAAAGCTTATTTTTCATATTGAGATCATTTCTCATGCTTAATGAAACTAGCCAAATCATTAATCCCCTTATTAAATGTGCATTTTTCAATTGGGATTGTAGAATCATCCTCTCAAATGCAAAGTAACATGCAGCCCTGTGAAGCATGGCGGAGCTTTCAACCTGGGTTACAATTGTGTGCTGATTCCTAGGGAAACATAACCTATGGTGAAATCGCATTTCTTTGTGTAATTTAATAAGCAATTGCTTCAAAATTTATAAGGAAAAAGGCTCCAGACCTAACACCACCGGTGCCCCCAGAGCCACTTTTCCTCCCATACATGAATAGCCAGTTTCATTATGTCCAGAAACGTAACCCGAGAGAAACAAATGAGGCGGGCTGTTACATCCAAAGAAATGAAAGATTATCTTCTCCAACCAGGAGAAATTAAATGTATCGGGCCTACTTTTGAATCACACTTAGCTTCAGATAGAACATGACGTATGGGTAATCTGCAATTTGCTAGGGGCATTGTTAGCATGCTTTGCCTCCGGGGTAGGATTTTAACCAGGCCTCCAGCAGCTGTGCGTTTGGCGGCTTGGCCACATTAGGTATACAGAACCCCCCTGCTATTACCCTGGTGAAACCCGTGCCAAGGCCCCTGGTGACATGATGGAGGTATTAGGTCAGATGAGTTACATTAAGTGGCAAGTGATAAATTCAAGATGACAATTCAAAACAGCAGTGTTTCTTCTAAGTAATTAATTCCAGTGGTGCCTGAGGCGGTGCTTGGTGGCTGCCACTGGTGTGGCAATGCTGCGTAGCTAATGAGAAAACATTACAGCAAGGATTAGAGGCCTGTGCATTCTGGCAGGCTGAGGTCACTATGATTAGGAAATATTAACACATACTTACTGTGATAAACCATATATGCCCAGGAAGCCTAATTTTTATTTTATTAATGTCAAAACTGTTGAATGCTTTACAATGTGCTGATTCACTAAGTGGGCTGGGGACAGCGGTGACACATTCCACCCTAGGTTTGGGATACCCTTCAAGGCCTGAGGAAGTGGCGACAGAAAAGTTTGTGAGAATCAGGGCCCTTTTTTCGTGGTCTGTGGATGCAATGTCTTGGGCACATGGATAAGCTATAAACAGATTGGTCTGTTTTATTTTCCCAAATGTAATTTACTCAAGAAGTTTTTGTCGTATGAGTCATCCCCCTTGCTGCAGAAACTACTGTGAGGCAGCTGTGTGGTGATCTTGTCCAACGATGTTCAAGAAGTTTACTTTCTCTAGCATTGATGAGCATTTCAAGCATTTCAAACATGGATGAGACCACCATAGACTTCACTGGGTGCCTTCACGGTTTTATTTTAGAGGACTTGCTCACACTGCTAAACAATCCCACGAGCTGTGTGGAGGAAATGTTGTATTTTGGCTTGAATCAAGAGGAACTTGAGACTCCAGAAGCAAGAGGAACTACACGAGTTCATAGTCAAGTGGTGTCTAATTGGGCCTAAACTCAGCACCCAAAACACCTTATATGTTGCTCACCTCAGAGTCAATGATCAAAACTGTTTTGAATAAAACTCTCACTGGACATTCTGCAGAGAACTCCTGTCTGTGAGTACATGCACATACTTGCATGACTCAGTGTTGGCTGATGTCTAGAGAAGGACTTTTAGCTTGAGCATCTACAGATGTCTTGTGGTGTATTAGATATATGACCAATAAAATACCTACTAAACACTTGGCCTTTGAACCGCTTCTAGAAGTAAGGCTGTTTCCTTATCACTTGCTATAAATTGGCTCTGGTGTTCGATACTCAGGTTCAATATGTGCTCTGTCTGCAGGTGTGTGTGTGAGTGATGCGAGATGAGGAGAAAAACCATTAGTAACATGTGTGCCCTGACATGTTGAAGCACTACTACACACTTACATCTTTGTGTTCTGAACATCTTTGTTTATTAAGAAGCAGATTGCATTGTACAGAAAATGAGAAACACTTTAAGTAGACAGTATATTTTTCCTTCTATACAGTACATGAGATTGATCTTGCATTAGGAACAATCGAGTTTAGCTAGTTCCATTTTCTAACAGAGTAAAACAATGAAGAGGTGTGTTTCTGCGTGATAGTAGAAGAGGAAAGCTTAGTTTCCACGAAGTAATAATTAAAAACTGCTTTAATCTGAGATAGATGGATAGATAGAGTGTGTGTAAATGTAAAATTCTTTGCATATTCGTTATGACATAGAAACTTAGGGAAAACTTGTATTTAGCAAATAAGCCTCTTTTCTATTTGAGCAAATGATTTGAGTAAACCCTAAATCAGCTGGGGATGACATTCTAGCATTCTGGGAGGCTGAGGCAGGAGGATCAAGTCTGAGGCCAATCTGGGAAAAATTAGTGACTTAATGAGACCCTGTCTCAAAATAAAAAATAAACAAATAAAAGCTGAAGGTATAGCTCAATGTGTTACAGTTTGTGTTCAATTGTATTACCATGCTGAGACAGAGACAGAGACAGAGATAGACAGAGAGAGACAGGAGAAATTTCTACACAACCTTTTTCCAGCTCTAGGAAATGGGCAGCAGATGTGAACATGAGAGACGGCTGAGCTGGTGGAGAGGGAGTGCAGAGTTCCAGTGTGACCATCGCATTGTTCACAACAGACTGCAGCGACTTGACTAACATGATCATAGGCAATACATTTTAGTGCACTCAAGTCATTTTTATCATGTTTTTTACATTTTAAACTTTAGAAGGTCCTTTTCTTACTTAAACTTCTATTGTTGAACAAGAGGACATTAAGGAAACTTTTTAAAAGCGAAAATCTACTGAGAACAAAACAGAATTTCAGGAGTATACAAGAAGTCGTGCTCTAAAAATACGACCCTACACCACTGCCCACTTTAGGTAGAGGAAGAAGACTTTCTTAAGTGCTTAAGACAACATCATGTTAAATTTATAACATGCTGTTTAGGTGTCTCTTCACATTTTAAAATTTTAAATATTCCTTTAGTAAAAAGGAAAGAAAGTCCCTGTTTCAAGACTTAGCTGAAAAGTTATTTCTCTTCAGTCATAGGTAAATCCAAAACCAGATTTCTAATGCTTTGGAACTTGTCACATATCTAAATTGCTAGTTACGTTTTAGTGACTTAAAACAGTGTTAATCTTACAGAGGAAAGGCTCTAAAGACTTTTAATTCATCCATTTCAAACCTGCGTTTCAACTTTTCTTGAAAAAGTCACTTGAATATTCCACGCACATCTGAAATCCATCAGAGAGCAGGCTATTTCTACTTTGTTTCTGCTAAACTTCAGGCTTTTTAGGCTCTCACACTTAAAAATATCTTCTGTTGAGGGAGGGGAGGAAATGGGATGAAGAAGGAATTAAGATATGTCATGTGCATGTACCAAATCCCCACAAGGAATGTAAACATCACGTACTGCAAATACATGCAAAAGGAGAGAAGGGATCAAGAGTGGGCTAGAGGAGGAGGGAGAGAATGGAAGGGGGGTAAAAAAGGAATTAAGACGTATTATGTGTATGAACCGACCCCACAATGTAAACATTATGTAGTACAGATGCATATAAATAAAAAAATCTGTTATGATATGAATGAAAGAGCACTGGACTGAGAGTCCAATGGTTTGGTGTTTACTTTGCCTCACCCTACTTACTCCAAGAGGCTTCAGTTTTCTCATCTGTGAAATGAGAGAAGGATCCAAACTCAGTCTCGGTGACATCCTATGTATGCAGTTGGAAGTCCTCTACCCTTTAGTCATTCTTCACACAGCCTTTACAGAAGTAATCTGTACTTATTTTAAGAAATTAAACAAAAACTTAGGAAATTTAGAGAAAAAAAACTTGACAATCCTCCATCCTTCTGCACACTTGCTTCCAATCTCACCCTGCTAAGATAACTTGAATTTGACATTTGTATCAGTTAGGATTAGGCTTGGTGGTTTGTAATTGAAATATATTACACAAAAATGACTTAAGCAAAGCGGAAGTTTATCTCTCTCACATCTAAAAGATGTCCAGGATGGCATATCCTAAGGGCCTCAGCCTTCTGTCTTTCTGCTCCATTATTCTAGCTCATGGCTGCCATCTTTAAAGTCACTTTGATTCAAAAATGGCTGTTGAAGCTCCAACCAAGACACAAAGAACTCCAGGAGAGAGGGATGAGATATTGCTCCCATTTGGGTCATCTTTCTTTTAAGCATACAATTTTGTCTACAGACTTGAAACTAGATCACAAGGTCACATGATCAAGGAGCCTAGGAAATGTAGCCTTTCATTGTGAGTGTCAATATGCCTCCATTAAAAACTAATTCTAATTCCAAAGAGACAGGAGAGAACACTGCAGTTGAAGGGAAAGACAGTTGGCAACCTCTTCCCTGGTATGTATCCCTCTGCACTTTTTGTCATGCTTGTACAAACATACTCAAATATGTGAAGATGAAGTTGGTGCTTTTATTGTGGTTGTTTATCAAGATGAGATGGTATAACACCTTTTTGTGACTTGATTTTCTCTCAGCATATAGTAGACACCCATCCAGGTCAATGTATACAGACTGTACTAATTCTTTTAAATACAGTCAGATAGTATGAGTTTATCATAATGTATTTAACTAGGTCCCATTACTAATAATTTTAGATTTCCCATTGTTTGTTACCAAAATAATCTTTAATAAATGTTCTTATATCTTGAACCTTGATTTCTTATATTCTAAAAATTATGTTCTTATATATATATATATATAAGCATATATATATATATATATATATATAAAATGTATGTTCTCAGTCTATAAAATAGTAAAACAAGTGCATGTGTATTCACCACTAAGCTAAAATACAACAACAAAAACCCCAGAACATTATAATTGTCTCTAAAGCCCAGTAGACCATTTGCATATAACATAGGCTTCCTTCAAAGGTAACTATTATCCTAAGTTTTATCACATATTATTTTTCATTATACTTTTACTACATATAAACATATTTTTCAAAATATTCTGCCTTTCGTGTTTGTGAACAAATTTATCAATGAAACCCTATCACATGCATGCTTCTGTGACTTGCTCTTTTTGCTGTACATTGTGAGACTTATCCATGCTGAACTTATGTAACTATAGTTTGATAATTTTTATTTATGTATAGTATATTGCTTGTCATTGCAGATCTTCATCAAAAGTGTTGAATTTTAACTTGTTAGACTATGTGTAAAGTTGTGTGGAAAGCTTTGGAAAGTGCTTTGGCCCTGGAGATACTGACTGAGTAGATCTGATCTTAACATCCTGTGGGGGAACTCCAGAAATCTGCATTTAGTAAATCCCTGGTTGATGTGATGCTCAGCCAAGATTAGCCTGACCTCTAGCACCATTCACAGTGAACCTTTCCAGATTTTCTCGGTGCCCACACTGACACCATCATCTTGGGCTGAACCCCCTTCCCTCAAGAGTTCTTTGCAGTTTCATTCCTCCTCCTTTCTCTCTCCTCCAGCTGACAGAAAACTGAGTTAGGTTCTTATGACGTTATGCTGAGATTACAAATGACATCAAAAGAGGTTAGTTATGCAAACTCTGGGGGAAGTCTGAGCTCAAAAGCTAACATTTGGTAGCAGTGAGTTATGGTTTCTTCTATAAAATGAGACTGATCTGAGAGTACCTATCACACAGGGAACGTGCAGATTTAAAAGGGTTCAGAAGAGAGCAAGACCTTCAAATAGTGCCAGGTTCAAGTGCCAGAAAACATTGTCTGTTATTGCTGTAATTATTATGTCTGCTACTACTGCTAATCCAGCAGTCAATCCTAGAGGGGTCTGGGGAATCTGAAAGGAAGAAGGGATCATGGACAAATTCTCTTTTGTGTAAATTCTTCTCACACAAGAGTACTAATGCCATTTTTCACCAGCACCATTTCATCACACTTCCCACTGTTTCAGAGTGTGCATTGGTCCCTCTTGCCTGTTTTGGGGGAGATAACCCATTAAATGTTCACGGAAACATCACTTGTATGTTGCATTCATTTCCTTTGGAAGAAGCAGCTTTGCCTTTTCTTTTCATGCAAACACGGCTGTTTTACTTCACTGTTTTATGGTAACTGTATTAGAGAAGATTCTGGATCAGCTGCCTCACTAGAGGTCAAACAGCAGTGTTTCAAAAAAGGTAGTTCATTTCCATCTCAGAAGCAAGCTGCTAGGCAGCCCAGAAAGACACGTGGCTGTGTTTCATGAAATCAGGATCCTAGTACCTCCCATTTTGCTGCTACATCATCCCCTAGAACTGAATCCATGATTTATTAGTCCCTAAATGGCCAAATAGTGGATATCTTAGGCTTTTGTGGTAAGATTATTTCTGTGCAACTACTCAGCTCTTCTGTTAAAGCATAGAAATGGTCATATGCAATAAAACCTTATTTTGAACACTAAAATTTCAATTTTATATCATTTTCAAGAGTCACAAAATAGTCTTCTTTTCATTGTTTGAAACATTTATGTATATGTATAGAAACTTCTTTTAATCTTTCAGGCATGTAAAACCAGGTGCCGGGCTGCATTTGATGGGCAGAGTGGTGGTAAACGATCTTTGTAGGTTAGAATGTGACCTTCTGGATCCATAGTTAAGTCTGTTGCAGGGTTCTGTTCTGTTTTGCAGAATCAAAGATTGTTTAACATCATTCTACCCACAAACCATCTCCTTTCTTTGGAGAAAGAAAAGCAAATGGCAGTCATTTCCCTTTAAATAGAAAGAGTTGACATTTAGCTGTGTTACTTCTGTTCAAATTCTATTGGCCAACACAGGGTCACATGGCCAAATCAAGTTGTAAGAGATCATGGGAAATACAGATTCTAGGTAGTTTTATGCTTGGCTAAAACTCTAGAGGTTCCACTGCTGAAGTGGGCAAAGGGAGACTGGAATAATAAACTTGGCTGTTATCACTCTCTATTGCACTAGGGGATCATTACCTGAAATTACTTTCTAGACTTGGATTCCTTTGAGATTTGTCTTCTTATTATTAACAAAAAATGAAATCTATGTTGTCCATTATGAAACAAATCTCATTTTGTCTCCCAAATCGTTGCAGAACAGGAAAGATTTCCTGTCACCCAATGAACAAATACCACTACAGAATATAGTCACTGGTGTCAAGACACTTGGAGAAATGCTACCTGATACTAAAAGGGGATGTCAAAATTAACTTCAGATGCAACGTTAATTTTTACCTTTGGTTTTTATTTTCCACTTAGAATTTTTTATTTAAAAACGTTGAAATCTGAAAATCCTAGTATCACCCAACATTATCTAGATCTTAATTTTGAAACTCATTATCTTATTCTCTGGTCCAGATTTGCAGCTCGTGATGCAAGAAGCAAATATGAAGTACAGAGGTGGGTGCTCATTGAATCTATTTTTCTGATAAGGCACATAAATGCTTTATAGGTAGATAGACCCCATCTGTAAGCTTTTAATATGAGAAAGGACAAAGTCCTGTTTTTAGATAGACATATCACCGCTCTGGAAAAACTGAAGTCCTACAGGTAAGGGGAAAAAGATAGATTTTTGGATGGACAAGTAACTGTATCCATCATGTCAAATTCAGTCACTGCACTCAACGCAGATTTCTTACATACCTACTTTGTACAAGGCACTGAACTGAGTGAGAGAGACAAAAAAAATATTATAAATGACTTGCTCCTAAGGATTCCATAGCCTAGGAGATGAGAGCGCTTAGCATATGCATGGTTACCATTACTATGATGGTAGACATGGGAGTAAAGGGTGGAAAGCGTTCAGAACAAGGAGTGAGAGACCTTGCCTTCCAGAGGTGAGAAAGGCACTTAGAGAATTGTCAGCCCAAACACTGGAAGGAGAATGATCAAGTCCCTCCCCAATAGTAGACTCTGTATACATGAATGAGATATGAGGATGTGAGAATGGTTATGTCAAATTTGTGGGATTATGCACTTACATGTGTGTCTTTACACACTGTATTTGTGTGTGTGTACTGTCATCAACACTCAGGCCCTACTACTTCAAGACTGTATTTTACTGCCTGCGTCTATATTATGAACACTTATGTATCTTGGAGCAAGCACTTCTCCCCCTGAGAAGGACCATTTTCACAGGCCCTGCCTCATCAAAAAATATATAAAAATATTAATGAACTATATATGTCCATTCTCTCATTTGGTGCTCCCCTGGTCAGAGGTAAAATTAAATATTTGGGGGCACAGGGAAATATATACAAGAAAATCCCCTTTTACATTTCTTGAATTAACGTGGGATGATTTTTGCTAAATAACACCACTGTATTTCTTTTTTGTTTAATCTGAAAGTCGCCTGTGTTTATGTATTGGATTTCTGTATTATCCCTCTAAAAAGCATTAAAAGCAAGAAACTGGAAGGCTTGGAGAGCATATAAACACTGAAAGATGACAGGTTTTCGCGGCAGTTGGAAGCTGGGAAATAGATAATTACATCATTGTCTCTCATTTTGTTCCCACATGGACTTGCTTAAATGTCATCTCACACTGCAAGTTCTCACTCTTCCCGTCCTGCCAAGCCTTATTCAACCTGTGCTCAGACATCATGATAGCAGAGCCTCAGCCCAGAGCGCTGGGCCCTGGAGAATTCATATTCAGGCATCACCGATCGTTGACCTGGCTATTGTTTGTGATACTTACTGGTAAAGTTTCTCAATCAATACAACATCAGCCCCAGGAGCTCCTGGGAATGGAAGGCGGCGGCAGCGTACTTAATCTTGGAGCCAGCTAGTGCTCTCTGCTCTGCCGCTAAACTGGGGAGTTGGCCTACTTGATGTGGCATCATTGCTGCTGAGGTCAGATGTGAGCCGTTTGGCAAGTGCTGATGAATGGCTGTTGGTGGTGAGGCACCTCACCCGCCCACCCAGAGACATTTAATAATGATGGACCATAAAAGCACTTGCACAAAAATCTGTGTCACTTAGTTCTGAATCTTCTGGGTTGGAGGAGTGGCATTATTATGGAAGGAAGCTTGAGAGTGGTGGGGTTTTTGGTATAAATGTAGAAAAGAAAAGGAAAAAACTAAGGGCCTGAGGCAGTAAATAGAGTTTGCTCTTTCTTCTGAGAAGGAGCTCCTATGTGCAGGGTCCAGGATTTCACATTGTCCTTTCTCTTTTGTCCTACTCTTTGCTTTAGTAAGAATTCCAGGCAATATGGAAAAGATAAATGGGAAATTATTTTAATTTTATTGAGATGAACCATTAATAATGGCGTCATCACTCAGGAGACTATTCAGAAAGCTAGGCATGAACTTAGCAGTGTAAAATCACTAACACAAAGGAGAGATTAATAACTAAATAATTGAGTGTGGCTCTGAGACCTCACCCACTTTGTTTAGAATATAACACAATGAAGCCTGAATAATTCTGAAAGTGGCACTCTGTAAGAGGTGTCAGGGCATTATTTATCTAGCCATTTCTTCTTCAGTACGACCCTTTTTTTAGTAATCAGACAAAGAAAAATAAAAATTCTTGGCATGACCTAAATATTCTGTCTGTTATAAATGAAAGCAGGTCTCTCTGTAAATAAATAGACCATGAACAGTGTCAAGAACGTAATCAAAAGTGTAAATGTTGGGTCCAGACAGACACAGCATTGGAGGGCTTCATTAAATATTTGATTACATAAAAATTATCTAACAAGAACGAGAGAGTGATGGCTGGATTTTCAGAGGTGTGGTTAGCTTGCAAAAGCTTTGGATTCTGCATGTAGGGAAAGACTAATGATAGTTGATTTTTTAAGCAAAGCCCCTAATGAATTCATCTCTGTATCCCAGGACCTAGCCAGAGTCTCATGTAAAGCAGGTCCTCTGTAACATGTATGAAATGCATGGAATAAACCAGATGATGAAATAAAGTGGAATATGTTTAGCGATATGCCTTCTGGGAGAGAGAGAATTAATACTCTTCCAGTTCTCAGGATTGTATTCTTCCTTCCTCCCACTATTAAGGATTATGCTACACTAATGATCTTAGACTAACGATTTCTGGTCTAAATTTAGCTGCTAGATAATTTTTTTTCCAATATTTAAGGTAGAAATCAACTAACTCTTTGATTGTACATTTCACATATAAATAAAATTAAGCTTTTTTGGTTTTCATGACCAATGTGATTTATGCTCTCCAAACCACTGGGTAGCCAGGGCAGGGTGGGTGTGGAAGACACCTAATTGAACCCACATTGTTAAATTCGGTCCCACTCAACCAACAATTTCAGTACACAAGTTAGATATAGCTGACTTCTTGATTGCTCTGCTCTCTTTCTGTGCCTTTCCAGTACAGCTGTGTGTCAGGAAAGGAGGGTCCCTGTAATCTTCTTGTGGTAGGACGATTAGGCTCTTGGAAGAATGACAGGCTGCCGTCGTTGTACTGTCCTCTAGTTCCTGACAAATGGATATTCTGTGTCCTCTAACCTTCTGGCATCCAGTGCTGGCTTCTGTGGCTGATAAACTCACGCTGTTTCTCCTGGTTTCCTCTGTATCTCCTGAGTGGACCTCACCTTAGCTCTTGCAGCTGTCTGCGGGCCGTTCTCACGTATTCCCAGCCAGGAAGCTTGCCCTAGCAGTTGTGCCTGAAGGGCTCCTGCCTCCACTGTAGGAATCCTTTTAGATAGGATCCTGGCTACTGTCACACACTCTCTTGTGGCTCGGGAGAGCTCTGTGGGGTCTCCCACTACCTCTGCCCCTTGCATGTGCTTTCTTTGCTTGGTCTTGCAGCAAAGGGTTGCTCTGAAGGTATCCTGTGAAGGATCTGTTCTCAGGCCTCACAAGAACCTGCGAAACCCTCTCTGCTTTTGGCATCCCTAGGCCTATCTAACACACTTCTTCCCTCTAGGACTTAAGCACAAGTGAGGGACACAGAAAGTACTTAGTTTACTTTCTCACTTCCATTCTTCTCATTAAGCCCTCAAGGCCTGAAAGATGAGGACTGCTTGTTCTTTCCAGGTATAGGACTTCTCCTGTGTTACATTTCTTCCTCCAGCCCAGGTTACCATCTCTGATTCATCCTTGAGTCTGCAAAAGTGAAAGTGGTTCAGAGCACAATATAAAGAAGGGAAAAAGATGATATACTTAGCAGTTTTAGAAATATTATATTTCTCATTCTTCTTTGTTTTTCTCCTCCATCCAATTCAGTATGCTTTTGCTATACCTTGGCAACACCTAGTCAAATCAGTGTGAGGACCTGAGTCTGAGGCTCCTTTTAAGGTTCAGCATCTTCTGAGGTGTAGTGGCTTAAGTCATGATCCCACCTGCCTCCCAAAAGGTCTGACCATATCCTGGAAACTGTGTATGTGACTTTACATGGGAAAAGATCCTTGCAGATACAATGAAGTTAAGGGTGTGAGGCTGAGATTTTCTGGGTTATCCAAGTAGACATGAAAGAGAAGTTGTGAACCAGAAGAGAGGGACATAAGAAGATAAAGGTAAAGATTGCAGCCAGGACATACCAGTATGTACATGAAGCTGTAACACCGAGGAACCCATCTCCTAGGCAGTCTCTGGAAGGAATGAGAGTACAACTTCTGGCTTGGTTCCCAACTCCCATCATCCAAAACTGTATGAGAATAAATTTTGTTGTCTTAAGTCACCCAGTTTATGAGAAGTCAGTACAGCAGCTTAGGGAAATCATACAGGAAGTGACATCAGGTTGATTTCTCCCACCATAATCTTTTGATTATCACTTCATGAGTGTATTTTTCTCTTCTGACTGGCTTTTGTGCATAATTTTGTTGGTTACCTCCCTGAGCTAGTGTGGTCACCTTTTCTCAAAAATATCTGATTTAATTTTATAAACATTCATCGGGTACTTACTAGGTATGCTAGGAGGCAAAGACAGATAAGACACAGTCTTTTTCCTCGAAGAAATTGTGTACAAAGGCCTATTAGTGTAAATAGATACTGGTGTGCCTTTTGGTTTACTCTGGAATTGGGATTCCAAAAGGGCCTCTTCCCTGATCCAGCAGAATAATTTCTGTACAAATTTAGACTGAGAAATTTCAATGGTTTTTATGCCAGCTCAGTGTTCAATCTTTCTTTCCAGGATTGTTAAATTATTCCATTTTCTGACACCAACGCCCCAGAATAACAATAATAAGGACAAATATCTCCGGATAATAAGATAACCTGGGAATTAAAGCATGTAGTAGCATTCATTTTGCAGTGATTAGGCTGTGTTGGCTGGGCCAGCTTGGATAACAAGTACTAATCAATGTACACAAATGCAGATTAGAGCCATTCCTGGGCTATTCATGGGAACCTTTCGAGATGGCTGCGATCATTAACTTCAAACACAGGTTCAGCCTCCTCAGCTGCAACTTTAATTTATCCGGGGCTCTGTAAAGCTGGGTTTCAAAGGTGAGCTACTTCCTGTTAGAGCATTAGAGTGGTCATGGGATCATAGGACACTGGGGGATGGGGCCTGGGTACTCTATATTAACAACAAGAAGAAAGGCAAAATACCAAGAACCAGAAGTGTGCCGGTGTTATTAAAGCTGGCAGAAAGTTGAGCATCTAAAACTGTATCCTTGGTCCTGCCTGCCTATTCTGTCTTTGAGAGAAAGTGCTACCCAGAAGTGTGAGCTTGGCATTCAGCTTGTCTGGCCTCTGACATTGACTACTCCACAACTTTGGACAGTGACCTCTGTGCTTCCATTTCTTCCCTAGGAAAACTGAGACATTAATGTGACTTTTCAAGCTTTGTAAGGCGTTAGAATTAGCATTTATAAAAAGCTTTGCGCAGTGCCTAGCACTGATGGTCAGTTAATGGACAAGAACGGGACTCCCCTTCCCATTCCTATCACTCCTTTAAATTGAAGCCAGAGGGCACGGGAAGGGTCAGAAGGCCACGTTCACTAACACAGAGCTTAGGGGCCAGTGGTGAGTCACAGTGAACAGAGGGGAAAGGGAAAATGAGAGAGAAAAGTCCATCACCTGGGGCGGGCATACGAGAGTGGCGGGCCAGTGGCCAGGGTGTTTGGTCCAGAGATAAGTTTAGTCCAGCTTCTGCACTGACCTGCTGAGTGATCAGGAGAAAGTTATGTAAACCTCAGTTTCTCCATCAGTAAAATGTGGACATTGAAATAAATATGTTCTGAACCACTTGTCTGGAAACTAATACTTGTCCCGGATCAAGTTTTCACTGGTGCACATTGAACTAAGGAAAAAAAAAAAAGAGAGAGAGATCACTGTAAGCAGTTTCTCAAAACACTAAACATTCTGTTCAAAGGATTTCCCTTTAATCTAACTTACGTGTGTCCTGACCTTTTGGTGTTATATTGTAGTTTCCCCTTGTCTACAGGAGATGTGTTCTGAATCCCTAGTAGATCCCTGATACTACAGATAATACAGAACCCTACAGGTACTATGTTTCTATCCATGGTAACATTTAATTTAGAAGTTAGGCACGGTAAGATGTTGATAACAAGAACAAATAATAAAGTAGAACTATTACAACCACATACTATAATAGATACTATTTAAAATGTATAAATTAGTAATAGAATTTTCTATTAAATGTTTTCAGGTGAGCTAGTCTGCCAAAAATGAAACTTCTTGAAGTGAAATCATGATAACGGAGGAGTGCTATAATGCTCTCTTGTAAAAAATGACAGAATTTGAAGAAAGGAGTAAAAGAATGTGTCACAAAAAAGCCACAGACCTGGGACAGTCAGAAAGTGAGAGGGAGACAGAGACAGAGAGACAGAGAAAGGCCCTGAGATCTACACACCAAGTCTGTCTGTCATGGATGAGCTGCCATTTGAAAGTGGAGATAACATGAGATCATCCCACTCACTGGTTCCCAAATCTGGGGATTTTTTGGTCAATAAGTGAAAAGAAAAAAAATAAGCAAAAACCCCTGAGCAGTCCTAAGTTTGTCTATTTTTTAAAGTTGTGCTAAGGGGCAATTGCCATCAAATGTGACTTTAAAAGAAAGGACATTATAACACCAAAAAGCAAGGAAGGGCACAGTCTCAGAATAAAGGTCAGTCCTTTGAGGAAGATCAGGGTGGTGAAGTGAACCCCTATAGCTGATGGAAGGAACCCCATCATGTGCAAGCAGACTCTGCATGGTGTCCAGATGCATGGTGGGCAGGTGACCCCCGGGTCCAGGTAAGCATCTGCATTCTGGTATTCAAACCAGACCGAGGGACTCTGGCTGGTGAGTCAGTAAGGGGAAGCTGCCAGCAGGCAAGCCTAAATCAGGAGCGCAGAGGCCTGGCAGCTGGACCTGGCCTTCTCCATACCTTCTGCATAAGTAAGGCTGGGGTTCAAGGAAGGACTCACCTGTGGGCCCGGTAAGAGGGAGACGGACAGATGTTAAGAATAAGCACCTCACCATCCAGGGGAACCTTGAGCAAAAACCTGGTTATCAAGTTGATAAATCAGGCACAGAGGTGAGACTAAACCCCAGCCACCAAAACTGGGAGACACAGTGAGCATCTAGACTAGGACTGGAACATGATATCAGAGTGGAGGTGATCTTCTGCACCGGGCTACTCTAGGGATTTGCAAACCCACTCAGCATATTCAGATCATCACTGTCCACATTCACCATCAGATTCTGTTCCATTTGACATGAGATTGGTCCTACGCATTAGAATTTTTTAAAAATCTCAAATGATGTTAACACTGAGCCAGCATTGGGAGCCTCTTGGTTACTGAAACCTTTGTGGAGAAGCACAGAATCTGGAGAGAGCTGAGTAGGTCTGGTTTGTCTACAGGTGAATGCCAGAAAGCTCTGACTCAGGGAAAGGAAATCTAAAGGAGAAGAGAGCTTGGTGGGAGAGCCGAGTGCATATGCAGAAGTTGTTCCACGGCTGTGCGGACAGGAGCTCAGGGAGAAGTTAGCTTGCTAAAAAATTCAGAAAGGTCTTTGCTATTCAGTGGTATAAGCTAACACCCCCATTGGGGAGCACTGGCTTAGCAAATATAGCTTTGTGTGTGTTAATTGCTGCAGTAGATGTAAGAAGCATGACAGGTATTCACTCAAGCAGAAAGAGCAGAATTTCTCAGTTATCTTCCACTCATTTTATTCAAAATTGAAAGGATAGCTGGCTGTCAGCGGGGGCATTTTGCTCTGCACAGGAAACTCTAAACCTTCATCACCCCCTGATGGTCTCAAGCAGGAAACTTCAAAAAATGGGCATGATGCTAGCTCCTTCACATATGGCCATGGCTACTTTTAGAAGTCCCAAAGGTAAATTTGGTTTGAAATTTAGCTGTAAAAACATTAGATAGACTTTTTTTACTTTGGTAATTACCCAAGCAAAAGCAACCCACTCAGAGACCATTCGAAGGGAGACAGTTTTGGTGGTACATATAGGATATCGAATAATTAAAGTAGGAATCACAGTAGCCTGATTTCTTCAGAGCTTATCAGGCTGCTGTGACAAACACTGTACCGTAAACAGGGTAGCTTAAATAAGAGAAAAGTATTTCTCACAGGGGTAGAGGCTGGGAGGTCCTTTCTCCTGAGGGCTCTTTCTTTGGCCTCTTTCTTTGGCAACCTTATTGCTGTCTCCTCACACAGAAGAGAAAAAGAGAGAAGGGGCCTGAAGGCAGAGTGAGAAACAGAAAGAAAGCTCTCTGCTATCTCTTTTTATATAAACACTAATCACAAAATATCAGGGCCACACCCTTTTGACCTCCACACTCTCATTTGTCTGTAACACCACTAGGTCGGTTTGCTTCATTTATGGATTAAGCCAGGGTATTTGAGAAACCTACACATCATATTAGGCGCTCAGACCTTTTCCCTGTTCTCAAAAAATTTATTTAGTGAGGAAGTCATATAATAACCTTGACCTTAATTGCTTTCTGATAGGCCATATCTCTAAATTCCATCAACACTGGATTGGGGATATATATATATTCATACACACATATATGGTAAACTTCAGAAAGTGCAGTCTGTAGCGTTTACAGTATGCCAGCATTGTAGATACCCAAGTAGTTTAGGTAGTTTAAGCCTTACAATCCAATGAGGATGATACCATGATCAGCCCCATTTTACAAAAGATCAAAGTGAAGGCTCAAAAGTTAAGCAATCTATTCATGGCCACATAGGGCTATAAGGAATCTCTCTGACATACCAAGTATACTAAGAGATGGCCATATTGGAAACCCTGCTGCTGTTTTTCCTGATCCTTGTGAAAAAACGAAACAAGACAAAAAAGCTCGGTGTGTCAAGTTCCCCAAGGGCTCTAAACAGCTAATGAGCTCTGACATCCATGATTAGGAAAGCTGTACAGGAATATTTGGTACTTACACCCTCTCTCTTCAGAGCAAACTGAAAGCTCAGTTCAAATGCACACTCTCATTTATTTGTATTATCATTAGGTCAATTTTGCTTCATTTATGTACTAAACTAGTAAGTCTGAGAACCTACACCTCCTATCAGGTGTTCAGACCCTTTTCTATTCTCAAAGAGTTTATTAAGTGAGGAAGTCATGTATGTTTATAAATAATCACAATGCAAGATAGTAAGTGTTATTGGACTTTATATTTGGGAGTTTGAAAAGTGATGTGAGGGTCCCAGGTCACAGAAGACATCATAGAAGAGGGTGATCTGCTTGTGGTATGAAGGATGAAAGCTGACTGACCAGGGAGCCCTGGAGAAAACACCTTGCAGCCAAGTGTAGAGTCGACAGGGTAGAATAAGAAGCCATCCTGCAGAGGGTGTATTTCAAGGCTCTCAGAGTAGCTATGCTGAAGGCAGACAGTTTATTCGGGAAAGAAGCCAAATCTCAGACCAAGCAGAATTTTCTTGCTCTTCTGAGAAGTATGACTGTTGTAGCTCCTCGCAAGCACTGCAGGACCTTATGACCAGGAAACAACAGGATGAGATTTGTGTTTGTGGAAGATAATAGTAAGGGGGCCAGAGATTTGAACCAGGAGGTTGAAAGCAGGGAACCTTTGCTGTAGATCTCAGAGAGATGCCAAGAGCCTGAATTCAAGAGGCAAGTACAGAACTGGAGAAAACAAAAGTCTTGGTATTTATGATCACTATCTAGGGGATAAATCTGGCAATACTCAGTGCCAGAAAATAAGAACGGAAACTTGCTCGCTATTATCTGATTACATATTCTTGGAAAACATTAAGCAACTCTTGTCCCCACTAGCTTATGCTAGATATTGTTTATATATTTTTCACTATCAAAATTTATACAATTAGACTGATGTCCGCATACAGAACTGTCCAGTTCCAGGTGTGAATTAACCATAATTGCTATCTGCGTAAGTAGTCTATTATATTTAAGACTCACTATATATTTCTTCAGACTTTTCTCAGTCCATTGCTACTGTAACGAACAGGTAAGGAGGGGAGATATCAGCAATCACAGTTCTCTGTGTCTCTTTCAACACCCTGAATCGATCTTTACCAGCTCTCCATTCTCTCATATTTCTTTAGCCATTTCTAGAGATTTTCTCTTCATTCCTCGTTTGGATCTAGCTTAATGATAGCTCTGGATTAAGATAAGTTTGGAAAATTTCAAAACACAGGTCAGATTTCTTGTTATATGTCAATGAGAAGTTTACCCCTACAGATTTGCTTATGTGAGGCACAGCTTCTGGGCTCTTATGTCAAGAGCCCAGACATCTTGCAAGAGTTGCCATGCTGTCTCCTTTCTTAATATGTGAGTGGCTTCTTCTTCTCCTCCTCCTCCTCCTCCTCCTTCTCCTCCTCCTCCTCCTCCTCCTCCTCTTCTTCCTCCTCTTCCTCTTCTTCTTCTTCTTCTTCTTCTTCTTCTTCTTCTTCTTCTTCTTCTTCTTCTTCTTCATCAAGATGCTCAGAGCCAAATACTGCATTCAGTTGTAACAATATCAAATTTACTCTGGTTTTCTCTGCTCCAATCTCCCTTTCCTTTAGTGCCTTTTTCCAGTTTACTTTCTTAAACCTTACAGCGTGTCATCTCAAATCTGTTCAAAGAAGAAGTGGCCACGAGTACCTACTCATGAATGAATTCTCACCCGCTGAGGTAGCGATGCACATTGGCTTGCCTGGGATAAGTTTTCAGGCATTAGCTCCTTGTCTTTCTGTATGAATCAGGCCATCTACGGCACATTCACTGGAAAACCTGGAAGCTCTGACTACTTGGGAGCAGCACTTTGGCCATCATTAGGGCTCATGAGGCCATGGAATTGGCATCCCCTCCATGCTGACCTAGCTTTAGTGGCCAGTCAACATTGTCTCTGCTCCCTGTTCCAAGCCCACTGTACTGTTAATCTCCTACTTTGCACTTCTGTCCTAAGTGATTTCTTGTTTTAGAGCAAGCTAGCAAAGAACTTGTTTCAGTTTTTTGCTTGTTTTTTTGTTTGTTTGTTTTTGTTTTTTAGTACTGGGAATCAAACTCATGACCTCACACTTGCCAGGCGGGTACTGTGCTGCTGAGCTATATCCCCCGCCCCTTTGCTTATTTTAAAGCTGAGGTTATTGGCTTGTTCTGAACCCAGTGAGTCCCCAAACTTTGAAGACCAGGTCAACCAGATTTTTACTTCCCCAGTAGGTGTTTGCAACAACAACAGTAACATTAATAATAACTCATGTGCACTGTGAATTCATCTGGTGCCTGGAACTGTGTGCTAAGTGCTTCTGATCCATCATGGTACCTCACCTAATAAGCAGCGCTTTGGGAATATTATCACTCCCATTTACTCCAGAGAAGAATGAAACTCAGAGATATTAAGTAGCTTATTCAAGGACACAGAGTTATATTCAAATCCAAGTCAGAAGCAGAACCAAGACTTAAGCCAAGACTCTTCTACTTGTGTGCCACTCTGAGTCTCACCGCGCTCTGTACTCAGCTGCATGTCGAGTCAAGGACGCAGCACTGCAAAATCTGGTCCCTGTAGGTCGGTAATGTGGTTCCTCGGCCTCCTCAAACACTAGTGAAGATGACATGGGTTGTCCCCTCACACAGCTATCTGTAAATTACATTCAGTCATTTTGTCATTATTAGTTTGAGCACAGATAAAATTTTCTGGGGGTAAAAACTATCTAGTTCTTATTGTTGCTGATAGTTTTCATGCTTATTCTACAGTTTCATCTTGAATGCTGTATATTTTTAGGCCATACAAAATAATTCCCACAAAATGAGAATTTGAGCCTGTGGCTTGATTTTTGTTTTCCTGAAAGATGTTCCCATATGTAGGTTTAATGTTAAGAAATAATAAGAAAAGGCACTGCTTGTTATGTAGAAAAAATACCCCAGTGACAATGACTATTATATTTAGAATATTTTAAATTTCACTATTGTCCATCTGATCTATCTCCTACCCTGACTGAAACCTCAGGTACTCTGAAAGAAATCTTTTATGTTAGTATAAAGGAAAGTATTTCACTGGGAAGCAAGACAACAGATTTCTAGTGTAGAATCTATCAGGTTATGTTTTTTCTGTGTACATACTCTATTGTTTAACCAAATGAAAATATGCAGACCTAGTTATTTTATATGTTATCATTCTCTTCTCATTCTCTCCCTAAGTCACACACACACACACACACACACACACACACACACACACACACACACAGAGACAGAGAGAGAATGGAATTTTTACTTTACAATGGACAGATACCTCTGAATGGGTTAAAAATAAACACAAAGCCTGGCAAGAAAGGCAGAAACAGTAATGACAGTTTTGAAGTTTCCAGTACCTGTTGTGACAGGAATAACAAATTAATTGGGACTATAACGGATTCTTTGTAAAGGTGAAGTAAACACACTTGACTGTATATTTTTCACCATCAGTTAAGTCTCAATTGGTTCTAAAAATAAACAGAAGACATTGAACAGTTTTAATGGATTCTGACACCTAGGTATTATGCTGTCACTCCAGTATAAATGAATCATAACTTTGGGCTGCACCTAGGAATTACTACACATTTGGAGAAAATTTATGGTGCACCAAGCTTTGAATCATGATGTGATATCAAAACTAAAGTCAAAAGAGGAAAAAGGCTGGCATAAATTATTATCTTCCAGCTCCTATGTATCTACCATTGCAACAGGTAAATGTTAAAGGATTTGGGAATAGTGCCAATAATTACTGTGGATGCTGAATCAAATTTATCCTTCTGAAAGTGTTTTGTGGCTTAAAAAAAAAAGAAGGAATCCACTCATATATATATATATAGGAAAGACATGTTAACTTTTAGAGTAGAATCCTCCTGAGGGCATGAACTTCCTATGATCCAAGATGCCACACTTTGATTTTCAATGAAGACACCAGCCAAGGGACCACTGCATTTACTGGGTTGACCACATTAGTTAAAACAGTCCACCAAGCTGCATGTGTATCACAGAAATGTATGAAGATTCATTTCTTCAATTGAAATACTGGTTTTTAAGAAGAAAAAAATAGCAGTTTCAGACATCAGGAAAATGTTTTTTTAGAAGCATTTCTAGTGCATCACAGAAATAATAATATAATATAGTTGCTTGGCATTTGATTTTTTTTCAAAGCATTTTAGCAACTAGTACTTTACTTTGTCTTCTAAAAAAGCACGAAGCCTGGCATGTTGTTCCATTCATTTTACAGATAAAGAAATAGATTGATTAATTAAGAAATTGATAGTAGAGTCCTGGTCTTTTGCTTATTGAACCAATGTTCTTCATATAAGTTTACTTATTTTACTGGTGGATAAATGAGGTAAAAATCTAACATTTGTCTAGCCCTGTTTACTACAGCCGAGCAGTAGGATGGGTCGGCTTATTCCAATGTTATGCAGAAAAGTGTAAGGATCCAAGAGGGAGAGTGAGTTGTCCACGGTTTCATATCCAGTAAGTGGTGGAGTCCAAAAGTATAGCCTCCTGCTTATCCCAAGAGCCTTCTTCATATTCACGGGCTACAGAAATCTGGCACATTAAACAGGGCTGCTCTCCTTGCTCTTATTTAGCTTACTATCTTCTCATGGTTCCAAACCACACTGCCAGTGAACTAACTGGTTTATTTACTGTTTTTCTGAGAGACTTAACTTGTAACAATTGAACTCCTACATCCTACAAAATAGGGTACAAGGCAAACCAGAGATAATCTGTTGCAGCTGACTTGTAAATTGATTAACTCTGATGTTTGAAGTAAACAATGTGATGGTGTCCTCGTCTTTTTAATGATAAACCTGCTACTTAATAAACATGTAGCAGATTACAGGAGCTTCAGAGTCTCTGTCTTTAAGTAAAATTCCATGTCTTAAGTAGCTAGTCTGGGTTTCAGACATGACACAGAAGACAAGGCTGCCAGTAGGCAAGCTGTGAGGAATGGAGGGTGAGGAGCTAAAGGTATAAATGGGCTAGAAAGAGGCCAAGTGGAGGTCTGCACAGGTCATCAGGCCAGGCCCCGAGAACTTCTGTTCCCCTCCCTAGTCTCAGACACAAGTCCCACAGACACATCTTCCCTTCATTGCTCTTCTGGGCTACCATGTGGTGTAAACATCCTGAAATGGCAGGCACACATTCACAGCATTCACGTCCCCTTCTTCTAGGCTTAATCCACCCCTGGTGGCTACTTGTACCGTTTCAGTTTGGATGCAAAGCTTTCTGCATTGACCTTGTACAGTTATAAATGTTTTAACATCCATAAAAAAATAAAAATGTGCACTCTCATAAAAAGCAGCAAACAGAAAACACAGTAAGGAGTGGGAAGATTTGAGGCCTCGCAACACTGGTCTCCTCCAGGCCCAGCGATGCAGCTAGCTCCCAGCACATCCTGAATTTAATGGCTGAGAATATGGTTCTTGCAGGCTTTTTAGAGAGCATTATATTAGTGTGACTGTCGGTAAGTACCAACCTCCCGTTTTATTTCCACTGCAAAGGAGCTCATTTCCTATGCTCCTTTAGAAAGGGAAACAGGGGCTTTGCAGCTTTTTGAATCCCTGGAAAACAACTGTCACCTCCAGGAATCCCAGTGACCCCCTTCTTCAGCTTTGCAAGCTTTACTTCTGTTAGGAAAATGTGCTGTTTATACTCAGCCCAAAGTTTCCCCATGCTTTTGTTAAGATTAAAAAATACTGGAGAGTGAAAACAAAGCTTTTAAAGCTTCATAAAAGGTTGTGAGTCCATTCCTTTCTGTTTCTCAGGGTTATAAACATGGTTCTAGAAACAGCTTCTTCTCGGAGCCGAGACCTACCAGACATTTAAAGGGGTAGCACCTTCGCTTGTCAATTTCGAGAACACCAAATGATCCTGGAGGGTTTTTTATTCCTTTAATCAGCTGTAATTTTCAGCTCTGATGCTGTTTGACAGGCGTCATCTCAAGCCTGTGCAACACTACTCCTCGAGCTTCCTAGCTGTGAGATACAAGTAAGGGGGAGGGGACCTGGGACAGGGACTAACAGCATAAATTGGACAGAGGATGCCGTATCTGGCCAATATGCAGGGGGAAGGGGGAACGAATGAATCCACTTGCAGTACTTGCAGGAGGTCAGGTGCTAAGGCTTCCTACACTTTGTTCTCCTTCTCTTCCTTAACTTTTTCCTTCCTCCAGTTTTCAAACAAGTTCTCTTCTTTTTAACCTTCTTCAATTAATAGGCCTGGGGACTCTGGAACTAGGGGAGAGTGGGATAGATACCTTCACATACACACACATAGGTACTGGAAGACACACATACACATACGTGCGTGCACTTGGGGAACTCAAAGCTCATACATGGAACAACAGCATTGGGAACTGTCACATACTGAGGGCTTTCTGTGTGTCCACCCTTGTGTTCTGTACATTTGCTCAACAAAGCCTCTGTGAGGCCCATTTGATACATCCGGGAGCTAACCTAAGCCATAAGTGTGCATAAGAAAAAGGGCAACTCAAGAGATCCTCCAGGTCAAAAAGTCCCTGCCTGAAATCGTTTTGTCTCCCAGTTTTATCTGCAACAGGGTAAGCCCCGTAAACGGGGACTGCAGCAGTGACATCTGGCCTGAGTCACATAGGGGCTGGTGACCCCTAACAGAGTTTCATGCCAGATACGAGGAACACAGTTGCTCACATCCAGGTGGAAAAGGTGCTCCTCTATTACTGTGCCTTCAGCCTGGTGGGGACCAGTGTGGAGTCTGTGACTTTGGCTTTAGAATGGGACCTACGGAGTCCCTTCTTGTCTAGGATGCCAGACTATAGGAGAACTGATTCTGAGCATTCCTTCTGACCATGCGGCCTGCGCGGGTCACTGGTCCTCTCCAGGCCCCTTGTCAGAGGGCAGGAAGACCTGTTACCATCAGTGTGAGCCCCAAGTATCTGTGCGCCCCACTTTGCATACATACAATACAAGGCAGCCTCTATTTCCTGCCTCTCCCCTTTGATTGGGCATGGGACTTTTCCTGGGTAAGATATCCCAGCTGTAATGCCCTTCATTACTTCAAGATCAGTTTTAAAAATTCTCCTAGGTTTGAATAATTCATTTTAAAAATGTTCATTGCATTTCTATTTTAGCATTCTTGTGGGTAAAATGGAAGCAAAATGTTTCCTGTTTGGAATAGATGGCGCAAGGAGATACTGAGATAAAAATCAATTTTAATGATGAAATGTATGTATATATGGGTGGCATATTACTGTTTGATGTGTTCTTGTTGTCATGTAGTTGTAGCCCATACTGTATTTCATGGTTAGGTCCATAGATGTCCCGGGTAAAATGAAACGAGGATGTGAAAACCATACTTTGCTATTAATGTCTGATCACGGGGCATGTCCAGTGATCCTCCTCTCTATTCAGCTAACCACCAGAAAACAAGCAGTTCACTATAGTTTCTGTAAAATCTTTCCTTGGTTACATTTGACTTGAACAACTTGAGTTCAGAGTTCATCCAATTCTAAAATGCATGGATTCATGTGGGTCACATAACCAGGTTTTCTACTTTTGAAAAATATATATGCATACATGAAAAACCCAAGGATAATTTCTTATTGAGGAGAGCTTTCCCATAAGTTATACTTCAAGGTCATTGCTGATTTTCTTGTTTAATCAAATTTAATATGATAGTCACACAGGAAACACAAATCCTTTTGCACGTAGCTTAATGTTTTTAGCTTAATCTTTTAGCTATCAAACAATATCACAGATGTAAAATATTACTTTGAAGAAGGAAAATAATTAGGTGAGTTTTCAGGGTCTTAAACTTCTAAAGTGCCTGTGAAATCATGTGTGGGTGAAACCATCCCACACCATGAAGAGAACCGCACTCCGGTGTGATGGTAATTAACCACCTTCCCAGTAGTCAGTCAGACTTGTAACCCTCACATCAGGATTGGAATCTTTTAAATAACAGCTGTGTTTATGGTTTTAATTTGGTTTGCAATTGATTCTCCTAAAAACCATAAGCCAGAAAAGTGCTTATTTTATAGACCACCATTTAGCCTTCATGGAGACTATTTTAAAATCGCTCTAGTGTCCTACAAACTTCAAGATCTTTTGTTTTCATAAATTATGAAAGGAAAATGTCACAAGCACTCATCGCTGTGGTGCCCTGGCTCTGCTGACAGCTATATGATGCACATTCAGTGCAGCAGGGTGGGAGCTGAGAGTTTCATCAATAAATATGACTCTGATCGCTTCATGTCGATGGTCAAGGTAATGGCGTTTTAGTATCTCGGAAACATGCACCACTGGCAGCCACAGGCGGACTTGAGAGTTGGAATCCACAGTGTAGAGCCCCTCTCATTCTTTCCTCCTGACAGAAATTCCACTTTTTATCTATCTTACAATTCTTGATGATAATCTGTTTTTGATACAGTCATATTTCTTGCTTGTATTTTACCATCACGTAAAGCCACACATACACCACATAAAGCATGTGGAAATAAGCATTGAAATAACCCTGTCTATTACAGTAGAGGGAATATTTCTCCTCCCAGCCAGTTTTAATGTGGGCATGACCACTGCTTCTCTAAATCCTTAAAGACAATTTGATCAATGTTTTAAAATATAAAAAAAAAAAAAAAACCAGAAGTCCAGAAAAACTAATCTTGCATATAGAAGAATCATATGGAAAAATGTCTAGGACATTTTTTTCAGAAATCAATGTTAAAAATTTTGTGTATGAATTAATTTTAAAATAAATTAGTGTCCAAGATGCCCTACTTTATCCATTTTTTCATTTACGTTTTATTATCCTTCATTTGCAGATATTGCCTCTACTATGAAAAAATTTTTTACATGGATTTTAGAGCCAAACACTATACGTAATTGGCCTTTACATTTATTAGTTTTATTTATTTTAAAAATCCATGCTTGTTTTGCTTCTTGTGATTGGGTAGTATATCACAATATATAAAATTAATAGTTAATAATGCGTTTGAGAAAGTTTTTTTGAAAACACATAAAAGACACTATAATTGATATTGATATTTACATACACATAATAATGCTGAATATTTTATTTTGTGTGTCTTCTTGGTATGGAGCAGTTCTTTTTATTCAGTTCTTTGTCTATAAATTCCCTGTTGGGAAAAAGTCTAAAGATAACATGAAATATCTAATTTTAAAATACCAGTAAAAATTTTAAGCTTATATGTATATACCACTAACTTTTGCCTCATGATTATATCTCTAAAACTGAAACTTTATATTAATCTTTGAATATTTCCTTAAACCACAAAACACAGAAAGGCAAGAAATCACAAAAACCCTTGCATCTGGGAAATCTCAGGGTGGTAAGTGGGTTACATGTTACTGTAACTATAAGTAGGTAGCTTTTGACATAAGAATATTAAGAACAAGGCCTTGCAGACATTTAAGCTATGTTTTTTACCCTCCTGAATCTACTTTTACACTGACCATAATTGGGATAGTGTTAGTATAACCAATGAATTTTTAGCAAAAATGTTGAAAGGGACCAAGTTAAGTATTAAAAAGATCAAGAAAGACAAACTCACTTTTAAAAGCCTTATGCTGTCAGTATTAATCCCCAACCTCTGCAAAATTCATTTCATTCTTTTAGTGATCTTCTCTTTTTATAAAGAAAATACTTTTTTCTCTCACTGACTAAACTGTGATGAGAAAATAAGAAATTTAATGTCAGTGGATTATTCTCACTTCTGCTTTTTCTTTTTTTCTGAAGGTCTGGAAAAGAACTGGCTCCAATTAATGCTGAGACCACTTTACTTGAGTAAAAATATAACATGGTTAACAAAACGTGAGCTATGAATAAAAATGTAACTACAGTGAAATGCAAATGTAGGTACTACTAATGTGCAATACTGTATACCCGTGTTGATTTCTTTAGTGGAGAGAAATATCTATGATGTTCTCAGTAAATTAAATTATATCAAAATATATTCTTTAGGAGGTTTTAGAAGCTCAAGATTTCAGACTTTAATACCTGCACACAAACTGACTTTAAAAAGCAAAGATTTGAAACAGATAAAGCAACATTTTGCCTAAAGTTCATTCATCAAAGGGCTGCATGTTTTGAAAAGGGTAAAAGTACTACTAAACCCATCAGGGATAAGTAAAGGCTATATACTATAGATTATTTTAATCCCCCAGCTAGATATAAAAGGGATAATTACATATTTGTGGTTGAAGCCATGTGGTGGAAAAATCAATACAACTTTTTTGTATGACACTTCATTAGTGTGAAAAATTTTAAAAGCTGAGAAGAACTGCCTCGCAATTAAATGCCTCTGCTACTTCAGCTCCGGTAATGGGTTTGTATTATTATCTAGTTTATTTGAAATAGTGGTTGCACTATAGAAGTAATTGGAAAACATTGATTATGCACTTGTATCTGGAAAAGCCTGGCAAATCATTACAGAGCCCAGCAACAGTTAGTTAGCCTTACTAATGAAGCACTAATTGCTCTAAGTAGGTTAACATGTTAGTGAAACTATAGGGAGATAATAGTTTAGAAAATCCTGAGGTATTTTGCCAAACATGTATTTCCATTTAATTTTCTAGAGATAGAAGTCTTGTGGAGTTATTATTTTTTCTTGGCCCTTTTTTAAAACATTTGTTTTGTTATGATGCTTTGTTGAGGGAGAAAGTAGCCTAAATGAAGTTCCCTGCAATCATCTGGCTCAAAAGGACTCCATTTCCTTTCACAGCATCTTCCTTTTAACCCAACTTGTTCCAGCAAATGGATCTGAGCCCCCAGGTCTGTGGGTGCCTAGAGCAGGTTTCTGGGCGCCTGCACCAACAAACTCCTGTGCTTCTCTCCGGGTTCCCTCTCCCAGTTAAGGGTGTCATGATGTAATCATGCAGAATCTTCCTGCTGTTGCCATGGCCTGTGTATATAAAGTTAAAAGCCATTGTTTTGTTTTTACTTGAAATTAATTTATTTATTGGAATTCGTATTATTGGGATTGAACAGGGCTTTATTAATAGAAAAAGATAAAAAGAAATTCCGCACTGCAATGTTTTGAGTTCTTAAGAAGTAAAGAAAGTCAGTGTTAAATTTTTTGCATATGAGACAAGGATGCTCACAGCCCTGCACCTGTGAACAGTGAGGAAGAAACCACTCAGTGCTCATTGACTAGCTAACAGAAAAGTCATTGTCACACAGTGGAGTACTATGCAGTTGGAAAAATGAGTAATACAAAAAACAGGCATGTGTTGTCATTATGAATCAATATTAGAGACATAATGTTGAACATGAACAGCCACTTTCAAATCACTTATGTGATTACATTTCATAAAATCTCCAAATAAAACTAAATAATTATAGTACTATTCACATGCATAGCAAATTTAGTTTAGAAACATTTATGAAATGGTGTAGAGTAGAAGTGAATTTAGAAGATAAGATGGGGCACATTGGAGGTACTGTAGTTTTAAAGTGGGAAATAATTCGGGATGAAATTTTAATATTATGCTTTGTAATTCAAGTTCATGTCACAAATATTGTATTATACATATGAATAATGTTTTTAAAAATCACTATTTCATCCCCTTAAAAAAATTAGATCCTTATCCTTATGTCAGATCAAGTCATCCAGTCTACTCCTTTAGTTTTCTAAAGAAGTCAGGGAGAAAATATTGTCATTTTACAATTGTGGAATTTATGAGCAACGTAAGACATTAAAGGAGAGAAACCATTTTTTCATTAAAAAAAGAAATCTATGTAAAACATTTTAGATATGATAATTCATTTTTGTATGTTTATAGTTTATTGAAAGGGATGAAAGTTATTTCTTTTGCAGTGCTTAGATGGTGCTCTCTGCTGGTAAATCAAGGAGCACATCATGGTTTATAGCAGACTGGTAGATTTATCTTTTGGGGCAGGAAACGAAACAACAGTGGCATAGAGTTGAAAAAGTTCTTGCCATTCTTACATATTTTATACAGAAGGTAAATGTATATATATGACATATAAAGAAAGCTAACTATCTATATATATGCATGTATATCAACATTTACCAATGTAAAGCGCAAATGAAAGTATTAATCTCTATAATACACCCAAGGTTTGGGCCCAGTGGGAGAATGGAGATTGCTTTTCCTTGCTTGGTCATTTTTGTCTTTCTTTAACTAACAGAGCAAGATACATAGTAAGTGCCCAACACATAATTTTAAGTCAAGCTGAGAATATATAGATAATTGAACTATGTCATTTATTTGAATGCCAAAAGTAAAATTTACAAATAATAGGATAGTGCTTCACAGAACAAAAGTTTAGTTTTCTAAGATCTTGGCCGTAACTAGAAAAACGTTCCTCTGAAGTAAACCAGGAACTAATGGTGCTCTTAAATTTCCTTTATAGGTCTAACATGTGGGTTGATGCTGTTATTTTGAGAAATGCCATTTGTGGGGTACATTGCTGACAAAAATGTTAAAGGGTGCGAGGTTCAAAATATTTCCTTGACCTCCTTTAAAGGAATGCCCAAGAATTCTCATCTGTTAGAGATACCCGCAAACATGTTGAAAGGTGAGACAACTTAAATGATGCCTTCCCAAGAGTCCCAGACGAACGGCAGGGTCCAAGTGAAAGCAGCTGACCGGGGCTGGGTGTGAGGTTATCATGTTGAAGTTGGATGATGAGTATGTATGAGATTATTTCTGTTTCTATTTGTCTACTTCATTTTATCTGTAATGAAAATTTAAATCTGTCAGGTAGGATTTATTGAAATCTCCTTCGAAACTGGGTGGGTCAATGGTTAGTGTCTAGCCAACTACTCCTTCTCTCCTTTGGATTAGAAGAAAATGTAAGGTTTGCATTTGGGCCACAGATTCCACTGAATAGTGTCTCTTGTTTATTTTCAAGTGACATTGGGTGGTGGCACACAGGTGCCGTGTGATGCCAGTTGAAATGAAACTATCAGCCTTCAGTGGGAGCTGGTGTTTCCCTCGATGTTGACCCCCTGCCCCAACTCTGGGAGTTATTGGAAGGATCTGGCTGAGGTAGGAGGTTGCAAAGAGAAGGGATTATTGTTTAAATGGGACCCTGTTTCTAGCCTTAAGTCAGAGGAGCGCCATTCTGGTTGCATTCAACATTTCAAAGCAAAGTAACAGTGCTCTCAGAGAGCTGCTCTCTACAAAGCAGCTCATTATTGTAAATGTGGGCATGTTTAGACTGCTAAGGAGCATCATAAAAGTACAGCCTCTGCTGCAAGCTCCTTTTGCAGCAAACACTGTCCTCAGGCCAGATACGCTTCTGGGGAGTCCCAGCACCCACAGCCTGAGTGGCGAGCTCACCCGATGATGCCAAAACCAGGGAAGTGGAGTTAGGAAGTATAAATGTGCATGGTGAACATTATCTGCGAGGTCTTTTATGTTAAGGAAATCATGACACCTGCCAATCTTTCAAATTCCAAAGGGTAAAGCGTGAGGCCTAGTAGGCTGTCATTGAACATGACAAGCTTAATGCCAAGTTTATAGCAGAAAAAGGGCAATCTTATTGTGGTTTATTCAGTTTTATGTTGCTGGTTCTGTAGGAAGGCTCTGCCTTTTTTTCCCTCTCTCCCACTTTTTAAAAAAAAAAAATCTAATTTACAACATTTGAAATACCAAATGGATTCTTTACATATCTCCTGAGCCCCCACTTCCCTTCACTACCCCCAGTCTCTCCTTTAGGGAGCAACCCCTAAATCCTTCCAATTTAGCATCTTGGTGAGGCCAGACAATTGTTTTAGTTGAGCGTTTCCTCGCGTTGTTATAGAGCTGTTTCTGACTCCAAACATTTCTGTTTAATTACTGCTCAGACTGGTCCTCTATGTTCATCTAACCTGCCTCTCGCTTGAGCCCATTGGGCTGAAGAAAGAATTACTCCCCGCGCTGTTCCTTAGCCCTTCTTGCTCAGATCTGTAATTGGCCCTGTGTTTTTGACTTTTTGCTAATAAGCAGCTTACTTTCTCTCCCCCTAGACTCAACCCACCACTTTTGTTTCATGAATTTTACAAAGGATTTTAATAGATGCTTTAGGCTATGCAAAATGTTATATGAAGGGAAGCATTAATGCAACAGCCTTGACACAAAGGACGTGTGAATGGCTGCTTATCATTACAGTCAGGCCTCAAAATTTTCATTAGGAGTTCTGGAGGACAAAAGAAAAAAGCGCAGCTATATGAAGGAATATTAACCTATACTGTGTAACCAACTATAATTGCTTAGCATTTTACATTAACTCTCTTCAGACACAGCCTCTCATTATTTTTACACATACATAATAACTGCTTATTACAGCGGTATAGTTCATGCCGATACACAGTGGATAAGGCTGTGTCAGCACTTCCAATGTAAGACCCACTTTCATGGGCTTAAAACAGCTGTAAAATTTACCTCCAGACCAAAGATTGCTGATCAACTTTCCACCTGGAGAGGGAATTTTTTTTAAGTTTTGGGTTTTTTTTAAAAAAAGCACTTTCATTAAGAAAAAGTTCGTTTGTTTAAAATTAGGGATGTAAACAAAATGAATGAACATGCCTCAAACACTTGCAAATTTCTAAATATGGGGATTTACTGAAGCCCTCATTGAAGTGTGCTTTTGATGGTAAAGATAAATAAATGAATTTTAAACAGTAGTCAAATTAAAAACCACATCCACATAGACTTTATTGAAAGTAGTTATATTTTCAATACATTGCATTTTAGGCAGTGGTACTAGGAACACTGCACACAATTTCAAGATGTACAACCCATAGTTTTTGTGGGAAAACAAATTAAAATACTTAGCAAATTTAAGCGGTAGAGTGCATGAAAAGTCATCCACTCACATAACAATGTTCAGGCTTTGAGAATTATTTTGAAATTTGGTTTCCTGAAAATCTCTGAACAAACTGGTATTGATTAAGAGAAGAAGACTAGAAATTCACCAAATAATTGTCCTTAATCGAGGCTGTTAAGAGTAGGTGGTTGATTTGTCCTTTGGAAAAATGGGTCCATTTATGGAGATTTGGGCTTCTTGCAGAAGTAATCGTGAGGAGGAGATTGCTAATCTTCACTGACTTTGTGAAATTCTCCAAAGGTGTTTCAAATGCCAAGAGATAAAAGTGTTTTGAAATCATACCAGTATAACGATAATGAGATATATCAGCATTATACCTCCCAAGGTTCCCCATTCATGTGTCATAAGTTAGTTTCATTCATTTCTAAACATGGAAGCTACAAAATAAGCACATTTTTCTCAAAGTTATCAGAGAAATTCCTTTAACAATTGAATAAGAACTTAAATGGAAATTTTTTCTCATTGTTTTCCTCTAAAAACAAATTCTAGAAAAATATTTTGAAAATGATTTCACCCAGGGTGGTTCTATAACAAAAACTGAAAATAGAATATAACCTTAAATACAGTATGTTTATGAACAATAGATCTTATCTATCAAACATTAATGGGACAAAATAGGCCTTATGTCCATAATTCCCATTAGGCTCCTCATCTTTTTATCTGCTTCTCTTACCCTTTAGCTCAAATGACAAGGCCAATCTCAGCTATATTTCTCAAGTTTAGCTGATTCTCTGACACAGACCGAGAAGTGCTAAGAAGAAAAAGTACAAGACGTTCATTTGAAAGTGCAAGCCCACTTAGAATAATATCAGGTTCTGTAAAGCAACTTATTCTAGCTGAAGTGACAGCTTACAGAAGGTAGGAATACGGGCTAAAAGAGGATCTCAGCTAAAGCACTGATGTTTCCCGGTGTTAGTGCAATCAGGAAATAGCGGCTCCTGGCTGGCATTTGTGCGCTGACTCTCCTGCAACAGAAAAAGCTGCAACTTGTTAGTACAGTTCCAGTAAACAGAGTGCTGGCCTCACATAGCTAATTAGCTGTGGCCTCGGCTCGCCTGTGCTATGGAGTGACACTCTAATCAGAGATGATTGTCATCAGATATCACAGATGTCTCTCTCACTGCTCAGCCCAGGCGGGCCCTGGTGCTGCTTGGGGAAGGAGGCGCTGGGAGCTGCTCAGAGGCGCCAGGTCTCTGGGTGCCTCAGCTGCCGGCTGTAGGCAGCTCGTCACTCCTGCCTGCTGAGAGGGAGGAAGCAGGGTGAGGCAAGGGGGGTACCCTACCTGTCGGGTGTTCCCAGAGGCAGTGATGGAATCAGTTTGAAAGGAGAGGCTTCAGAACAAAAACCTGTGACTGCAGCTACTCAGGACTCCTTTGAGCCACCTGGGATTCGTGGCAATGACAAATGCTAATTCTTTCAATTCATTACATAGTTTTGAACGTGGTATCTGAGAAGGCTAAAGGAACAGGCTTGAAGATTTACAAGCCACAATCAAGGATGTGGTAAGGAAAATAAACAGCATGCCAAGAGGTGTGATTTGAGTCCTAAAATGGGAACCTGATAACCCCATAATACTCAGCCTCTTACTCCACCCCGTAAGTTTAAAAATTCTCTCCTCCGATCTCTGGCCCCTCCGCCTACCATCTTTTTATTCCTCGGGAGCAATTGAATTCCTCTCGCTGAGGTTGGTGGCCACCTTCCTCTGGGAGGGACTCCCACTTTACTTGACTCCTTTCAGAAATGAAAATCGCCACCTTCTCACCCTGCTCAGATACCCACCCACACCTCGCTGTACCTTCTCTGCTTCTCCAACTGTTCCTTTGTGGGCTCTGCCTGGATTCTTCATCCGGTCCTCACTGAGTGTCCCTCTCAGCGGTCACCCTCCATGCAGCCACATGCGCGTACTGCTCTGCTCATGGAGCACCCTTAAGTTCTCGTTTGCCCCAGGGCACAAGCCTGATGGCCTCATGTTTACCTCCAAGTGCTCACTGACACCTCCCATTGACTTCCCCAACCCTAAGCTCATCTATCCTGTGTTTCCAGAGTTTCTTGCCCTTAGGTGCTTCTCAACCAGATCCTCTGGCAAACTTGCTAACTCAGGGACAACTCCTCTACCCACTTGGGTCTCCTTGGGGCTCCTGGGTCCCTGCCTCCCTTCATTCTAAAGCTCTCAGGAAGCCTTTTGTGTCTTCCATCTTCACATCTCTGGACTCATTTCTTCCACTCCATTTTCTCTGTCTGTGCCTTACTAAGGGCTTTTTGCTGTGTCCTTGCTAGGCTAATTCCGGGTTCAAAACCATTTCTCATCCTGTAGCTACAGTGATTGTTATAGAATGCAAATCTGATCCTCTTTTTCCCTTTCTTAAAACCCTTGACAGATCTATAGACTTTGAGGAAGGCCTGGAGTATGAGGCTCTTTCAAGTGGACCCCAGCTCCCTCTCTGAGCCAGCTCATAGCTCTCTCTTACAGCACAGTGCGCGGCAGTTTCCCAGTGACCTGCTCTGGTGACACCTACGTCTCTGCATATGGATAAAATGCCCTTCCCTGTCATGCCACACCCAGCCCCTCTTCTTTCCTAGGATGCCTTTTTTGACATTTCTCACCTTTTTAAGTACTCCCAGCAGAAGTGGTTTTTTGTTTGTTTGGTTGGTTTGGTTTGGTTTTTTTGTACTGCAGGTTGAACTCATGACTCAGGCAGGTGCTTATGCTGCTGAGCTAAATCCCCAGCCTCCAGCAACATATTTTTATATTTTCATTGTAGATCTAATTACATCCCAGTGAATGTTAACATATCTGTCTATTCTACTTGACTTAGAATCCTGGAGAACAGGTAATGTTAGTCTTTGCAACTCTTGACCTGCCCTAGCAGCCTGAATAGTAAACCCTTAAATATTTATTATAGCAATGAATAAATGAATACAAGGATGGATGGATGAGATTATACCACTGCACAGATCGGATAGAACAGATCGGATATCTGGAAGGTTTCTTTTGATTTTCACAAACTCAAAGCCTAAGTTAAGACAAGACTACAAGTAGTGACAATAATAGTAGTAGCAGTCAGGTATAGTGGTGCACACCTGTAATCTCAGCACTCAGGAGGCTGAGACAAGAGGATCGTCATAAGTTCGAGGCCAGCTTAGGCTACATAGTTCAGATCAGCATGAACTATATAGCAAGACCTTGTCTTAAAATTAAACAAACAAAAAAGACATGTAGTAACACCACTATTCATTAACCACTTATTTTGTGCCAAACAGCATGTCAAATTTACACAGAATATCCCACTTAATCCATATAAAGATGATGTTATTTGTTTTACAGATGAGAGAAAAGGAGCCCAAAGGAAGAGAATATGAACCCAAGAATACCTGTCCTATTGCAAATTCACACAGCTGCAATGCCACAAGAGTATGTTCGGGGTTCAGCAATCAGAAAATTAGGCCAAGGTAGACTTGAAAACCAGGAATGAAAAACATCTTTTTGGTTAAAAATTAGATGGAAATTGGGTGCAATAGTACACACCCATAGTACCAGCTACTGCGAAGGATGAGAATCGCTTGAGCTTAGAAGATCAAGTCCATCCTGGGCAGCAGAGTGAGACCTCCTGCCAGTCCCGGGCCCCCCTTACACTAGTGATGACGAACATTTTAGAGACGAGTGCCCAAACTGCAACCTAGTCCACCTGTGCATCACAGAGCATCAATGCCGCAATTAAACCTGAACACTGAGGTTTTAGTTTAGATAAACAACACGCATGGCACAGGTTCACTACCACTGCCTTATGTCCTTGAAAAATGCGGACCTTCATTTATAAGTGGGGCTTAGCAAAGAGTCAAGTTTGAAAAAGCATTTAGATTGCTGATAAAGAATGGAATCCTTGCCCAGAAAGTTCAGCAAAAACATGGCCAGAACACCTGGTTTGCAAATAAACATTTTCACAACCCACTTATTATTTGTTAGATGTGATACTTTTCAACAAATTAGTTGAATAATTGCACCTCTGGTCATTGTGGTGCTGGGAGGATGGCCTCAGCAGTACACAGAATAAAGAATGTGTGTTACAGCAAGTAGAAATGTGGGAGAGTTGGTTGAATTTAAAACTTCTGAATGCTTGTAAATAATACTGAAAGGCTGTTTTTCAGCATTTAATTGGGTGAAATATAAAGGTCTTTTTTTTTTTTTTTTGGCTATAGGGAGGAAGTGCAGAAAAAAATGTCTTTGGCTTTGGCACTGAAAACATAAAGTGCTTGTATCTCCTCTCCTACCCCCGACCCCGTCTCCACCCCAATCCCTTTTCCAGAAGGTTTACTTCAGTTTTTTAGACTTTGTTTTGGACTTTATGTTGTCAAGTTTGTGAAATTACAAGGAATACAAAA
This sequence comes from Cavia porcellus, assembly GCF_034190915.1. Lineage (NCBI taxonomy): Eukaryota > Metazoa > Chordata > Mammalia > Rodentia > Caviidae > Cavia > Cavia porcellus. The sequence continues at coordinate 62,907,464 of NW_026947495.1, read as the reverse complement.
TTACCTAGCAACTGAGATCGCTACTGACTCATTTTAATTTGAACCATTTTGCTGGATTCATCAAAAAACAACACTGGTCTTAAAAAGCCCCACATTCTTACAAAGATAATGAGGACCATGGAAGACCACAAGAGGCTCCTGATTTGAGTGTTGCTTATAAATTTAATCAAAACATAATCTGTAATTTTTACTGGGTAACATTATTTTTCAACTTATGGGCTACATGCTAGAAAAACAAAGGCAAAGTATTATAGACAAGAAAGTAACAGCAAGTAAAAAAATCTAAATAATTAAGCCCTGGTTTCCATTTATATGTAGTCATGTAGAATTATGCTTATCACTATAATCTGTGTGATGTCTTATACTTTGAAAAGTGTTTTCATTCATACTTATCTAAGCCAAAGACCAAACACATAAGATGGACAGATTAAGTATGGTTATCTCAATCGAGAGAAAAGATAACTGAAATTTAGCAAGATGCAGTGACTTTCCCGTGACACAGGTAGACTCCTGAAGCCTAGTGCTTTCTCTCTCCCCTGCAGCCTCATAGCCCTAAATATGCATGTGCCTATTCAACCCAAAGTGGGTTGAATGCTGTGCTTGGAAAGCAGACTCAAGTTTAATTCTATACCCAGTTAAAATAGTAAACGAATTTAAGATTGTGCAAAAGTTGCATTTCTGGTCCCAAAGCCTGATTTAAGCAAATCAGCCTTAACTATTAGCTAAGTAAATGAAAGTGTTAATTAAGCTCAGCTCCCTGGTCAGAAATAAAAACCTGTAAATCTCAAACATACCTGAAGAATGTGAGCAGGCAACTGTGAATTCATATGTAAGGGAATAGTCACATTCATTTTTGTTTCTGTGGCGTCCAGTCTGGGGACTGCAATATTGCAGGCATTTAATAATAGTGAATAGGAGAAAAAGAGTGTATGAAGACTGAGAAGAGGGAATACAGGAGCAGAGAATAAATTTCATTCACTAATTGGCTGTATTGAAGATAAATGTTGACTAAGGCACAGTTTGGAGAGTTGCCAATCTGTTCTTCCTGTCGTGGCTGTTAGCTACCTGCCTTTCATCACATATACCACAAACATTCACAGATAAGTCAACAGTTCTGTATGTACCCACACCCACAGCACACATGTGCATGTAAGCATGTACACATGCTCCGACTGAGGGTTGCACATAACACACAGGGCCAGAGCAAAGAGAAGATCAAACAGGAGCGAGAAAATGCTGCAAATGTGGAAAGGTAAGTGGAAAATATTTCTGGTGAGAGTTACATATCCTTAGATTATTAGGATGCTGAAAGCGAAATATACATACACACAGTTGGAGTTTTTATAAACTTATTAGAGAAGAAGCTGTACTGCCGAAATGAGGTTAAACATATTCACTGCAATGTAAAAGATGCTCAGAGTAAAGGGCTTTCTAAAAATCAGAACAGGGAAAAGAAAGCCCAACTTCTGAGGACACTGGCCAAACTATCGGTTTCCAACCGAGAAATCCACCTTAAGAAAGGTTCGGAGAGCTCAACTGAAAGCAAATATAGTAAAGGAAGTTGGGAGTGTGGGTGTCAGGCTGTCAGTAATCTGACAGCTATGGTAACTACCCTCTAATCCAGCCAGCTCCAGCCATGCTCTCAGCTGACACCACCAGGACTGACTGACAGCTGAGGAGCAGGCACTTTTTACAGGCTCAAGTGACATCCAGTCTATTAAAGCTGACAAGCACAAAGCAGAGATTTGCCCTGAATGGTTTGGTACTGAAGCCTAGTAAAGGGGTTATTTGAAAGGTCTTAGAGAAAGTGTCAGACTCCAGCTCAGATGATAACAATATTGTAATGATGGTACTGGACAATGAAGTGTGATGATTGCCCATCCCGGCCGGAAGACTGTGGGCGAATAGGGATGGCCGAGGAGGAGCACACAGACACAGGCGCTCCACGGCCTATGTGCAGTTGTTCAAGGGATTTCCTTTGGAGGTGTGTTTGCTTGCCGGGAGCTGCCCAAAGTTCCATGTTAGCTGTGTTACCTGCATGGGGGCTGGAGTGACAGTAAGCAAGGAGAGAAGACTAGGTACACAGAGAAGACACCTGAATAGGTTTCTTGGCTTTCCTTTGGTTCACTCTTCAACTCATCAATAAATAGCAAAAGCATTTTCAGTGATATGACCATGCTTATCGTCATTGTTCTTGACTTCAGATGTTGTTCTTATGCTGCAGGATTTCAACTCTAACAACAATAAAATTATTTTTCTTAAGCATCTTCTCATAGTTCTATTGATGAAATAGAAAAGGGCATCTTTTGCTGTTTTTTAAGCTGAAAAATGTGACTATACACTCCCATTTGGGTTAGGCATATCCTATGTGTATATTTATTTGTGTCCATTTGTTCATTTAGTCCATGCATAGTTAGTGTTTTTTATAAGACAGAAACTTGAGTAGGTCCTGAAAATATCACGGTGAACAAGAGAGTGTGAATAGAATCCAGGCCTGGAGGGTGGCATTTAGCCGACAGCATGGCAGTTGTGAGTACGCTGTCATACTTTTGTATTGGTGCTCAGCTGCTGCTCACTCCATGACTCCTTCAAGTTCCCCATGATCCAGCATCCACAAGTGAGTGCCTGGCATTGCAGGTCCCTCTCTCACACTGTGTCCACCATACATTCCGGACAGTCATGCTGATTTTCATGTCTACCAATTGAGAAAGAATTTCAATTTCAACAGCAGTGCAGCTCAAAATTTGCAAATTTATGAAAAATTTAAACTCTTCCCAGAGTTCTAAGTTTGTTTTTCCAAACTTTTTCTTAAAAAATATAACTTCTAAAAGTTTCTCATGTAGCACTTCCTCGAAAGAACATTGTTTACCCACCTGTAAAAAAGGGTTAGAATTTATAAGAATCTTAAAATTTGAAAATAAAAGCCAAGAACTACCACGGAGAAACTTCATTTTGTTTCTTAGAAATTTGGAATTATTGATTTGGCTGCCAGTTAAAATGGCTTCTGATCAGATCTGACTTCTCCCATTTTTTCCCTAAGATTAAAAAATGAACTTCAGCAATTTTCCCCATAAAGTTAACCATGAAAAGACCAAAAAGGGTAAAATCCATTATACCTGTCAAAATATTGAAAAACATAATGATTATTATTTCTATCATGTAGGAATAATAACTTCATAACTGTAGTGCCCCAGTGGTTCTCTAACTGAACAGTGCGATACGGCTGAAAGCCAATGACACCTGTCGTCAGTAAAGAGATTTAGGGAAACAATCTATTATTGTCCATTAATCATCCCATGGTTGAGAAAAACAAAACTTAAACTGATCAAAATAACAAGTAGCCATCCCAGGGAGACCAGAGGAGATGCTTTGCATTTTTGAAGGCCCAGTACAAAAAATTTAAGTTTACAGATTGAAGCAAGGATGGAAAGAAAACCAGTAGGTATATGTGAAGGATTTTTTTAAAAAGTTAGTTTTAATTTTCCAAGTGTTTTGAAAGCATAAAAAAATCAGAAAATGGAAAGAAATGACCCTCTATCTGTCCAGCACTGCCAAATGTTGTGAAACCTACTTGCTATTAGAAATTTGTCAAAGAATAGTGCATATTCAGCCTCCAGAGGGCTAACAATTAAATCAAGGGTAACCCAAATAACCAAATTGTTGCTAAACGTCAAATATGGAAAATACGTTCTTGTATAAGTTTGAATGAACAGAAAAACAAACTGTAGAGCTACTGAAAAGATTATCATAAAACAAGAGTAAAAAATATTATCTGAAAGATCAAGATAAAGATTAGATTTATGAAGATAATTTACCCTGAGAATGGAATCAAACTCTTGTCATCTTCAATAAGAAATAATGACACGGGAGAGAAAACTAAGAAAAAGAGGAAGGAGATAAAATGAAGAAGAATTAACTTCTGTAAAACTGGAACACTTATGACAAAAAGGAGACGATAATGTAAGAATGAATTTTGTGAAAAAGTCCAATAACAAAAAATAAAACCTCTACTGGGGACAGTAAGGAAAAACAACTTGTAGAACATTGAATTACTGCCATAAGAGATGAAAGAGCAAAAGCCCTCTTTGAAAAAATGTCCAGTCAGTAGGACACCAAATTATAATCTTCCATCTCTCTTCTTTCTCTGCCAATATCCCAAGCATAGCAATAACTGATAAAATATTCTTAAATTGAAGAAGACATGCTACACTTACAAGCAAGATAACTCTCTGCCAAATAAAACCAAACAGAAAGACGATGCAGTCAGCAGCATGAGTTTGCTTGGCATGAAATCAAGACGGCAGAGGCAACCAGAAATGTATATATAGGACAGCAGAGCTGGTCTTGCTAGAAAAGTTGAGAGCTAAGGAGAAAGGAGGTAGGAGATGGGTCAACTCTCCTTAACGGATATATCTGAAATAGCATTCACATTACTGAGTGACCTACACATTGAGTCTTCCATATCAGATCAGGTCTGGAGAATCAAATGGAGTGGACAGAGAATAATACATACCTAGAGTGAGCAAGAGACACGGGAAATAAAGGCAAAAAGACAAAGCGAATTAACTCATTAAGAAACACATGAAGATCACTTAACCAGTTTTTTAAAAAAAAGTAAACATCAAAATTCAGCATTTCCAACTCAGTGGTAGTCTTGAAAATCAATAGATGGCAATCAAGGTGAAAACCATTAGTCTGGCACCCGTTAAAGTGAGTACAATGGAGCTAGACCTTCTTCAAGGTCCCATTCCCATAGTGTAGTCTTTATGTGACTCTCTTGGTGGTTCCCCAGAAAGCCAGATTTATAAGGCTGTCTTCCTTTGAGTTGAAATCAGAGCTTTCCCAGAGTCTTTTCCCTGGAAAAGATTACTGAAAATAGTTGCAGGTGATTTTTTAGCTTCCTAACTGCTTGAGGAAATAGATTATACTTGGAATTAGTGTAAAAGTAAACTAACCAAAAAATTTGAAAGGATAAACAGAATGAAATATCAGTAGCGAGTTTTAAATGTTCCAATACATTGTTGGTAATCTAGAAGTCTATGTATGTAGGTAGGACTGTGCACATGCTGAGGAATGACCTGAGAAGACCCTAGCCTCTCATACTCGGCAGCCTGTAAGGGTCCGCAAAACCAGGGAGTGAAAATTAAGGCAGAGTCTGACAGTTGCCTAGTTCAGGGTTGAAATTATGCTAACAAATGAACTTCAGCCCCTGAGCAAACACTAGGAGGCTTAAGGTATGAAACAAAATTCTGAGGTTCAAAAAACACTAACTGAAATGTAAAATTCACTAGAAGTGTTTAAGAACATATTTGAGCCAACAAAAAAGAATCAGCAAACTGAAAAATAGGTCAATGGACATTGTCTGAGTTAAAAAATAGAAAGACAAATAAACAGAATCTCAGAGTTTGGTAGAACATCACCAAGAACAGAAATTTACACATCATTAGAGTTCCAGAGAAGATAAAGAGAGAAAAGGGAGCAGAGGAATATATAAGCAAGTAATAGAAAAAACTTTCCAAATCTGATGAAAAATATTAATCTATGCATCCAAGAAATTTAATGAACTGAAAATAGGAAAAACTAAAAAACATATACCTGGACACATTATAATTAAATTACTGAAAAACAGAAACAAAGATATAATCAAAAATCAGCAGGAGAAGGATCTCATCAGGTCCAAGGAATCCTTAATAGGATTAACAAATAATTTTTCATCAGAAACTATAGAATCCAGAAAAAAGTGGCATTACATATGCAATGTGGAAGGAAAAAGAGCTATCAATCAAGAATTTTATATCCAATAAAACTGTTCTTTAACCTTGAAGGAGAAAGTAACACATGCACAAATGAAATAGACATAGCTGGGCAGAAAGTGAGGGCCTAGAAGCCTAAGGTAGGAGTTAGAGCCTGGCTTGGATAGCACAGTGAAGTCTTATCTCAAAAAGAAAACAACACACAAACCTATACAGAGTTTCCATAAAAGCAAATAACTGAGAGCTTATTGCTACAACCAAACTTGAGAGAATTTGTGCTAGCAGAACTGGCTCATGTGAAATACTAAATAAAGGAAATTCTTCTGGCTGAAGTGAAAGGAGACTCAATAGTAACTCAACTTAATATGGAGAAATAAAGAATTTCATAAAGGCAATTGCAAAGGTAAATATAAAAAGAAGTTATATTTTAGGTTTCTAATAATTTCCCTTATATTATTTATTAGGCAACATCACAGGGTAATATTTATAGGTCAAAATACATGAAGATGCAATTTTTGACAAAAAATAGTGTGAAGGAGGATAATGAAACCTTATAGGAGCAGAGTTTGTATATGTAATTAATATAAGATGATATTAATTGATGCTAGATCATTATAAATTAAGATGTTAATAATAATTCCTAAGTCAACTACACACACACACACACACACACACACACACACACTCCTCAAAAATATGTTAACAACATCCATGTAGTTAAAATGGTACAGAAGAAAATATTTAACACAAAGGAAAGCAGTATTGGTAGAATGTGGAAGAAAAAATAAGACATAGAATACAAATAAGAAAATGACAAACCTAATCTTGATAACTACATTAACTGTGAACAAATTAAACTCTGCAATTAAAAAGCAGATGTTGGCAGAATAGATGTAAAATAACATTAGCCAACTATGTGCTGTCTAAAAGAGACTTAGTTTCAAAGTCACATATAGGTTGAAAATTGAAGGATGGAAGGAGATACGCCACTCAAATAGTAACAAAGTGACAACTGAAGTGGTTATACTAATATTATACAAAATAGATGTTAAGGCAGACATTGCTCCTGGAGATAAATAAGGACATTTTATATGGTAAAAGGATATACTTATTAATGTTTTATAATAGTTATAAACATAAAAGCATTGAGTAAAAGAGCACCAAAATAAATGAAGCAAAACAATTTACAGAACTAAAAGGAGAAATAGACAATTAAACAAAAATATGGAAAACTTCAAAATCCTTCATTTGATTTGGAACAACTAGACAGAAAATCAGCAAGTAAATAAAAGACTTGTTCAACTTTATAAGGCAAGTATACCAGATATTGACAGAATACTCCAACCAACAACAGCAGAATATACATTTATCATTCTTTACAGCCACCAAGATAGATCATATTAAGCTAAAAAGTCTCAGTATATTTAAAAATATTTAAATCAGAATGTGTTTTTGATTAAAATAGAAGGAAATTAAAAATCAATAACTGAATTAGACCTAGATAATTCACAAATACAGAATCCACCACAAAAAGTACACAAGAAAAGAAAATCTTGTATAAATATTTTAATACTAAATGTATTGAGACATCTTGAGAATCATACAATTTACCTTTGACCTCTACAATTACAAGAGGTACTCAAACTGATGGCCATTAGTTTCTAGACATTTATTAGTATGGCAAATTGTTGAAGCATATACAATTTTTGGCAGATTCTGTGCATGAAAATTAACAACACAGTTTCAAATAATATGTTAAACAAGAAACCATCTTAGAAATTAGTTCACACTTTGATAAAAATACAAATGAAAACACAATATACCAAAATTTGTTATTTAGACAAGGAAATTTGTAATCATATATACCTGTACTTAAAAAAGAAATATCTTGAGTAACTAGCCTAAATTCCACCCTAAGAAACTGAAAACAAGAGAAAATTAAAATTCAGAGCAAGTGAAATACGAGAATTAAAAGAAATGAATTAAGAGCATACAACAATAGAAAAGATCACCAAAATAAAAACTTATTTTTTGAAAAGATTGACAAAAGTGAAAAACCATCAAATAAACTGACCAAAAAGGAAAAAGAAAGGAAAGGTCTCAAATTAATAAATTTAGAAATGAAAATAAATGGAAAGAACACATATTGCTCCTAACATTGGAGAAATAACACTGTAAGGGATACTATGAACAATTATTTACTAATAAACTAGATAACTCAGATTAATTGGAAAGATTCTTGAAAAGACAAAAGAGTAACCACACTGACTCAAGAATCATTAGAAAACCTGAACAGACTAATAACAAATAGGGATATTTAATTAGCAGTCAAAAAACTCATAAGAAAATCTCAGTGTTAGATGATTTTCCTGAAGAATTCTATGAAATATTAAAGAATTAACACAAATTCTTCATAAACTCTTTCAAAAAAACAGAAAACACTTTCAATTAGTTTATGAAGTCAAGCAAACACATTACAAGAAAGCAAACTATGCACCAACACCCATTATAAATATAGGCACAAAGCTCAAGTGAATAATAGCAAACTGATTCAGTAATGTGTCAAGAAGATTGTATACCATGTCCAAGTGTGATTAATACAAAAGGAATGCAAGATTATTTCTATATATAAAAGTGAATTTATGTAATAGATTATATTAACAGGATAAATATTTAAAACTGTATGATGAGAGCTGGGAGTGCAGCTCAGTGGTTAGAGCACTTGCCAGCACACATGAGGCCTTGGGTTCAGTCTCCAGTACCGGAAAAAAATATGATCAATTCAATGGAAAAAACATTAGATTAAATCTAATACCAATTCATGACTTTAAAAAAAACACTCAGCAAAATAGAAATAGAAAGATAAATTCTCAATCAGGATATTCAAATTAGAAAGAAAGACATACCACTGAGCATGATGATGTACCCCTATAATCCCAACACTTCTGAGGCTGAGGCAGGAGGACCGCCACAAATTTGAGGCCAGCCTGAGCTACAAAATGAGTTTGAGGCCAGCCTGAACTGCAGAGGTGAAACCTTGTCTGAAAAAAAAAATTACCATTTCTATTTGCAGATGAGATGACTTTGCATATAGAAAAGGAATCAAAACTATTATAGTTAATAAAAAAATTCAGTATAGTCACAGAATACAAAATAGCTATGCAACAGTTCACTGTATTTATATGCACCAATACTGAACAATATAAAAATGAAATTCAGCAAACATTTACTTTAATGATAGCATTAACAGAATAGAAAACATTTGAGACATTATTTTTAAGAATAATTCGAGTTGAATGCTTAAAACTACAGCATCATTAAAAAATATTAAATAAGACCTAAATAAATGGAAAGACATCCATGTTCATGGGTCAGAAAACATACCAATAATGTTAAGAAGGCAATAGTTTCCAACTTGATCTACAAATGCTATGAAATGCTTATTAAAATTCTAGTTGCCTTTTTAATTTTGTTTTTCAGAAAATTAAAAGTTGATTCTGTTAATATAAAAATTCAAAAGGAGACCCAGAATAACCACAACAACCTTGAAAAAGAACAAAATTAAGGTATCATAATTTCTGATCTCAAAACTTACTTATGAGCTACAATAATCAAGACTATATTCTACTGGTAGAAAGATAGATGCACAGCTCAAGTTTCTTTAAAAATTATAACTAAAGCGCAACAACAAAGAAAAAAAAGTGGATAGACTGCCTTAAACATTTTTCAGCTTCAAAGCCAGGAGTACTTGATAAAATGTTTCATATCACTAGTGATTTGGGAAATACAAACCAAAACCACAATATTACTTAACATTTACAGGAGTAACCACAGTTAAAAACCTAGAAAATAGCAAGCATTGATGAGGATATGGAGAAATCGTAACCATCATGCATTGCTAATGAGGATAACATCAGGCAGTTGTTGTGGAAAACAATTGGAAATTCCACCTAGATAGGGTTCCTATGTGACCCATCAATTTCATTGCTAAACATATACCTAAAAGAATTATGATATTTATAGCAGCATCTTTCATAGCAATCAAAAAGTAGAAATTTACCCAAATATTTCACCCAGTGAATGGACAATATATGATATTTCCACACAATGGAATAATATTAACAAATCTTGAAATTATTGTGCTAAATAAACAAGTCAGCCAGGATACGTAACATTTTATAATTTTATTTATATAAAATGAGTTTGTTACGGCAGAAATAGAAAACTAACACAACTGTCTAAGCCAGAGTGTTATTTTAGGTAATCAATTAAAGCTCAGTATGTTATCATGATTGAGAAAAATTAATTTTGTAGTAGTGTGCACTCTCCAGAGTCTCACATTCATACTTAAAGCATGGCAAGCTTCCATCATGAAAGAAAGCAATAGCTATTGGCATGTCTTCCTGTAGCTAAAGCCCCCAGAGTTTGCTCTGACCCCCAGCCTGAGAAAATTTCTGGCCAACATCAAATGAGGCTTGATTTCCTGCTTGCCAATCCCATATATCAATCATTCAATTCAGTATATGTAACAAGTGTCTAATATTAATTTTGGAGTTTAAAAATTAGCACATTTCCTACTTTCATGGAATCAACAATTGTGGCAGAGTTAGATACACATTTTTCCATCACTTAAGAAAGGTCAACCATTAAAACTTTAGAAGGTATTTCCTTTGAGACACTACAATGGGACCATCAAGAAAATCGCCTATGACTGGAAATTATTCAGCCTTAAAAGTTGGATTATGGACCTGCCCAGAGCCCAGCCACACTAGATTGCATTTGGCAGGTTTTGGGCCTGCCCATGACATGCCCAGTGACCTCCCAAACCGGGAAACTCAGTGGTGGCGAATGTAAATTTGCACTACCCCAAGCCCTGGGAGACTTTAAGATCATCTCTCCCGAGGCTTAAGGACCCATCCAGAGCCCAGGCACACTAGACTAGCCTCAGGAGGTTTTGTGGACAAACTGTATTATGCCCAGTGACCTTCTTCAATTACAGAATTGAGAGTAGGTGAAGTGAGTTCCAGACCATTGGTCTTTGACTGGGCAGAGCTTCAACCCATCATCCACAGTGGTTAGGTGCCTGCCTAGCTACCTGAAACACTGAAGGACTCAGCCAGGCTCAGCAACTTCCATTCAGTCCCAGGGGCCTAGGGGACGGGAGACGGTTTCCAACACATCCAGGGGAAGCCTTGGAACAACACTTGAAGTATAGAAATATAGGAAAATGACAAAGCAAAAGACCAAAATGCAATCTCAAACCTCCAGCCTATCCCAAGAAACCTTAGGAGCTATGTACATAGAAGAAAATATATGCCATACAGCTGACATATCTGAAATAATAGCAACTGAAATAAAGAAGCAACTCCAGGACCTTTAAAGGAATTCGAACTAGAAATAATCTCCCAGGTAAAAGAAGAAATGATAAAAGTAATGAAAGAGATGCTGAACATACCTAAAGAAGACACAGTTAAAAAATTGGAGGAACTAAACAAAAAGGTAGAATCACTGGATGAACAATACAAGAAACAAACAGAATACATAAAGCAGATGCAAAGAGATCAGGAAATCAAAAATTCCATTGAAAGTTGTAAAAACCACCTCAATGAAAGTGAAGATAGAATTTCAGACCTCGAAGACAGGATTGCAGCTAGTGAACAGGAAAGAAAAGATCTTTTAAAAATAACAAAGAATCAGGAAATAACAATTCAACAGCTGCAAGATGATGCAAACAAAAACAACATACGATTGATAGGGATAAATAAAAAAGAAGAAGACAACATAAAAGATGTCAAGAGGGATATTTAGAGAAGTAATAGCTGAAAATTTCCCAAACATGAGAATGGAAACTGACATCAGGATCAGTGAAACATATAGAACTCCAAATAGTCATAACCAAAATAAAACTACACCCACATATATAATAATCACCATCCCAGAAATCCAACATAAGAATAGAATATTAAAAGCTGTCAGAGAGAAAGGACAGATCACCTATAAAGGAAAACCTATCAGAATCACAGCAGACTTCTCAGCACAAACAATAAAGTCAAGAAGAGTATGGAGTGAAGTATTTCAGATCCTAAAGGAAAATGATTTCCAACCTAGACTGATGTACTCTGCAAAAATGTCCTTCAAAATTGATGGAGAAATAAGATACTTCCATGACAAAGAACAGCTGAAGAACGTCATGAACACCAAGCCAACCCTGCAAAGGATACTGAAAGACAGTTTAGGTACACTTAGGAAAAAACCACTAAGCAAAGCAGACAATTAAACAGAACGGAAAGATAAAGATTCAACAGCAGAATGATAACATGTCAGTGATAAACCAACATATAACAGTTGTAATCATTAATGTAAATGGTCTCAATGCACCAATTAAAAGAAACAGACTGGCAGAATGGATCAAAAAATAACATCCAACCATATGCCATCTACAAGAAACCCATCTCACCCAAAAGGATACTCACAGACTAAAAGTTAAAGGATAGAAAACAATACTTCATGCAACAGGAACCCCCAAAAAATCTGGAGTAGCTATTTTGTTTGCAGACAATGTAAACTTCAAGCCAATAATGATCAGAAGAGATAAAGATGGTCACTGCATACTGGTTAGGGGAAAACTTCAAAAGGAAGAGATAACAATCTTAAATATATATGCACCAAATTCCAGAGCACCCAGTTATATAAAGCAGGTATTAACAGAAATGAAAAACCAAATTAGCAGTAACACAATTATAACAGGAGACCTTAACACACCATTGACACCAAGGGACAGATCAACCAGACAGAAAATCAGCAAAGAAATAATTGAACTGAATCACACATGTGAACAAATGGACTTCATAGATATATACAGAGTGTTCCAACCAACAACATCAGAATACACATTCTTCTCAGCAGTACATGGGACATTCTCTAAAACAGATCACATATTAGCCCACAGAACATATTTAAATGAATGCAAAAGAGTTGAAATTATCCCATGTATGTTATCGGATCATAGCACCATGAAATTAGAAATTAATGGTAAAAGAGAAGATACAGAACAAATCTCACAAACACATGGAAACTGAATAACACACTCTTGAGTAATCAGTGGGTCACAGGGGAAATTAAACAATAAATTAAACTATATCTACAAGCAAACGAAAGTACAAATACAACTTACTGGAATCTGTGGGATGCAATGAAAGCTGTCCTCAGAGGAAAGTTTATTGCACTGAGTTCCCACATCAGGAAAATAGAACGAATACAAATAAATAACCTGATGCTACACCTCAAACATCTAGAAAAAGAAAAGCCAAAAGAAGGGAGGAAATTATAAAAATCAAAGCAGAAATTAATGCAATAGAGACTAAGAAAACAACTCAAAGAATCAACGAATCAAATAGTTGGTTCTTAAAAAGAATAAATAAAATTGATAAGCCCCTAGCCAACCTTATTTTAAAAAGGGAAGAAAAAGCTCAAATTCATGCAATAAGGAATGAAAAAAGCAAAATCACTACAGACTCTGTAGAAATACAGAAGATCATCTGCATCTATTTTGAAAACCCCTACTCTCATAGGTTTGATAACACAGAAGAAATAGATTCCTAGAAACATAGGTCAAGAAGCTAGGAAAAGCTAGGTCAAGAAGATGTAAAACTGCTGAATAACCCAATATCTATTAATGAAATCGATAAAGTACCTTACCTACAAAGAGCCCAGGCCCAGATGGATTCACTGCAGAATTCTACAAGAAATACAAAGAAGACTTACTGCCGACACTCCTCAAACTCTTCAATGAAATAGAAAGGGAAGCAATCCTTCCTAAGTCATTCCTGGAAGCAAATATTACTCTAGTACCAAAATCTGAGAAAGACCCAACCAAAAAAGAGAACTACAGGCCAATCTCCCTAATGAACACAGATGCAAAAATCCTCAATAAAATATTGGCAAATAGGATGCAGCAAATCATCAAGAAGATTATACACTATGACCAAGTGGGATTCATCCCAAGCATGCAGGATGGTTCAACATACGTAAATCAATAAATGTAATGCACCATATCAATAAAGTCAAAAGTAAGAATCACATGATCATTTCTATAGATGCAGAAAAAGCCTTTGATAAGGTCCAACACTCATTTATGATAAGAACCTTACAGAAAATTGTAATAGCTGGTCTTTACCTCAATATAATAAAGGCCATTTATGACAAACCAACAGCCAGTATCATACTAAATGGCCAAAAATTGAAGGTCTTTACCTTAAAATTAGGCACAAGACAAGGATGTCTCTTATCACCACTCCTTTTTAATATAGTACTGGAAAAACTAGCCAGAGCAATTAGACAAGAGAGAGAAATAAAAGGGGTAAACATAGAAAGAGAAGTTAAATTATCATTATTTGCAGATGACATGATACTTTACATAGAAGACCCCCAAATCTCCATTGAAAGACTCCTAGGTATAATAAATAAATTCAGCAATGTAGTGGGATACAAAATCAATACTCAAAAATCAATAGCATTTCTATACACTAACAACAAGATCACAGAGAAAGAAATAAGAGAAGCCACACCCTTCACACTAGCAACCAAAAAAAAAAAAATTTAGGAATTACTCTCATGAAAGAAGCGAAAGACCTATACAAAGAAAATTATAATACACTGAAAAAAGAAATTGAAGAGGATCTCAGAAAGTGGAAAGACATTCCTTGCTCATGGATAAGAAGAATAAATATTGTGAAAATGGCTATTCTCTCAAAACTGCTATGCAGATTCAATGCAATCCCAATAAAAATTCCACCAACATATCTTATGGATCTAGAGAAATCACTCCTCAAATTCATCTGGAACAAGAAAATACCTAGAACAGCAAAGACTGTTCTAAGCAGCAAAGGCAAGGCAGGCGGCATTACAATCCCTGACTTGAAGTTATACTACAAAGCAACTGTAGTAAAATCAACATGGTACTGGAATAAAAATAGAGCTGAAGATCAATGAAATAGATTAGAAGATACAACCACAACTACAAACACACTCAACCACCTTATTTTTGATAAAGAGGCCAAATATGATCACTGGAAGAACGACAGCATCTTTAATAAATGGTGTTGGAAAACCTGGCTCTCCACATGCTGAAAACTAAAACTAGACCCATGCCTATCACCATATACTACATTAAAATCTAAATGGATCAAAGATCTGAATATTAAAAGAGAAACACTGAATCTATTGGAAGACAAATTGGGTAAAAGCCTTTAAGACATAGGGGTAGGTAGAGAATTCATGAACGACTCAAACCGCACAGAAAATACTTCCCAGAATCAATAACTGGGATCACCTCTTATTAAAAAGTTTCTGCATGTCAAAAGAAATCTCCAGCATAGTGAAAAGACAACCCACAAACTGGGGGAAAAAATCTTTTTTTTTAAACTTTATTTAAGGAGAAAAAAGAAAAAAAAAACAGAAAAAGGGTACAAGTTATACAGACTTTCAGAAAAAATAAACAGTAGGAAATCACTAGTTAATTACATATTGTCATCTTAGAAATAGTTGTTGAAGTTACAAAATTAAAGCATATAGAGGGGACTTTCAAACAGTGAGCCTGAAAACAGTTTTGTTCAATGATCCAACAAAACTCAGTAATATGGTTATCTATCTTAGACACTTATATATATATATGCGGTTATATTCTTTAGAGCACTTTCTTTTCCTTTCTTTTGTACAATGACAATTACACATTTTGGGTTTTAATACTTTCACAGTTCTTACTACTTTTTTTGAAGAGAATAAAACCAAATGTGACATTACAAAACAAAGTCAGTCAAATCAAAAGGATGGACATAATACATAATGTAAAAACAAAATACAAGGTGATCAACAATGGTTACCATACTGCCTCTTGCTATCTTAAGAATAATTGCCTAAATCATCAGTTATAATAAAATTGAACAAAACAGTAAAGAATAAGACCAATAAAACCAAAACATTGGAGACATTAGAGGACTTCAAAAGAAGATAATAGTCAACCAGAATGGGCATCACAATGAATTTTATTGTCTTCATAGTTGTTGCCTATACTTTCAAACTTGGTACTATCAAGCATAACAGAATAGAAGAAAATCAGTCAAAACAAGATGTTGAGAGCAATACAGAGTTTCAAATCAAGTTAACAGGAAATCAAAGTGGGTTACTATAATATATCCTGCTGTTTTTTATTTATTTTTCCCTTAATTAAAAGGATAAAAATGAAAAAGTAGGTAATAAAAAGGAAGATTGAGATAAAAAAGAGGGCATAACAACAAAACAGCACAGGTCAAAACATAGCCATTTAAGCAAAGTAGTGTTTCATCACAAGATAATCTCGACATAATAGTAGTTACCATAGTGTCTCTTCCCTTAAAATCTTTGGGTATAACTTCACATACTGTAGCATCAAACATATCAAGACAATGTAAAACCATTCAAGAGAATGACAGTATTACAGGGTATTTAGAATCAACTAACAGGAAATAAACAATGGTTTCTGTATAATCTCCTTGTCTATAAAAGTTTTTGTTTATATTATCACATATAATAAAATCCAATAAGATACAACACGTTAAAACCGATGGAGACAGTAGAACAAAAGCTTGATGGGACTTCAAAACAAGAGGATATTAAATCAGCACTACCTATTATGATGCCTTGTTTTCTCCAAAATGGCTGTTCCTACCATCCAACCTTCTCTGCCTCATTTCTGTTGAGCTCTTTTTCTGTCATTAGTTGTCAGTTTGGCCTCTTCATTTCGCTTTCTGCGCCATTCATTGTGGCCTCTCTGCCACTGTTTCTGGAATCTTGGTATTTTTCATTTTTAGAATATCCTGCAGTAATCTCTGTAGAGTTGAATTGGTGGTTGCAAATTCCCCTAGTTCCTCTTTATCCTGGAAGCACCTTGTTTTTCCATCAATTTCTAGGGACAGTTGTGCAGGATATATCAATCTTGACTGGAGGTTATTATCTTTCAAAGCTTGAATTATTTTCCCCCACGCTCTTCGTGATTTGATGGTTTGTGCTGAGAAGTCTGCTGTAATTCTGATGGGTGTTCCCTTGTAAGTGATCTGTTTCTTGTCTCTGATGGCTTTTAATATTCTGTTCTTATATTGGATTTCTGGAATTTTGATTATTATATGCCTGGGTGTAGCTCTGTTTGGATTGTAGGTGGCTGGGGTCCTGTATGCCTCATACATGTGAGCATCTTTACCTTTGGCTAAATTAGGGAAATTCTCCTGGATTATTTCTGTGAATAGCTTTTGTAGTTCATTTTGTTTGTGTCCCTACTTCTTCTTTTATGTTCTTAATTCTTAAGTTATAGATCCTCTTATCATCTTCTAGTCTTTGTATTATTGCTGTTTATTTTCTTGTTATTTTTAAGAAGTTTTTCATTTCATGCTCCCACCTTACAAATCTGTCCTCCAGTTCTGATACTCTATCTTTAGTTTCTTTCAAGCTGTTATGCCATCTTTCAATAGAGTTTTTAGTTTCCTGGTAATCTCTGTGAACCTGCTTCACATATTCTATGTTTTCTCTATTTTCTCCATCAAACAATTCTCCCCTTTTTTTCTGTTCTTCCAGTCCACCATCTGTTTTTTCTTGGGCGGTGCTTAGCATTTCTCTAACTATTCTACTTATTTCTTGCTTTATTTCATTAAATACTTCATTTTTGAACTCGTCTATGAGGCTCCGGAGATACCGCTTTATATCTATAGGTGCCGTGTTTGATATTGCATGTTTTCTGTCTTCATTCTCTTTTGCATTTACCTTTCCTGCATCAGTGTTCTCAGGATTGGGGACTGAGGAGCCTTTCTTGTTGCTCCCTTTTCACATACCTTTTGTTCCTTCCATACATGTGTATGTAGGAGGGCCAGTTTTTTTTTTTTTTTTTCTCTGTGTCTGTTACAGTTTGTTTGAATCCGCCAGCTAGTTGTTCCCGCCCACTGCAATGTACTAGGGAGACACAGACCTGGGCAACCTCTGCTGGGCCCGCGCCTCCAGGTCAATGTACTTACTGAACGCTTCACTGCTAGGGTGCACCGCCCGGTGCAGGGACCTGATTTGGGCTAGCCTACTGGATCTTAGTCCGCAGCATCACCAGGCCAAGCGCTCCCCACCACTCCCACTTGAGAGGGGAATATGCGACTAAAGTCACTACAGGGCCCTGTTCCGGCCAGTCTGCTTGTTCCCAGAATGTCCTCTGTTGGAGCCTCCTAGTCTATGAAAGGGTCCCCATTTCTCTCAATCACCGCAGGTCGATGCAGGGCTCCCTGCCAGTCCCGCTCTCAACGCCATTTGGTTCGCCAATTCTGGCTCTCAGAGCTTTCACGCATCTCTCTCTCTCTCTCTCTGCCGTGAGGATTAGGATGCAGTATCGGCAGCAGGAAATTCAAAATTCGGCTTCCAATGGCGTGGGCTCCAGCTTCCACACTGAGATTTTATCTGTTCCTGTTATAGCATCAGGATTGCATTTCCAGTTGTTTCTCTCAGCTTAGTTCATTCCTGGGTCAGCAGGGTACATCTCCCCTCGCATAGGACTCCTCACACGGCACTGCTCCTGGATTCTAAACTGGTAATCTCAGAGAGCCTCTGGGGCTGCTGTTATTTGTCTGCCATGTTCTCCCAGACAGGAAAAAAAATCTTAGTGAACTCTCCCTCAGACATAGGACTTCTGTCTAAAACATATAAAGAATTAAAAAAAACTCAGACACCCAAAATTCAGATTCAATCCAAAAATGGGCATCTGAGATGAATACACACTTCTCAGATGAAGAAATACAAATGGCAAATAAATACATGAAAAATGTTCATCGTCATTACTCACTAGAGAAATGCAAATTAGAAGCATACTGAGATTCCATCTCACTCCTGAAAGAATGGCCAGGATCAAGAAAACTACCAACCACAAATGCTGGAGAGGCTGTGGGGGAAAAGGAACTCTCCTGCACTGTTGGTGGGAGTGTAGACCGGGGCAACCATTGTGGAGGTCAGTCTGGAGATTTCTCAAAAAGCTAGGATTAGAAGTCCCATTTGACTCAGCTATTGCACTTCTAGGCATATTCCCAGAAAAACTGAAAACATTATACCACAGTGATGTATGTGCACCCATGTTTATAGCAGCACAGTTTGTAGTAGCCAGATCTTAGAAACAACCTAAGTATCCATCAACTGAGCAATGGATAAAAAAGTTGTGGTATTTTTATACAGTGGACTACTATTCAGCTATAAAAAATGATCACATTGAGATATTTATAAATGGCACAGCTTGAGACCATACTCATAAGTGAAATAAATCAAACTCACATGTATAAATACCGAATAGTTTCCCTAGTGTAAGAAATGGTAAGAAAACATAAAAGCATGTGGTAAACATGATTCCCCATTATATTGCTTTGAAGCCTTATAATGTTTTCATTAATTGGAATGGTTCTGTTCTGGGTTTTATTGTCTGTGGTGGTATGAACAGTTATTTTGAAGAAAACAAGACAATATAATAGCTAGTGCTGATATAATATCATCTTATTTTTAAGTCCCATGAAGCTTTTGTTTTTCTGACTCCATTGGTTTATCATGTTGTATCTTATTGGATTTTATTATATGTGATAGTATAAACAAAATTTTTTATAGACAAGGAGATAATATAGAAACCATCGTTCATTATCTGTTAGTTGTTTCTAAATACCCTGTAATACTGTCATTCTCTGGAATGGTTTTACAGTGTCATGTTGTGTTTGATGCTATAATACATGAAGTTATACTCAAATATTTCAAGGAAAGAGACACAGTGGCAGCTACTGTTATCTTATGGTGAAACACTATGTTGCTTAAATTGTTCTGTTCTGACCTGTGTTATTATGTTGTTATGTCCTCTTTTATCTTAATCTCCTTTCTTTTAATTTTTTAATTAAAAAAGTTGTATTATGGATGATTCCTTGACCCTCTCGCTGAAGTTTGTGAAGGTAGAAGAGGTGGGAAAGTAAAGGTACTAGGCACAACTTACCAAGACACTTTTACAAAGACAATAAGAATTTAACCCTGATTTTTATAAGCTATGTAATTTGTAAAGAAATTCATAAATCCTTGAAGCCACTGCTTTTTCATGATTAAAATGGCAATAAATATAAGTCACTACAGAAAACAGTGGGAAGGTACCAGAAAACTAAACATAGAATTATCTTGTGATCTAAAAAATCTCACGACTGGATATTATCCAAAGGGACTGAAATCTGCATACTGAAGTGATGTCCACACCTCCATATGCAGTGAAATATTATTCATGATAGCCAAGGAATCAACCTAAGTGTCTATCAGTGGATGAATAAAGAAAATGTGGCTTATGTACATGGCAGAATAGTATTCGGACATAAAAATGGAGGAATCCTGTTCATGCAGACAAAATGGATGAATCTGGAAGACATTATGCTAAGTGAACTCAGGAGAAAACAAAAGTATACCACATAAGCTAACATATGGGATTTAATAAAGTTGAACTGCTAGAAGTAGAATGATGGTATTATAGAATGGAAAACTGGGAGGTCCAAAATTTCACATAGGAGGGATAGGTTTTGAGATCTAGCATGCAGTGACTATATTCAATAATAAACATCCATTGTATTTCATAAATACATCAGTTAAGATTCATTAATTTATAATAATATTTTTAATGTGGATAAAATGTGCTTTAGGTCATTATAGTGGTGATTATGAATTGTTTAGCAGTGTATGTGACACAATTCCATAACTATTCAAATCATTCGCTCCCTTTTTAATCAGCTAATTCTGAGAAAATTCTGATAGAGGTCTCTTTGTGAGCTAAAAATTTAAATCCTTTAAAGAACTTTAAGGTAGTAGTACTTCAGAGTTTTGTCGGCAAATTTTAGTGTTTTATTTTTTTTTTCTTACAAACCTGTAATGAATGTCTGCCTTAGTTACTTTTCTTGTTGCTGAGACAAAATATCATACATCCAAAGTCAAAGGAGAAAAGGTTCACTTCGGCTCTCAATTGTAGAGGTTTCAGTCAATAGTCAGCTGGCTCCAATGCAGTATGGCATAGCAGAGAAACAAAACAGAGGAGAAACAGTGCATGGCAAAACGGGTGGAAGGCAGTGAAGCAGCAGGCAGCAGCAGCCAGCTTGCCTTTCCTTTGTATCCCATCCAGATACCAGCCTTGGGGGTGGTGCCACCCAGAACCAAGCTAATTCCAATCAGTGAACTAACTTAATACCAATGTATTACATCCTTAATCCTAGTGTGCACTCTACATCTAGCCAGTTCCCAGAAAATTCCAGCTATGAGTGCATGAGGCTTTAGGGGGACATCTAGATACAAGCCATACATTGTCTAAAATTTTTAACTTCAAATATCGTTAGAATACTAAGCATTTTGTATTATTGATATTGCCATTTAAGCCAAATATCAGTTAAACCAAACACCAATTAAGTTTACCATCAAGTCTACCATTGCTGGGTGCATCTTTCATTAACTTCTATAGTATATATAATTTATACTTTTAAAATACTGATATTGGTACTTTATACTATGTTCAGTGTAGTCCAAGGTTTACAGATCTTGATAAAATGAGACAAAAACCATTAGCATTAAGGTCAAAGTTTCCCTCTCACACAATGCCAGAGGCTAATGCTACTTTGCTTCCAGCCTTTATGAATTTTTATTGGCATATAAAGTCAAGTTGAGTAATATGTAACTGAAAATAATACAATATAGACTTTCCCAGTGACCTACCCTTTCTCCTGCATAATTTTTCATCCCAGAGACTCTTTACTACTGGAAAGAAATTCAACATAAAAGAAGCTTTTGAAATATAAGTTAGTCAATAGAGCATGTTCTAAACCTAAATAGATGATTACAATTCAAGAACAATCCCCAGATTTTGGATCATTTCAATTATAACATTGTCCTATGCTTTTTGTATTTTTATGCTATTATTTCTGTATCTGTTATGACTTACTTCACCAGCACAGGAGACAAACTGGATCACATTTCTTATTCTTCAACATGAGATTCTATGTGATTGAAGTCTCTCTATTCATCAAAATAACAAGAATCCAGAATTTTTTTAAAGGTAACCTTCTACATTACTTAAGAACCCCTGTATTCCCTTTCTCTAAACAGGTCCAACATGCTTCCAGATCCTTCTCAGAAAGCAAAATAGGAGAATCAGATCAGTCCACAAGATATCTTAGCTCACAAGGACTGGCAATTGTTGGCCCTGAACATTTGAATCATTATTGTGAAGTGGTTTTCTTACTGGTTCAGCTTTGTGGGCAGATTTCATCAGTGCTTATGTCCAGATTTCATCAGTGCTTATAAACTGGCAGTTTCACCTGTTACTCGCAAAGCAGGCCTTTGTTGAGCCTATGCTTTTGCAAGTTGGTCTAGGTCAGTGCTGGCAAATCTGTGACATATGTGCTGCAGTAAGATGTTTGTATTGGTAAAAGCTCTAAAAGGTCTGTCATCACTGGTGTAGCTGTTACTGCTGAACCAGAGGACCCACTCTGCTGTATCCCTTCATGGGGAACTCAGGTGGTTGCTACTTCCTTCTGCTTCCAGTAGACCCCAGTTGAAACTAAGGCATCTAGAGAGGCTGAATCTCAAAGCAGGGGCAGTGAGAGAAGTGGCAGGATTGTTATTGCCATTGTTTCTTTCTAGAAGGTCTCTCTATGTCTATGAAAATTTCCTCATTTTTTCCCCCAACTTCTCAGATGTACACACCAAGTTGTTCTTTGTGGGTTTTGGGGGGTTTTTTTTGTTTTTTTTTTAATGGTCCTGGGAATGAAACTCAGGAGCTTGCACTTGCCAAGCAGGCACTTGTGCTACTGAGCTATCCCCTGACCCTACCAAATTGTTACCTGAAGAAGCTGCTTTTGTCAGCTACGAAAGCTACGAAAGAGCCCATTGCTATTTCTCCAGGGTAGCCCAGGCCTCATTGCCTGATAGATACACAAGGGAAAGACTTCTTTCCAGTGACTTTCTCCGAATAAGATATGTTGCAAAGCAACTATCTATATTCTTGTTAAGACATATTTGCAGTATGATCAAAATATATGGTCACTGTTTGAACTTTTTTTTTTAATAAAAGACACCTTGCCATTGTTTACTGTCAAAATATTCCCCTTGCTTAAAACATACTTAACCATTGTTCTTGCCACTTTCTGGAGAAATTCTAGAAGTTTCTTTCTTGAATACTTTTAGTTGTGTTGATGTGGCTGTCTCAACGTCCTGAGTTAACTCAAAGTGTTCACCTGTCATGATCATTTTTAGTTTGGGAAAGAGACAAAAGTTTCATGGTTCCAGATCCAGCAAGTAAGATAGATGATAACACATTATAATGTTTTTATAAGCCCACATTTCCATTGATAGCACACAGAAACAACATTCACTGTATTTTTGATCGCATCATACAAAGACACTTATGAAAGAGGACTTTTAGCACTGCTTCACAAAACAGCAAGAACAGCACAACGTTTGTTTGAAGTGAGGAATATTTTAACAGGGATTAGTGGTGGTGTGTCTTTTACTCTATTAAAAGTTTTTAGACACATAACATTTTTTTAAAAAAAATCAGCTCTGCATGCTACAGCAGATTTTAGAAGATACCTTGTTTTTATGTTTGTTTGGGATTGGTTTGTTTTGTTTTGTTTTTTGAAATAGAGTCTCACTATGTAGCTCAGGCTTCCTTGAACTCATTATGCATCCCAAATTGACCTCAGAGTCATAGCTGTCTTCCTGCCTCAGGACCTTGAGTGCTGGGATTATAAGTGTACAGAATCAGTTGGTATTTTCTTCTTCTGAAAGAAAAAAACGTGAGTGTTTCAACTAGATACCACACCCTGCAAGAGATTCACAGCAGAAAGTCCATGGAGACACATTTTAGAGTTAGCCTCAGATTTCTCTGATTTCATCCTGGTTCTGCATGTAGCAGTTAGGTGTATCTAGATGCTAACTGAGCTATTGCATGGCTCAGAGTGATGAAGTTAAACTAAGGCTTCAAGTAATAAAGGGCTGACAAAAAATAGCTTAAACAAATTAGACTTATTCCATAGGAGAAGTCTGGAAGTTGACAGTTACAGACGTTGCTTCAACAGTTCAAGATGGCAGAACCAAAGGACTCTCAACTATCTTGGCATTTCTCTCATCATGAGATGGGAGTTGCAGATTTCATCATATTTTGGGCAGCTGAAAGGTACAGAGTAGGAAAAAGAAAGTGATGGTGCTTGGTTTTTTTTATTTTAAAAAGAATAAAACCATTCAAAACAAATGGTTTTGTTATTTTAAAAAGAATAAAACCATTCAAAATAAATGGTGTAAGATATACAGGACTTCAAAACATTAGGAAATCTACAATAGCCACCATAATGTCTTTTAATGTCTTCAGAATAGCTACAGATAACTTCAGGCATAGAAAAAAATCAAACAGAACAGAATAGAATAAAAATTAAAACAAAACAATGAATGCAATAAAAGGCTTCAAAACAAGCCAATAGTAAATTTCTACTATAATATATATTGCTATCTTTGAAATAGCTGCTCCTGCTATCAGATTTGACATAATCAAACAAAGAAAAGGAAAATAAAACTCAACCCAACACAACAATGGAAACGATATAGGACTTCCAAAACAAGACCAACAATGGATCAACCCTCAGAAGCACTGCTTCACAATGGGAATCAACAATGGCTGCAACCCTCAGAAGAAGATCCCATCTAGATGTCATACTGTGCACCACTATCCTCTGAGCCTATTGTCAGACCACTGGCCCTAGACCTGTTAGTGAAACAACAAAGCACCACAGGCATCCAATTGCATTTCAGCTCCATAGCTATCATCATAGTCTATGTTTCTCCAGATAAGCCAGTCACTTACAGCAGGGTGGGGAGGGGATTAGTACTGTTTCTTTGCCATCCCATATGACAGAAGGGGTTGGGGTCTGGCTGTTTCAGTCTGGTGGTGGCCCGCACATAGTGCGGGATCCCAGACTGGGCTTACTTGCTGGTGAGGCTTTGTCCTCTCTTCCCCTGGTCTGTCGATGATGGTGCTTATTTTAAGAAAGCAAGAATATCCCAGAAATCCCAGGACAATGTTTGTTTTCATTCCATGGGCCAGTCCATGCAACGTGCTCACTCCTAATTTCAAGATTCTGAGTTTCTAAAACATCTAGAAAAATTTAAATTCTAAAATACAGGAATACACTGAAAACCAGTGAGAGAACAGGTGCTGGATAAATCAAGCCACAGTACTTGACACATGGGTAAAGCCCCGTGTGAAGGCAACAGCCACAAGGATGGAGAAAAGTGGACAAGATTGAGACTAGGATCAACAATGCTCTTTGAATAACAGACAGAGGGCAGTACCACATTCTATCTTTTTAGTAACCTCTAAATAGTCTAATAAACTCCTTAAAACAAAATAGTCAATAAAGATTGTTCCCCATATGATCTCAGAGTTGTGATTCTGTGGAAGGATAGTACAACTGCATACTCCTCTGGAATGGTAGAAAAATAGGAACTACTTATTATTAGCCCTTGCTTGATTTTTAGCCACAGTTTCTGCTGAAATATTTTACTAGACTTTTGCCTGTTTTAGTTTCATGCATTATGCTAGTGGTTAAGTCAAACAAAAATTCCATCACATTATATTAAAAGTTCCTCTCATGACATAAACGGGAAAGCTACAGGGCATGCTCGCCTCTGAAATCCTATCAGAGGTGCTGGTGAGTGAGCCTGATTTCCATGAGAGCTTTTCAATCAGGCCTTCAGAGCCCCTTTTACATGGTATCCTATTATTTAACAGGCACTTTAAATTGAGACCAGCATCCTGATTCTCAGGCAGCATGGCTTTTATTGGAAGTCTCTGCCACATTTAAACATCTTTAATACATTTTAAAAATAGAATTGTAAAAAGCAGTGACCAGACTTCAAAGCATAGACAAGTTGGCCAGAATTGTGAAGCTGGTGACAATTTTCACTGGTTGTAAAGCTCGTGGAGCCTCTTTCAATCCCCAGAACAATTGCTGAGGAAGGGGTTTGACACACATTCCTCCTGAGTGTCTCCTGGATGGGCTGAACGGACCAGGTATAGGGGAGCAAGCAGGCGTCTGGGGATGGGAGAGCACCCTCAGCACAGATGCTAAAAACGCCAAGCAGAACAATCAGCAGAGCCCAGAAACTAGGCCAAACCAAAAACCAGCAAGGACTTGGGGAAGGGTTGGCTGCCCTTTCTGAGCTTTGGTCCCTTGTCTCTCATCTCCTGTCCAAGTTCTCCTTTCTCTCTGGAGACTTCAGAGTCTTCTACCCTTATGGAAACCTTCTTTTGCCCCTACTGAACTCTGTATAGACACTTATTACCTTGAGAGAAACTATTAATTTGCACATTGGATTGTGCTTCCCACTCCACACTGAAAGAAAGCTATCTTTCACTCGGCTCATACACACAGTAATTTAGTGTGTGCTTAAAGAAAGTTGAGAGAGACCTGGACAGCAGGATCTCTGGGAGAGGCATGATCAAGGCAGGATGTTTGAGTTTCTCTAGTCTAAGGCAGCTTCATAAACTGTGATCCTTGACTCTGGAGTAGAAATGCCTCTTCAGAACTTATTAGAAATGTACATTTTCAGGCCTGGCTGCTGGCCTGCAGGGTGAGTGGGCAAGCCAGAGGATCAGGAGGGTGATCATGTCACTTGGGTGCAAAGCCTGGCAATCTGGGCACTCAAGAAGAACTGATGTTTCGGCTCAAACCAGAATGCACCATGTCCCTGTTGGAAGACAGCTGGGCTAGGAGGGATCTCAGTCATCTGTCTTAAAAAGATATTGAAGTTGTTCTGATGCACACTAAAGTTCAAGAATAATGACTTAAACTTTTCAGACCTCAGTTTTCTCATCTGTAAAAGAAAGCTAATAGTGGCATCTTCAAGAGTTGATCCAAATATGAAATTAGATAATATATGCATCATTTAGTACCGAGCCTCATATATATTCATCACTCAGTACATTTATACAAGGGTGGGCATAGAGTGGTTTGTTTTGTTTTGCTGGACTGGTGACTTTGGGAAAGCATGGCCAGCACTGGTCTCATTGCCTGGCACATTTGGGTTCCTAAGGTGCATCTAAATCCCCAACCTCTCCCAGCTAAACTGTACCTTTGCAGAGTCCTCATAATTCAACCAGAGCCAAGCATGAATACTGGGATCCTGCTTACTCCACTAGACTGTCTTTGTCCTTCACATTAGAGACCCTGGATTTTAGGTGGTGTCAGTTTGCACTGCAAAGGAAGCAATCACCTGGCCCGACAGGACAGGCCTAAATGGGGAAGGAAAAGGTCTCAGGGAATTGCTGCTTGAGAAGAAAGGTGAAGGAAGGCCCTTCTGCATCCTCTGACAGGACATGGAGGAAATCAGACAGTTCTGGAGCCCTGCATTCAAACAGCCAATTAAGTCATTTAAAGTTTCCCAGTTGATTTCCCCTTAACAGAGTCACAATACTTTAAAATTCGTCAACAAACCACATCCCTGCTTCAGGGAAACAGACAGCCCCCCTACTGCTTTACTTAATTCTACCAGACTACTAAACATTGCCCCTGCCCCATGCCAGCAAAATCTAATTTAAGTATTCTATTTACACAGCAGACCAACCTCTTTCCCAAGAGAGAAAATTCAAGCACCATCACCAAATACACTCTTTGCCAAAGAGCATGCATGCTTTACACATATGTGTGAACACATGCCCATACATGCACACAATGAGGAAGCTTCAGTACATCTCTCCCTTTGGCTGTAAGCAGTGGAGAGGGAAGGATTACAGTTTTCAAAGGCCATGTCTGCTTACCGCAGTGCTGGGTAAAGCATACCAAGGATCTAAAGCACTCCCTCCCCTCTACCCCAGAGCTGCTACCAAATAACACACCAGGTGGGTTCTGTTCAGTCACCCCAGGGGTAGTTGAAAGCAACCAAGCTCTGGCATCTCAGACCAATGAAACTTCTGTCCTTTCACTCTCAAATAAATAACACTTTGAAAATTATTGTTATTACTGTTCTTTTAATAAGTCTGCATTGCCTCAGTGCTCCACCTCCCACTGGCTTGCATTTGTTTTTCTGTGGGAGCCAGATCTTTGAAGCTGGTGTCTCCCCAAGTACAGAGAAGATGTAGCACCCTTCTCTGCTTGACTGACCCTCCCTGGAGAGGCCCTGTGGGGCAGAGTCACCCCTGATGGGACTTTTTTCTCATTAGTCCTACAGGCAGCATATATTCCAGCCTGGCTAGCCTTAGGCTTTAAGCAGAGAACCCCAAATTCGTTGCAAGAAATATTAAAGGTGACCATAAAGTGACAACTTATTTATTGCCACCAGAATCAATTCAATCTAACACTAGCAGATGTGATAAAGAATAGACTACTCCCTTCAGGTGACTGGATAGAAGGAAGTTGGGAGAATCCACTAACTGAATTCTTGCCCTCACGATGACTCTCAGTAAAACAACTACTGAGAGCAAATTTGAAATGGCAACAGCCAAACAAAGGGTGTAGGGGAAACAAATGCCTGTGATGGTTAACGGTGTGAACTTGAGTAAGAAACATCCAATTGGATCAGTATAGTTATGAGTGTGGCTGAGGGAATTTCCTGAAAACAGAAGATTCACCGTAGATAGATAGATTGTGGCCTGAATGATATAAAAGGAAATCGAAGGAAGGCTATTTTCTCTTTCTTTGGAGGAGCTCTAGTCTTCATCTTCGTCTTCACCTTGGACGTCATCTCTTAGCTTCTAGCACAGTCTTCAGCCTCCAGCACAGAACCTCAGATTCCTAATCTGAAGTCACATGGGACTCCACACAGAGCTCCAGGCCTCTGACTGTGCAGATGGCCCTTTTGCACTCACCCACACCTGGCTTTGTGGGTGCACATTATAAACCGATCTCTCATGAATTCTTATCTATTTGTGTAGTCTGCATTAAATCTGTTTTCTCTAGTAAGCACTTACTGATAAAATGCTGGAATATTACTCTTTTGACAAAATATTTTTAGGTCAACTTAGTACTATAGGATATACACAAATGACTGGGACATTGTCCCCTGTCCTCATGAAGCTTATAATTCAAAATGGGAAGTAACATACACAAATAACATAACAAAGTCTGGAGCACACAATGAACAAGGAGAAATAAAAACAAAGATACCACAGGAATGCAAAGAAGAAGAAGACTTCCACAGGATAGACTCTGCAAGTGTTCCCTGGAGAGAGCATGTGAATAGAACTTGGGGGGAAAGTGCTGTATTTCAAGAGACAAAGCATGGGAGGCCCTCCTGGGAGAGGCTGGCATTATAGGAAGTAGCTTAGCATCTGCTGGTGCCAGCTATTCACCTGTCCTGACTTTCTTAAAGCAAGAGCGGGGTCTCCTGATGTGACACTGGCTAATGGCACTAAAGGGAAATCTGCTAGGCAGCCTTTGGGAAGAATTTTTCTTCCTGACTCAAACAAGAAAAAGAACAGAAAAGCTGCTTTTTCCTGGCTTGCACGTGATCACCCAAGGACACACTACTTGGAATTGTGGCTACCATTTTGGTATGTGAGAGAAAGCACAAGAGTCATAGAGAAAAAAGATTTCTTTCTATAATCTAATAGCCACTCAAGGAGATGCATCCTTCTGTCACATGCCTCTGAATGCGTCCTGAGTCACATACAAAGATTTTAAAAATTCAAGCCATACAGAGACAGCACAATGAGCAAAGAAGTGAGACAGGACCAAGCAAGGTGTGCTTGTGCTGGCAGATGCATGTAGCATGGAAAGCACCAACATGAAACTAGGCAGGAAAATGGGGGCCAAATTCTAGAAGAATTCATGGCTGGATAAGAACACTGAGTTGATCCTGAAGGCAGTGGTGGAGAGACAGGGAAGGAAATCAAGTGTGGCACTGCCCTTTTCAGAGCAGTGGAACAGGGACATCAGTAATAGGGCTCAGATGTAGAGGAAGGGCGAGACTGAAGGAGGTGGGGAAAACACAGAGGACTTCATTGCAAACACTCTAACTCAAACATCATCATGTATTATGTTCTCTCTCACAGATCTTTAAAAAATCTGAAAACTAGATTTCACCTGGTCTGGAATGGAGATCTGGAATAGTTTTGGTCCTTTTGTTTTTTTTTTTTTTTTTTTTAAAGGTCACCATATGATGTAATACACAGCCAATATCAAGACCAAGGGCTGTGACAGAGGAAAGAAGGACAGATATGGAGGAGACAATGGGAACAGGACAGGGTGCGTGTGGAGGGCAGTAGGGTACAGAGAGCAAATGAGGAAAATCAGTAATCATCTCTTCCAAAATAGGTGACAAGGAATGGCAAGTTTAAGGACAAAATTTTAGTTGGGGAAAAGTGGGGTTCAATATGGGCAAACTGTATTCTAGAGAAGCATTTAAAATTACAGGTTTTTTAAAAAATAAGCTGTGTTGGGAGATCACTTATCTCTAAGTGATGCTGATGCAATGGAGAAGGAGGACAGCAAGATAAACAAAGATAGATCACCTCTAAAAGCTTGAGGAACACTGGGAGAGAGGAAGAACTTGCCCAATGAGGAGCCAGCTTGGGGATCTAAGATCTAATTTCTTGCCATTTATCTGCAGTTACTTGGTGGAGGTTGTACATCGGGGTCTGAGGCTGAGACTGGACGGTAATCTAGCCAGCTGGCTGTCAATAAGGTTGCCTTTAACACAAGACATGTACCATCTCATCTCACATAAATAAAAATAAGACTTCTAAGAGTAAACTGTATATTAAACTATTAAAAACCAATGAGCAATATTTTCAAATGATGCTCATGAACAAAACTTTCCACTTTCAAAACAAATTAAAATTGTACACATGCCCTCCAGCAAAGCACCATGGTCCAGAAAGCTGCCAGCCGAGGTTGGGAAACTGACACTTCTTCTTTACAAAAACTTAAACAAATGTACCTAAAGATCTTTTCTTTGTTTTTGTTTCAACTTTCTTCGTGAAGAATTGAACAGAGGATAAAGCAAATTCCAGACCTTTCCAGTTGGTTC
The DNA here is from genome assembly GCF_034190915.1 of Cavia porcellus. NCBI lineage: Eukaryota > Metazoa > Chordata > Mammalia > Rodentia > Caviidae > Cavia > Cavia porcellus. The sequence continues at coordinate 62,876,640 of NW_026947495.1, read as the reverse complement.
TATGTGAGAAATATTATTGTATAGATGGTTATCTAATAATAGATATTATTGATAAAATAATTAAGGTACTTAATATTGTTTCAATTAGTACCACTGATGATAATGTTATATCATGATTATGTAGTAAGTGTCAAGATTTTCTTTTCTAACATGCTCCTCGGCTCTGCGGTGCTCTATATCAGACTTAAAGTAGCTAGAATGAACCTACGCCTGAAGATTGCATTGAAATTGTTTCTATTATTTTTCTTTCTCTCAACAAACTGAATGTAGGTATGAAGGGTGATGACTGGGTTTGTGAGGCAGAATCATTAGCCTATTTGTGAAAATACAGTTTCCTTTAGTCTCTGTTAGGAGAAAAGAAGAAACTATTAGAGTTATCTAATTCTTCTGTACTTAAGTTTTAGCAGGAAATCAAATGTCCTTAACTTTGAAGGAAAATCCCAATGAGAAATAATCCATGACTTCTCTTTACTAGTTTTTAGTAATTGCTTCCATGTAAAATTTTCTCAAATGTGCTTTTTAATGAAAGGTTTTGACTTACATTTCTATCTCAGATAAACGTACATTTGCTAAAAATCAGCCATGCATCCTCAAAAATGCAAAGACTTATGGCCATAGCTAGGGTTAATTACCTTTAGTTCTTAAATGAAGTTGGTTGCTATAATGGGTATACCACTGAGAAAGAGGATAACTAAATGCACACGTTCTGCGGGAGCCGTCTCATGTTCATGCATGACCTTGGGTGTCCTCTCCAGCTCCACGAGCCTAGCATTCCACAGTGAATTGTACTTGGTGTACCTTCACTGCTATGTTAAAGAAAGAAGTGTTTGGCTGATTTCCAGATTTTTAATTTTAAATAGACTACGTTTCATACAGTAGAATCTTTTCAGCCATTAAAAATAATGGGTTTTTAGAAAAAATTAAGAACAAAGAAAAACACTATACTTTAACAAACATATGCACATTAAATATACTGTATTATTGCAATTTTATTGAAATTCTATTAAATTTTACCAACATTTTAAAATTATATAATGGTTAATTTTGGGAGATAGCCCAGCGATAATTTTTTAAATTTTCCATTTATCAGTAATTACACGCAGCATGTGAAACAGATCATGATAAAAACATTATCAGAAAGTTTGTTGAAATACTGATATAGATTACCAATCTTATTTATAATCAATAAACATATATTCTACCATGTGCTATCACCACATAAATCATGCATACGTGCAAAGGTTACAATAAGGATAAAATTCTTAAACAAACATTAATAGTATTTTGAAAGGGGGTTATATGGAAAGATGAAAGCCACAAGTTATCTTAAACTTGACCTTCTTGGACAAAGCATTGCCAACACGTAGCTGGGGCTTTAAACTTGTGTAGATAATACAATTTTGTTTAGGTCATGTAGAACAGAGAGACTGGTAAGGGACACATTTCTACTTGGAAGAGATTTTGTTCATTTTAATTTAAATGAGACTCTTCAGTCTAATAGAGATGCTTCAGAGCCTAAAGAAACGGTTACATATACTCAACATTTTGCCACCCTTACAATCATAGCTGAATTCTATTCACCAATCAATGATGTGCTTAATTTGGGCTCTGTGCAGAACTGGGAGCTTCACGAGAACAGGAGTTAGGTGTAGTCTTATGTCTAGCACAGTGTGCTAGGCATGTTGCTGGCCCTAAGAAACTATTCACTGAATGGGTAATCCTGGCTTTTGATGTGGTCAGAATGGGACTAGTAAGAATGGTAATGTAGAACTGTCAAATTAGAATTGCCAAAAACATCCTACAAACATCCCTGTACTTGTGAAGTATACTTTTGATGAATAAAATAGTAACAGCAACTTCACCTGTTTTCTCTAAAATTTGATATGTAAATTTGATTTATATACTAGTCAGTAATAATGGTGTTTTGGCACTTCTGTGACCCCAGCACTATGCTCAGTCTTTTATCTAAATGAGCTCATTGAATCCTCATAAAGAATACAGGGTTGACCTCAGTTTATGGATAAGGGCACTATGACTCCTAGAGATTGGTAGTTCGCCTCATGTCCTGCTGTTCCAATACCTGCCTTGGTCTATCTGACCTCTAAAGTCCACGTGCTTGACCACAGTCCTGTGGTCCCTGCCAACTGAATTTATATTAAATATTACACACTACTAAGGATTTTATTTTATTTGTTTATTCAACAAACTATTCTTGAGTGTCTACTATGTGTCAGGAATCAGGGATTTTAAAAATCAAGACAAGTGTGCCCCCAGGTAGATTACTAGTCATGACAGGAAAAATCTCTATAATTTTAAAGAAATAATTACAATATGCTAGATATGTAAGACACAAAGAATTGGAGATCAGAAGAGGTTTCTCAGAGGATATGACTGTTCAGATACACTGGGAAGAACAAATAGGAATTGGGTATCCAGATGAGGCCTGGGGAGTATAATTGTTATGTTTTAAATCTTAAATGTCTTGTTTCAAAGGCCTATATCATCATTGTTTTGGGTTCTTTACTATAGTTATTTATTCGTCTTTTTTTTCGTGTTTTTCTGGTAATCTGTTTTGTTTCGTTTTGTTTTTCCCTCTAATACAGAAAGGATAGGTATACATGTAGAGGCTTATACATGCGTAGAACTTCTCCTAAATGGTTTAAGAGAATTAATTATATTACACATTATGAAATGAACAACTACGTTGAACAAAAGAAACATTATAGTATCCATTTCTGAATTCCTATCATGTGCTACGAAAACCAGTAATGGTTTTATTCTTTGTTTAGAGTGGTTTTAGTCTGCTTTGTATTATTTAATTTCAACATAAATGAAGGTATGGACAGCTATTTTGAAGAGAACTAGAGACATTGTTAGCCCTTGTTGATTTTCCTATTGTCTGGTATTGAAGGCCTAAAATGTCTTCATCACTCCGTTCTGATCAGTTTAACACTATTTTGTTTTGTATGAATTCATTGTGTGTGAAGATGAGGACAACTATTTAGAAGAAAACAAGAGACATTATGGTAGCCACTGTAGACCTTCTGCTGTCTTGTTTTGAAATTTGTGTCACTTACCTTGTTTTTTTCTGATCTGCTTTGTTCCGTTTTGTTATGTTTAGTTTTTACTCTCTTTAAAATAAAATTTTAAAAATGTCCCTTAAATGCCCATATCCTAAAGATTTGCTTACAGGACCTATGGCAGCAATGGGACATGGCAGAATCTTCAGGCAATAGGACCCAGTGGAAGGGAGTTAGGTCACTTGGTACATGCCCTTGAAGGGAATATTGGCATTCTGTCTTATTTCTTTCCCCTTTGCTTCCCAGTTGCCTTGATGTGAGCAGCTCTCTCTATCACACACTTCTTCCATGACATACTGTGCTGCCACAGGTCCAAAGGCAACAGGGCCAACTGATCATGAACTGAAACCTTTGAAAATATAAACCCAAATAAACCTTTTCTCCTTTAAGTTGATTTTCTCTGGTATTTTGTCACAGTAACGGAAACCTGATAGCACAGTAATCAAAGAAGCATGGGACTGCTTGGGAACAGCAAGCATTTGGGATGGTTGCATGAGATGATACAAAGAAATGAGAAAGGAGGGAGAAGGAAGAACCTGGAAAGAGTAGGCTCTAAGTCAGTGGTTTTCCAAAACACGGCCCCTGGACCAGTGGCATCACTATCACCTGAGAATTGCTCTGAAATACAAACCTGTGATCCCTGGCAGACATGATTTAGGGAAGAACAAGCCAGCATAGGCTTGTTATGACTAGGCTAGGTCATAATAGTCCATTAGAACACTCCAGCTTTTCTTCCCACCCTGTTGCCTTGTTAGAGAGAAAATTATCTTAAGTTATCAAAGAAGTGGGATTTTCTTAAAGAAATTTTCAGAATCCTTTAACTATATTGTCAGTCTTCTGGATTTGTTTTGAAAAGTAGCAATTCAATAACCATTTATAAACCCACAACAGAATAAATGGTTTCCAAACTCCTATGTGTGACCTGCATGGAACCCAAAAACACTTTCTCATGGTGAGACATTATAGGAAGAGAATGAATTTGCACAATACATAAATGGTCGAATGGTTTTATTGTTGTTTATATGACAAGTTTGTGGAAAATAGCAAATAATATGTTTAGTTTATATTCAGCTATAACAACAATTGATTCTTTCTAAAGATTAAATCACATTCTAGCAAAATGAAGTGGTAACTTCCTCATGAAATCATTTTCTAGTAGCAATTTTTAAATGCACAAGCTCAGCTAATTGAAAACAGGAAAAAACCAGATCTGTCTATAAGCTCTTTGAAGTGGCATCTGATAGGTTATAATAGTGGTACACAAAGCTGTCAGCATGAATGTGTGTTCATCTGGGTTGTTGACCTCTTATGGAGGCCCTAATGTGTAAGGAACTTAGAGCAGTGCATACTATATTTGTAGACTGCCAAACAAAGATAACCAAATGGCAGATGAAAATCGAGGGAAGAAAATGCTGATTAAGCTCTAGACTCTTAAAGAGAAGGCTGATTCTAGACTAATTATGGCCAACATCCATCACAAAAATAACAAGTCAAAAATGGAAATCTACTTAAGTGGTTGTTTATTGTCCTACAAACCAACACTAGTCTAAAGAAATATCTTCTGTTACACTCATTGTTTCTCCTCTCAGTACACACACACACACACACACACACACACACGCATCATGCCTCTTACTAGAAGATATCCAATCCACTTCTACCACATTGTCCCTGCTGCCTGACTTATCTGTCTATCCATATTAAGACTCACTTCAAGCACCAGTCTCTGAAAAATTCTAGTCAGTCTGAGCCATATTTCTGTCTTAGGAATTTCTATTGCACTTTTATTTATGTCAATAAACACAATGAGTATTTTCCAAGCTTTAACCAATTTCATATTACTACATGTACAGATTTTGTTATGATATAACACCTGTTCTATTATTTAGTTGAATACTTAGAAATTTCCTTCAAATCGATCCCCTTCTTTGTTTAAGTATTAACTTGATATTAATACTCTAAATAAAAAACTAGTACTTGTTAAAAATTAGAAGGAACATATTTTATACCTATAAAATGCATAACTAAAGAAAACATACTTCCTCCATGAAGCACTTTAAATTACTTAGCACCAAGTCTTGCAATAGGGTTCAGAGTGGGGGCTGGAGATTTGGCTCAGCGGCATCTGCACCTGGCTTATAAGCAGACAGTCGTTGAGTTCGATCCCTGGTACCAATAAAAACGAAAAAGACAAAAAAAATAGGATTCAGAGTGAATTGCATAATTATGTAACATGGTATGATTTCTCAAAGTATGAGCCTTGGGCCAGGAGCTTTGGCATGATGTGAAAACTTGTTTCAAAGGTGAATTCATAGACCCTCTCCGGGTATATTGAATTAGAACTCTAGGAAAGGGATCTAGCTCTCTATGTTTTAGCAAATCTTCTAAATGATTCTGATGCATATAAAAGTTTAAGAACTGCTGTGTCAGAGAAAGGATTTTACTGGAGAAGTTTGTATCCTAAAGGTCAGCAAGAGGCAACATTGGTTCCCCCATTATTCCCGTCATGTCACAGAGACATACAAGCCAGATGCTGCTGGATGCCCCTGGGTCTGTGATTAGAGGAAGGACCTGCCCATTTGGCACATCTTTCATAAAAGACAAGCATGAGTAGACGAGACCATTTGGGTTAGAATGCCAGCTATTTCTACAAGTTGTGGGAAATCCAGCTGCCAAGCACATGTGGGAATTATATCTACTTTTATCAGGGAGGAGCATCACTATCATAGGAAACTACGAAGTGTTATGGCCTTTTTCGTGGGAGGAGTTCCCACAAACCCAGCCAACACTGGATCTTTCGAGACAGGTTTCAGAGCCGCCTCTAGGTATTCCTACCCAGGGTTCTATCCCGGAGGTGCATGCTGCACACTAACCTCTACATTCACACAGATTTCTCTGTGGTGTTATGTTCAGACTAAATAGCTTCTCTATTGGTAATTTTCAAATCTTCCAAGTGTTTTGTCCCCAAATGCCTTTGTGTTTTCCTTTGTCTGCCAGATGGCACTGAGGTGGGTGTTAAGGAGATCCCTAATGAGCAGCATTTAGGACCACAATATTTTAGAAATAGGAGGGAATCGGAGTTCATTTCCCCCGGCACTCACTTTCAAAAGCGAAAACTGAGGTGCCCAAAGGTGAAGGGGCTTGTTCAGCTCCATACATTGAACTAGCAACAGGCAGAATGAAGGTTCATCTCTTGATTTTCACTGTTGCGTTCTCTCAACATTAAATAATAATCAGTGTGGCTACTTTATCAAACATATATGACCCATTCCCAGCCTACACCCAGGAGCATAATATCCCAGAGGTTTCTTTAAACTAAATTTACTATAATGTTCCCTCCCCTAGAAGTGTTTACTAAGTGTTTATACCACCTATGAAGGAAAGTTATTTATAAGTAACTTATAAAGAGGACTTACTGGACCAGCCAGGATGATTTTTCTTCTGAATTACATCCTAATATATATAGCTGTCTTGCTCTCAGCTGATTCCACTTGGAGTTTTGCCCAGTACAATTTACGTCTATGAACTGCTGAACATTTAAGCAAATTAAGTGTCTAAAAAATCAAACGCAACTTGTATCTTGGTGATTTATGCCTTCATAAAGCAAAACACATACAGTGTGCTGAGCACAGGCCAGATTTATAGGCTGCTGGTTAGGAAAAATGAATAAATAGTCCCTCAAGTACATGTCAACAACTGTGTGTGTGTGTGTGCATTTGTGTGTGTGTGCATGTGTGTGTTTGTGTGCATGTGTGTGTTTAATCCTTGACCATGGGGGTGACAGTTATCTTACAAATTATCTTCAATGCTAATATGTAATGTGAGCTGAGAATCAGAAAGATGTAAAGAATTCTGGATGGAGATTCAGGAGCCAGTTAACTTTCAATGGAAACAACAACAACAAAAAAAAAATAGGCACAGAAATAACCTTTATGTCCCGTCTCTAACCTAACCACCTCCAGGCTATACAGCTACTCTTAGAACCCATGAAACAATTTCCCTTAAACACTGGAAGATGTGACGGGTAAAATGTGATGTAAGCCAGTAGTGCCTAAGTAAACCAGAGTCCAAGAGTTGACTCAGATCTCTTCTTTTAATGTGTGTCATACCTATAGACATTCCAGGTATGATACCTTACCTTACCAGTACAGAACAGTGATCAATCATCTGTGCTGATATCAAAGAAAAAACATTTGAATCCCAACTTTTCTACTTAATGAATATAAATAAGCACCAGTTTCCTTATCTGTAAATGATATTTATTTCCAAAGAGTATTGTTCAGACCAGTGAGACAATGGGAGTGTGGTGGGCAGCGTCTAAGGTAGCTCCCAATGACCTCCCAGCTTCTGGTACCAGTGCTGTCATCTTGTGTATGGGCTGAACCTAATGATTTACCTCTCTGTGCACTAAAAATGGCAAAGGTAATGGATGTCACTTCAAAAGTAGTTCACGAAAGGAGACTGACTCTGGCCTTGCTTACTCTTTCTTGCCTTCTGTCACTTGTTTGTTTTCGAGAAAGTCAGCTTCCAAATTGTGGACTCCCCTGAGGAGAGACAGAGGAAAGCCTCTAGCCAACAGCCAGCAAAGGACTGAGGAGTTAAATCTTGCCAACAGTGTGTGAGTGAGCCTGAAGAATGACCTTCCCAGCTGAGCCTTAAGGTAATCGTGGTAGCTACCTTGATTTTAGCCTTACAAAAGATACTGAGTCAGAAGATTCAGCTAAACTGTACTGGGATTCCTGACCACAGAAGCTGTGAGGTTAAAAATATTTGCTAATTTTAAGCTGCTAAATGTAAGGGTTTTTGTTCCACAGCAATACATAAAGTGCTCAGCACTGTACCTGGTGCATATACATTCTATATAATAAATGGTAGCTATTATTGTAATTATTAATGGATTTGTGTGCATTGTGATTACTCAGTGATAATTTAATGACTGTAATTCTATTTAGGTTTCCAAATAAGGATTTTAGGACATGTGACGTCTGCCATTGTTTTCTAGTTTTTGAACAATATCCTTGGCCTAAAATATCGAACATTATACATTCCAGGAGAACAAAGTTTAAGAATGTACCATAAGATACAATATTGCCTCTTGAATTGTGAGCTACTATCTTGCATTATATCCCAATACTGAGATATTCTGGGGTAAATGTGTCCTACCTGACCATAAAGACATTGCTAACAAAATTAATTGTGGCTCAAATTTTAGGTAGCTACAAAAGAGTCAGTCTTGTGGAACCTGCTTAATTAAAAACCTGACCTTCAAACTCTACAGTGTGTTTTCTTTTGGAGAAAAGCCACAATATAATTGAGTACTAAACAAAGATATTTCAATCCACGATCAGTTTTCTTATTTTTGTTATCAAAGTGAAGTGAACCTTATCCTGAAAGAATAACAACAGGTCAGGAAACAGATTTGCATAAAAGGATGTTCATTGCAGCATTATTTATGAACATTAAAAAATCTGAGACAGCTAAGTGTCCATCAGTAAGAGTGACTGAACAATCTGTGGTGTTTCCATACATTAGAATACTATGAGACTATGACACATGCTTTAAGGAACTACTTACTGACCTGGGGAAATTATCACAAATATTAAGCAAAGAAGATGGATGTAAGACAATTTGAGTGATAAGATCTAAGTTTTGGAGGAAAAGAGTACAATTGAGTACATTTATACTCAGCTGTAATAAATAGTTTAAATAATGTAGTCTATCAAGGACAGGGTCTGGGTGTGTGTGTGTGAGATAGTGAATGAGAAAAAGAGTTTTTTCTACATTTTCTTTTTTCATTCCTTCCTCTTCACACACAATTCATTTCCATTTCCTTCCGGTTTAGTCTCACTGCAATAGTTACTATAGTAGAGATGAGTGGAGTACAGAAGAAAACAAAAGGAAGAGGGGAAGGAATTAGCTAAGAAAGTAATTTCATCTATATTATAGGGAGGAAAGCAGGGAAAAGTGAACAGGGATGAAGGCAAATATGGAGCTGTCTAAACTATGCTTTTCAGTTGCAGAACCCCTGGTAGACTAAGTCATTGACTTACAGGTCCATCAGTGTGACATATGAACAGAAAAGGCTGAATCGACATACTCCATTGTTCATCTCTAGGGGGTGCCCAAGAGTCTCTCTTTACCCCAATGCCATCTCTCCCTCTCCAAAGTTAGTCTACCTTTAAAGACAGGAGGATATGTATTGGGCCATGGTGCCAAAAGGTTGTTCTGAAATATAGGAAAGAAGAAGTTTTGAAACAATTACTGGGACCGTGGTTTAACTTCACATCGTTTTCAGTTTCCTGACATATATCTGGTACAGTTCAGTGGAAGTGGAGATGCACAGGGAATAAGTCTCCTGCACAGAGAAGGCCCAGGCTGGAGGCACAGGAGTGACTCAGCTCTAGGTCTTGCAAAGACTTTTTCTTTTCTTTTTTTCCTCCCTGTGCACCTCTTTGCTTGCTGCTTACTTTCACTTACCTGTCAAGGGACAAACTGGTGTGCATCTCAATTGAACAGCAATCCCAGTGAGCCAGAATCTGGTTGAAACTGAGGATCTCAATAAAAAACAGATTCTGGTTCAGTAGTTGGGGGTTAATTGCTTGCAATTATGGTCGGTGGACAATATCTAGAGGAATAACAAGATAGAAAGGGCCTCAATTAGGTGTGTTAGGAGAGAGGCAGCTGCCCCACTTGCATTCAGAGTAGACCTTGAAATAAAGGTACAAATGGCATCTTTGTGGCCTCTAGGTAACCCTACCTAGGTTGTTGATCTAAGGAGTCTACATGAAGTTGTGGCTTTGCAGCATTAATACCAAATAGTGTGTTTTCACAGGTACTGTTCTATGAAGTTAATCTAGTGCCTGAGGGCTGACATGGAAGTCTGGGTGACTCAGATATCCAGTGGCTACCTCTGGCATTAGAATCAAAGGTGCTTTTAATTTTCCCCTTCATATTTTCTGTCATATCTTCTATAATGAACATATATTATTCCTTAACTGAAAAAAAGGTTAAAGTGTTTAACTGGTTCCTTGTTGTCAAATCTTTTTATTTTTTATGGATGAAATGTATATTATTTTGTTTCTTAGAAAATGTCATATTCTTCATGCTTCTTTATGATCTTTGATTTCTGGGTGCAGGTAAATGAGTGGCCAGGAAATAAGGAAAAGATATATAGTGGCACTGATACTGCTGGAAAAAAACTCAAGAGGAGTTTTCAACACTATCGGAGTTAAGTCTATAGAGGACAGGATCTGATTATTTGTTTATTTTCTCCATTCAGAAAAGAAGAGCAGAGTGGTTTGAATTTCAGCAGAAGGATTAAAATTAACATTGGAAAATCATTTCCCAGTAGTAAATGTTCTTAAATAAAGAAGTAAGCTATCAAAGGATATTTGTAATCTCTATCCTTGAAGACCTTTTAAAAAATATACATTTGAATTATTAAATTTATTCATGATATGTAGAATATATAAAACCACAAAATGATATATCCTTTACACTTGGTAAATTTGGGCCACTTCTCTTTGCCAAAAATTAGTGTGAACTCAGAGGGTACAAATTAATGCTGGTAATTACAAAAGAAAAATATATTTAGAAACCCAGCTGTAATAAATAGCTTAAATAATGCAATACAAAAGCAAATATAAAGATTTTGGTTAACCACAGTTTGGGATTACCCATACCACTACTCTATTAGTATAGGTAATTGAAAATTGACTCTGTAATCAATCCCCATTTCTTTGATTTAATTCAGGTGCATTCCTCACTGGGGCTGGGGGATGAATCTATAGCCGCATGAAAGCCTTCGTGGCCTGAAGGACCTTTGGTTATGACATTAAAATGCCACTTATTATGACTCTGTAAAATTATTTAAGTTAAAGTAGTTAAATTTTATCCTTTGATATCAATATCCTTCCATTAAATTTTAAATAAACTTTTAATTTTATTGCGCTGCTCTGAAATCTGTGTATGTGTCACTGTGGTCTTTCTGAGATCTTACTAAAGACTGGAAAAATAATACAGTCTCCTCTGTTCCTAAGCATCTGTCTCACCACGATTACGACATGCTGATTCCAGCCACAGTATGGCAGTCATTTATCATCATATCACTGGTCTTTACCTTCTCTGCTTCCTCACAGACCTGATCTCCCTTGGGGGATACCACCTCAGTGAATCCCACCTTCTATCCACTGTCTACTAATGCTTGAGAGCCATCCTTCTCTGCTCACTTCCTCTCATATCTGTGAATTACCACCCTGCCCGAGACTGCCCCCTCAGCATCCTCTTCTCTTCAACCTACAACCACCATCTTGGTCCATCCTAGTGTATTCTTGCATCTGATTGCTCTACAACTTCTGGATTAGTTTCTCTCCCTCTAATCTCACTACCCCTCTCCTCCGTTCCATTCAGGCTCCATGTCAGTCAGATTGATCTTTCTGTAAAGCAAAGATGGTGATGCTTCTCCCTCACTTACAATTCTTTAACAAAGCACCATCTAGTATGTGGTTCCACTCACACAGAGATAGAATGTCATACTTTAATGGCTGCTTATGGATGGGAGCATTATGGGGGGAATGGGTGTGGAATTTCTTTGGCAGGAACATTGGTTGCACAACTCTGATTACCCTAAAAATGATTGAATTATGCAAGCATAAATAGATTAATCAACAGATTATGTGAGGTATGTCTTCATAAGGCTGTTACTTAAAAATCCTTCAGTGGCTCCTCATTTTTCATATGGATCCCAAGGTTTTTTACATAGTCTATTATCCACTTGACAGTCTATCCTAGGCCACAGCCTTACGTGTGGCAGGACTTACTATGGGCTTGTACTTTAACTCTAGTGAATTTCTTAGGGCCCCTTGCTTTTGGAACTTTCTGTTTTGGGTTATTGTATTTGCTGTTATCTCTATAATCCTCCTCACACCAATCCCTCCATTTTTCACCTGAAAATCTCACACATCCTCAATTCTCCATTTAATTTTTACTCTAGGAAGCTTCCTTAAATCTTGATATTTGCATGTCCCTTAAATGGTCACCCTACTCTTTATCACATACACTTTTTTTATAAATTCCCCTATAAATACAATGAGATAGTGGGGACAGTATCTCTGATGATCATTCAGAATCTAACACACTGCCTGGAATGAATGATGAATGACTTATTCAAGTGTTGGTCAAAGGACAACGTTTCTTACTTCCACTAGGATTATGTAACCCAATGTCAAACCACCTTGTCGAATAAGAATATGTGCATATTGCTTCTATTTCTTCACCAGCTATGTATTCAAAGTCGTTTGTAATTCTCAAAACTCTAGTAAACAGTGTCTCAAAAGTTACAAAAGGACAATTACTAAAGTTAATAAGTGACTCCTAATCTTTATTTTCCCTGATTTCTTTGCAGGTGTAGATGTTGCACACCATTTGTTCTCACTGTGACCCAGAGGCCAGCAGCAGCCATACCTAGGAACTTGTGCCTCGTTCCAGACATACAGAGTGGCTGAGGTCCTGCAGCAATCTGTATTTAACAAGCTCCCTGGGTGATGATTCTAATGCATGCTAAAGTTTGAGGATTACTGGGCTAAGTTACTTTGTATTGATAAGCTTGATCTCCTTGTCACAGAGAAGATTAAAGAGAGCAGTCAAGATAGCAAGCTTCCAAGCCAAGCTATTCACTGAAACGCTACAACTCCAACTTAGGGTTCCCTTTACTCATGAAGTTCTGACCCCCAGGCATGGTGTGTGGGCAACATAGATTCTTAAATGTATGTTCACAAAGTCGGTTTGCCCTCACATAACCACAAGAGTGGCAAAAATACTAGGGATGTATTAAGAAATTCTCAAATTCACACTCAGTGTAATATACTTTATTAATGCCATCTTTCTTTGACCTTATCTTTTATGGTCTGCACAATGTCTCTCAAGCTTCTCCCCCAAAAGCTTAACTCTCAGTCAGTCACATAAGATCAATCATGTTTTTCCATCCCAATTTTTGCATTTCTTCAATCGTACTTGCTTTTCCTCACTGGCATAACATTAGCAAGAGGATGCTCCACAAATGGTATCTCCAGGAAAGGGCTCCTGTACAGTAATCTGTATTTAACAGGGATCCAGCTCAGCTGGACTCTTCCATTTGAGCAAACTCTCACAGAGTTTCTAAGTGTGATGGTCAAAAGGGAGACTCCCTGCAGACTATTCTTTCTACAGTTACTTGTGAATTTAAATCATCAATGTCAACAATTTCTAAAATAAAATCTATTTTTCTCCTACCCTACATCATCTTGATACTGTCCCATTGAATTAACTGAACGTGAAAACCTTCGTGTTGTCCTTGAACAGCCTGTCAATTTCCACTTTCACTGCTTCTGTCTATTGCCATTATAATTTTAATGATTCCTTAAATCTTGTCTTTTCTTTTTGCGTTCTGCTAACCCTAACCCACTCTGCTCAGTGTTGCCATATTACGTCTCTTTAAAAAGCCTCAGCAGCTTGTCCCTTGCCCATATCTAGCATGCAGTCTTTGGCCTGACATTCAAAAGACCTCACAAATATGGCCAAAACATAATTTCTAATTTCAGTCCTTATGACTGTCAATACAATCTCTCCGCTCTTGACCAAATGGCCTACTACGAAGGGAGTGTAGACTGGTGCAACCATTGTGGAGGTGAGTCTGGAGATTTCTCAGAAAGCTGGGATTGGAAGTCCCATTTGACCCAGCTATTCCACTTCTAGGTATATTCCCAGAAGAACTGAAAACATCATACCACAGTGATATATGTGCACTCATGTTTATAGCAGCACAATTTGTACTAGCCAGATCTTGAAAACAACGTAAGTGCCCATCAACTGAGGAATGGATAAAAAGTTGTGGTATTTTTATACAATGGAGTACTACTCAGCTATAAAGAATGATCACATTGAGATATTTATAAATAAATGGACGCAGCTTGAGACCATACTCATAAGTGAAATAAATCAAACTCACATGTATAAATACCAAATAGTTTCCCTAGTGTAAGAAATGGTAAGACTACGTAAAAATATGTGGTAATCATGATTCCCCATTATATTGCTTTGAAACCTTCTAATGTTTTCGTTCATTAGTTGTAATGGCTTTATTCTGGGTTGTTTGATTTTATTGTCTGTGATGGTATGAACAGCTATTTTGAAAAAAACAAGACATTATAATAGCTGGTGCTGATTAAATATCATCTTGTTTTGAAGTTTCACCAAGCTTTTGTTTTTCTGTCTCCATCGGTTTTACCACGTTGTATTTTATTGGATTTTATTATATGTGATGGTATACACAAAGTTTTTTATAGACAAGGAGATAATATAGTAACCATTGTTTATTTTCTGTTAGTTGGTTCTGAATACTCTGTAATACTTTCATTCTCTTGAATGGTTTTATACTGTCTTGTTACGTTTGATACTATGAAGGTATGCTCAAATATTTCAAGGAAAGAGACACTATGGTAGCTACTGTTATATCATGTTGTCTTGTGGTGAAACACTATGTTGCTTAAATTGTTTTGTTCTGACCTGTTTTGTTATGTTCTCTTTTATTTTAATCTTTTTTAAAAATACAAAAAAATGGTCTACTACAAAGATCCTCAACCTTTGGGGATACCTTCATACCTTTGGCACCAGGTATGAATTCTGTGGGAGATAACCTTTTCTATGAGGGAGAGGAGATGTTTGCAGGAAGAGATGATTTCAGGATGATACGAGTGCATAACATTTATTTTGAACTTTATTTCTATTATTGTTACATTAGATTGTCATAGGGAGTGTTCAACTAAGTCTTTAGTTTACAGTAAGATTTGAGCTTCTATGAGAATCTAATGCCATAGCTGAGCTGACAGGAGGCAGAGCTCAGGTCTTAATACAAACACTGGAAAGCAGCTCTAAATACAGGCAAAGCTTTACTCACTAAACTGCCCCCCATCTGCTGTGTAGTCTGGTTCCTAACAGGCCAAGCATCACACTGGTCTGTAGGCTGGTGGCTGGGAATCTCTGGGTCTACTTCTACACTCACTACCACTACAACTGTCACTGCCTTTTCTAAAGTACCACTGTCACCACCACTACTGTCACACCTAACAACAGCAAATAACCTTCTTGAGAGCTTACTGTGTATGAGACATGTGGCACATTGTTAAAAGCTTCAAATTCATCACTTCAACCCTAACAATAACCTTAAAGAGTTATTATCTTCATGGTGCAGGTGGAGAAATCAAGTGATATAAAAAGTTAAGTGATGGTCCTCTATGGAGATGCAAGTTGACTCTATATCTACCTTGTCAGTAAACAGTAAATTCTTTGGAAGTAAAGGAAACGTTTACTTTCTAGGATTCATCTCAGTTTGGACCCATGTGATCAGTGAATAAATTTAAAATGAATACCAAATGGATTTCAAATTCCATCCCCTTAACTGCTGCAACCTCTTAACCTTACAGACCTCTAAATATATTTTTGTTCATATTTGCTTTACGCATTTTTCACTCTGCTCACCTTATTTTGACTATCATTATCGTCTTGTCTGTCTCTCTAAACCATCTTGAGTCAAAGTTATCAATAAAATGCCAGCATTGTTCACAGATCTTTTTTCCAGTACAACAAGTTCTTCATTGGCTTCATCTAGGAATTATTTTCCTTCCTGCCCATTTGATTTTCATCACATCTTGCTTTTCATGATTCCTTAACTTTTTACATTTCCTCACCCAACTGAGATTATGACTTCTTCTAAAATAGAAAGTTTTTGCTAACTTTCAATAATTGGCACAAGATTAAATGAATGGAACTTTGAATGTCAAAGAAGGTTAACCAAAAGTTTCTAAAAGGAGAAAAAAATTGCTCCCAACTGCCAGTGATTCTCTGACATTTGAATCATTCTTTGACTATTAGTATATAGTTAGGGTGATGCTAATGGTGTAAAAGATAACCTAGAATTTCAGTGCTTAGCAGATGGAAATTAATTTTTCAGTCATGTAACAGTCCAGTGTAGCTGAGTAGTATTCCTCTGCTTACTGATTCCATCTTATGGCCCTATATTCTGACAACAAGGGTGAAGGTGGAGTCATGCAGCCAGACGTTGGGAAAAAGAGGGAAAATAAAGTTTATCTACATCCTACCTGGTTTGCTTTGAAATGATGTATTACTGGGTCTTGTGTTGCAATGGAGAAGCAATCACGCAGCCCCTCCCACTATAAAAAGCACAACAATGCAGTCCGTGAATGGGCAGCTTCATAGCAAAGGATAAAAGAGGATGGATGTTGGTAGACTTAGCCTTCTATACCATGAAAAAGTAGCGAATCACTCATTTTCAGGGATAATAATGCATCTTTGAACTACTTAAAAACTCAACATGGACTTGCTGGATCTCAGTCTATGGTACTTGCCTGAATCTCAGTCTATGGTACTCTAAAATTCCTAATTTAATCTACAAACAGTGCTTTGGGAAGTACCACACAAATAGAAGAACAAGTATAAAGTCATTTCAATGGCAATCACTCTAAAACCATATATTCGCATTCACTACCTTTAAGTCATACCCCAAAAGTAGCTTCAGAAAAGTCAATGATATGATAGACTATGTCTCTCTGATTTTAAAACATTTTATTTCCTTCTCCTAGGTCCTCAAGTAAGCTGAAAACTTAAATTATAGAATTTTAAAGCTTGAAAATAACCTTAAAGACCCCCATATCTCAGTGGAATCCAGACTGTTGATCACTGAAGACCTCTTTTATGGTTCTTTGACTGCCTCCTTCAAAGTCCATGTCGTGAAAGATACGTGCTTTTCAGATTTCACTCATAAATACAAAGGGATTCTATTTGTCAAGTTCTGGTCACAAGAAATGGTCAAAGTGCTTTTCATTAATAAGTTTAATTCCAATAGGAACCCAAAGAAATTAGTATTGTTTTTCACATTTTTAAAGAGGAATAAGTCAAAGTTCAAAGAGGTAAAGTCAAATTACCCAAAATAAGCTCACGACTGAGAATCTAGTAAGAAACATGGGGATTACTAGCAGAAGGGTTAGGTGGGATCTGAATTCAGGTTTATTGGTGAACTTGAACTGTTCATCACTGTGTTATACTTTTTTTCTACTTAGGTAATGATCATATTTTTCAGTTTTTGCTTATGATGATTATGCATTCTCATCAACTGAAAGAAATTGATTGGAAACAAAATCAAATGTCCACCAGCATATGAGTGGATTAGCCAATTAGGATATACACATACAACAGAAGACTATTTAGCCAAAAAAGAAAAAAAAGGAATGAGGTTCCAATAAATGCTACAACATGGTAAAACCTTGAAAACATTATGCCAAGACAAACAAGATAAAAATAAAGGGATCATTAGTGTATATAATTTCAATTCTGTTAAATATACAGAATAGCCAGCTCTATAAAGAAAGAGATTAGAAGCTACCGGGACCTGAGACAATAGGAAGTTATTGTTTAATAGGTACAAAGTTTCTGTTTATGGTGGTGAAAAATTCTATAAATTGTTAGGGGCAATGACTATACAACATTATGAATGTCATTCATCTCGCTGAATCATACTTTTAAAATTAGTTAAAACAACATTATATATATATATATATATATATATATATATATATATAATCAGTTTAAAAAGGAAAGAAATTAGATATTTGGTTTTTTAGATAATCTTACCATAGGTACCTATGACTTAGGTTTACCTGTTTATGAAACATTTTGAAATGAAATGTAAGTGCCAAATTCATGTTATATTGAGTGTGCTCCAAGCACCAGAAGGCCCACTGAAGAAGCAACAGTTGCCCCTCGTGGTCACACACTTCAATGATGCCAGAACAAAAGCTGCCTCCTAACTCCTAGGCACATATCACCCTGCATATCAGCAATAGTGAACAGACAGTGTATTCTAGTTGGCATTTTATTGTAAGCCTCGCAATCTCTTTGGAATCTTAGAAATGAAATAACTCCCTTGCCTCCAGCTGGAAGAACAGAATCATGGACAAAACTACCAAGAGTCCTGTCATACGTCCCTGAATGTAGGGACAAGCATGTAGGGAAACCCAAAAGTACCATAAGAGGAAGACATAATAACAAGTGAAGATAATAGTAGATATTAAATGAGCCTGGGGAACGGTGAAGTGTGCATGCCATGAAACAGAGGAGGGAGCGTATGGATGGCTCCCTGTGTCAAGCCTTTTTGTGTCCTGGAGGGCACAGTATAAGCCTGCGCAATCGAGTTGTTGGGAAAAGCCGTGGATCACTGTATAAATCAGGGACTTACAGGATTCGGATAGAGAGGCTTTGAAGAATGGAGGCCTGGGGACACCTCCACGTCTTTCTCCTCACTCTCTGCCTCCGTTGTTGTTACTGCTCTTCTACTTCTCCTCCTCCTCTTCTTTTTCTCTCCATCTCTTTTTTTCTCTGTCTAGTCCATACTAAACTACTTTTATACTTCAGAAGTGATTTTCCCCTGCTAGTACTTTGAAAAGTGCATATAAATTAGGCAGAGAGAGGACACAGGAAATGACTGAGCAGGACATGGTAGATCATTTTTATGTTAGAGAAAGATACACAGGTGTCCTACTTATTTATCTGTATTTCTATATTACCTCCAACTTTTCTATTTTTGTTGCTTTAGATAACCAAACCTTTATAATTCCCAACTTTTCCTTTACCAATCCCCTCATTTGTTGATTTTTATTGTTTTGCCTCCAAATCCCACATTTTATAAAGTCTTTTAGGTTCCTTAGGGAGCAACATCTTAATCATCTTTATATGCCTTGTGTCTAGAACATTACTGAAAGCTCAGCTTAATGTTTTTCAACTGAATGAGTGAATAAATAAATGTAAATTCGCTCAGGAAACTGTTAAGGAGTGCAGTTTTGTCTGCTCTGGGCTGATTAAAAGAATGACAGAAAGAAATATTTTCAAAGAGGAGTATCCTAGAAATCAGAAATATCGTCTCAAGCAAACAAGAGATTTCCTAGTTTCCCTTCAGTTTCCCAGTGTAGAAAAGAGACAAGGATTTGATTGGTCCTGTGGAAAGATAAAGATTGAGTGATGTTCGTGCTGAAACTTCCATGTACCTAAAATTGGCAAATGAGTGGTCCCAAAAGGATAAGGACATTATTGACCAACATGGAAGACTTTTTTTTAGAGTCAAAAATCTCCTTTGCAAAGCTCTTTCTAAAGTAGTGGAAAATGTTGGTTCTTTTCAAGCCAGCATTAAAGCAAAGCACTGCTCTTTTTGAAAAGGTCTGATACCAGTAAATCAGCAACCAGAGCAGGGTGTGGCTCAGGGAAGATACCTGTGCGGACTTCACTTCAGCTCACTAAAAGAAGGACTGGTTGTCGTTTTATCCCACTGGAAGCAAAAAGGAACACAAAGATGCTGGTTTGGGCTCAATCCTGGGTCCTCTGACCTTGATTTACACACAGTCCTCACCAGAACATTGGACTTCTGCATTGGGCTCCTCACAGCCACACAGGAATCAGCCAGCTAGAAACATATTCTTGTGCGTCTGCCATCTTTTATGCCAAATTGAAAAGCCCTGCCCTGCCATCTACAGCACCTCACTATCCCTTTGTTTGATTTCCGTTGGACTCTGGGCACGGAATCCTGAGAAAGACACATGAGCCTTCTTGGCCTGCTGATGGAGAGAGGGCGGTGAGGAACTGGGCTTTGGTGACCCAGAGGGAAAGTCAGTGGGAAAATGCTATTCCCAGCCTACAGTATGCCAGTGTGCAGTTTTAAGAAACTTTTTATATGTACTTTATTAAAAGAATAAAAAGAGACAAATGGAGTAGAGCTTTTTAAAAGAACAATGTCCATTTTCATAATGTCCATAAACTGGAACCATCTAGAATCAGTTAATGACCCTCAGTTAATGATATTTTAATTCCACTTATGGACCAAGATTTCAACAGCACTGAATGTGATGGATTGCTGCTTTTCTCCTCTTTTTATTCCCCTACAGTTTTTAGTATTTTAATTCTGTTCATGCCAACATGATGACTTGCAGAGTTTTGGCCTCTATTTCCTAATGGTTGTAAATGGAAACAGAGACTCTCAACCTTTCATTATTTTTCTCCTGATAACGTCAAATGCCTCAGTCTTGAATTATCTCAGATTTTTATAACATACCAGTATGGTAAGGAGGAAAAAGCACAGGTAGCTAAAAAGAAGAGCGAATAAGACAGGGTTAAAATAACAACGGTAAAGAGTCCTCTGAGAGCTGCATAGAGATGCTCTTTGGATCCATGTTGTATTTTTTTCTTACACATTTAAATGTAAACAGGCAGGCACCATGTCTCCAGGAAGCCTCTTCCTTTTAAAGCACTCTTTGCTATTTAAACAGATACAGGATAGGTATTTCAACACAGAGCCCACATAAAATCCCATATTAGGAATGATACCAAACTTAAAGAATGTTGTAAAATGAGAATGGAAAAAAAATGTACAAAATGAATTCCTGCCCATTTACATGCTTTCAGTCAGGCTACTAGATAACCAAGCCTCTGTCTTTGTGTTAACACTGTAGATTAGGTCAAGTTTTTACCCCTCTGAGCTCTTTTCCTGTAAATGACGGGTTTTGATGTGGAACAAGCAACATGTCAAAGCGAGTTGAAAGATGTAGGCATTTTATGCCATGTCACAATGACAGGCCGGTGAATATTTGGGCCATTAGGGGCTTATTAGTGAATAAATGACCAGATGGTTCAGTGATGCACGGAGTTGGACAGAGCTGGATGCTCCTAATCAGCACTGTCTGTACTCGATGTCAAATCACATGACACAGTAACCCATGGATACCAAGTAAGAGTTACCATTAGCAAGTCAATTTGATATCTGGGTGGTGTAAACAGACTCATAACTGCACTTCAGAGCTGCCTCGGTTTTGAGGAAGGAAAATACAGTAGAGTTGTAAAAGACATACACACAATAAACCCTAATTTGATAATTATATGAAGAATTTCTGTCTTGGTTCTTCCCTTTTATTCTTGAGAAAAGAATGATGTCTAGAATTACAGGCAAAGAAACAGTCAAAGATAAGTGAGATTGAAAGCGCATCTCAGGTCTAAGTAAGAGGCATAAAAGAATGTTTGAAAGTGGGAGCCATTACTGAAACGATTCGGGGCCGTTTCTTACAGCACTTTGTAGGAGTCAAAGTTAAGTTGAGGCACTGGCCAGCGGCGGGAAGTACATGCCATTTTCCCTTGCACGCTGCACGTTTATATTTTCCTTCCTTGTCTCTAAAAATGTTGATAGTGTTAACAGCCACCTTAGGTTTTTCCCAAAGGAATGCAGAAAAGTGTTTCTGAAGAAGAGAGCCTGTTTCTTTCTTCCTCATCATTTCCAGTATTTCAGACTGACAAGGATTCCTTGCATGGGGAGCACCCCACTTATTACCAAAGAGCACGACCGCTCTCAAACCCTAAAGAAGAAACAGGTTGGGGACTACTCCTACTTTGGAACCACTCTGAAGCCAGCAGGTTTGAGGGCAAAGACACAGCATCTCAGAGATACAACAGACAGGCGACTGCACCTCCAGACAACACCTCATTTAAAGCCATTCAGCCCCGGAGAGGATGAGAGCCAAATCACTTCATGGACACTTTTCTCTTTTAACATGATAGCTGTTCATGTAGCATTTTTAATTTGTGAACAGCTTCACGCATATGGCATCTTTTAATGTTTTTTAGCCAACTATTATTGGTTTATTTGCTAAATCTTTCCTGGGCGTCTATTCTCTATGTCTGCTTCTGGACAAGATGCTGGGACAGGCTGAGCGGGAGTGGAATTCCTCAGAAATTTAGTTACACTCAACAGGGCAAGTTTAATGAGTACTATATAACACAGGATGCTTACAAAAAGATTATTAATTTTCTTAAAATATGATATCTATGGCCTAATATAAGAACTACATCATTAATAAAGTTAAAAGCTGCTCCTACACACAAACACACTTATCTATACCCTACTCCAGGCAGAAGTAACCATATTCTGAATTTTGAATTTGTCCTTCGATCGCTATTCAAAAATAATTTAACCTCACATGCCTGTTTCTAAACAAGATATTTTTAATTCGCTTGTTTATTCCTTTACAAAAATGGTGTCATGCTGCTTGTATTCCCCTGAGACTTGACTTTTTTTTTTCTAACTCAACAATGGATTTAAAATTTAACAGCATTGTTGTGCATGGATGCAATTCATTCACCTTCACTGTTTTATTATATCCCATGTTTGAATATTCCACAGTTGATGCATCTAGTTGGTTTATTTTCAGTTGGGGCTATTATCCATAATGCTGCAACAAATATTCTTGTATGTACATGCTGGCATACAGATATATGCACAAGTTTCTCTAGGTATAGGATTTCTGGGTTAGAGGGTAAATGGGTAGTTAGCAGAGCAGATAATACCCAACTGTTTTCCACGGCTGTACCAATTTACAATAGTGTGTATCAAGCATTAATATTGTTCTGCATTCTTATCACCACTTAATTATTTTCAGACTTACTATTTTGTCAATTTAGTGGTTGTATCTTCAGCCTTATCAGGCACATGGAGGAGCAGTAATTATTATCCAATTTTACAAGTAAGACTCAAAATCATGTAATTAATAAAATGAATTTGAACCTGACTCATTCAATTATGCCACACTGTTGTCCCATTTCAGTTCTCATTGACTGAGGTCCACAGTTTTAATCCCAATTGGCATTCAGGGGTGGTATAGAGTTCAGTCCAGGGCTCGGTCACTTATTATTGGAACTTGGACAAATCACGTGACCTTCCCTTGCCTCAATTATCTTGTCTGTATAATAATAACACCTCTTTTATAGAATGGTCTGCTAAATATCTCTCTTTGTCTCTGACTCTGTCTCTCTCTCTCTCCTTATTGATATTTAAATAAACACCACACCAAATTCCAACTGCTAGGTGAAATTCAGTATGTTTTCTTTAATATATATGCCATTATTCTGTTTTTTTTTTCTTTCAAGCAAATAGCTTTTTCATTAACCACCTCATAGTCTCACTCTCTACATAATTGAACATGTTCTTGTTTCTTCTAGGGTTACACAGAGACATCAAAACAATTTTAGCTCCATCACTGTGCTGGCTTGATACCACAACAAAGTGAAATAAATCAGATACACAAGCTGAAATATTGCGTAGTTTTTCTCAGATGAGAGACCCAAAGTACAAGTAAACTACAGAGCAAAATAAAAGATAATAGGAACCAGGGAGATAGATCTTTTGCATATGAGACCAAGAGATAGAGGGAGACGGGAGGGAGAGAAAAGGAAGAATACAAAAGGACTTTAAGATACGTTAAAAAAAAAAAAAAAGGACTTTAAGATACGTTAAGTATATGTACTAACCCCTAAGACAAATGTAATCATTATGTACTGTAAACTCGTAGTAATAATTGCTTTTTATTTTAAAAATTTGTATTTTGTAGACTGGACAGGATCCAAAAAACCTATAGAGTGCTTAGTTTTCATAGATATATTCATTTGGATGACAATTTAATATTTTATCTTCCCCATTAGACTGTTTCTACTTTTAAACACAATCATATCCCAGCTTTAATACTGAATAAATACCTGTCGATTAAATGAATAGATGAACACATTTTTAAAAGTAAGTTAAAGTGTGTGTTTGGTTGAAGTTATATGTCAGTCAAATGAGCCTTTTTTAAAGATGTCTGCAATCCTATGTCTGAAATTCTTGGAAACTGGTTTAAGAATTTAGAAATTCTTCAGAATTTAGAAATGTTTGCATTTTTTAAAAGTCAGTATTCCATGTATACAGACAAAGTACTGATTTTTATATGACATCTATAGCAAGGCCCGTGTCTCCTCCAGTAATCAAATACATTGCAATTTCTACAGCAAAATGCATGGATAATCACACACTTACCCAGGCAATACATTTTCAAGGACCATGAATAATATCATACTAGGCAAGGTCAAATTTACCACTATAATATGGAAATGCTTATGGTTTTACACATTTAGGATTATATAATTGTGAATTAAAATCATGAAGTTATATCTTTTTTAAGTGTAGAAATTTGAATCCACTCTCAATGGTCCCTAATTCATTTGATTCACAGGGTAGTGTATGCCATTCACCTGTTTTTCCTTGCTCTCCAGAAAAACTACACTAGATTATGGGGCTTAGTTTAATAAATCAGTGATTATCCTATCACCTTGAGGCTAGGGAAATAGGCAAAGTATTATTTGAAAAGGCATGGCTACACCCTCACATATAATAAAAACTGCTGCAATAAAAACTACCAAACATTGAGTACTAGAATTCATCATTCGATGGACTTTTAAAATATTTGTTTGCAATTCCTTCAAGATAAATTGCTAATACTTCCAAAATCTGATTTTTTTCATGTTAAAGTTCTGATCACCTTTCTAAAAAGGGTGTTTTTTTTTTCAAAGGGGAGAAGTAAGTTTAAAAGTTGATTTTGGAAATCCATAAGAGGCAAGGTTAATAGCATCTTATGAAGATGGAAATTTTTAAAAAGTTGTTTTCAAGACCATAAGAAAGTTTAGGGACTTCCCTAATGAAACCTTCAGACTCCAAATAAGACAGTAATGGAGAAATCAGACAAGGACAGCATTCAAAATCCACTCCTTGGGAATCCTTAATATTATTTTTGTATTAGTACATCTTTGCAGTCATCAAGGTAGTGGGTACATGTGATAATACAACCTTTTTAAAATCTCTTTTCCTATTCCTCCTTTCTCCCTCCTCTAATTCTCCTTTCCCCATTTTCTTTTTTATTGATATTATTAATCTAGCTCATGTTTACTGCATGTAATGTTTACATTCGCTGAGGTTATTGGGTTCCTGTATGTGATCTATCTTTAACTACTTATTTCCCCTTCTACTTCTCCTCACCTTTATGCTTAGTCTCTTAGGCTGCTTACCATTTTCAAGGGATCTATCCCTTTTTCTCCTTCAATCCAACCTCTATTGATCTCTTTATTTGTACTTAACCTTACACAAAAGAGAGATAATTTACAATATTTAAGCCTGTCTGGTTTATTTCACTCAACGTCGTATTTTCCCAGTTTATCTGCATCCATTTTCCCACAAATGTCCATTATAGTATCTAGATATCACATTTTTTTAGGATGCTTAACTTTACAAGTGCCAAATGGCCAAGTGCTCACCACACACAGGACTCTTCCCTTCGCCCCTTTCATGGTGTCATCATAAAGAATGCCAAAGCCAAGATAATGTCCTATTTTTTTTAACTTTGGGTGAAACACATGACTTGACCTTTACTGATTCTTGTGTCCAGAACATGGTTAAGTGCTGATTCAAAGTCACATTGCCCAAGGAAAACCAGAGTTTAGACAATTGTGAGCTTAATGCTATGCTATAGAAAAAACTATTTAATGCCTCTGTGTATCAGTTTACCCATCTGTGAAGTGTGAACAACAGCAAAGTCTAACTCATGAGATTGTTATAAGAATTATAATTAGCATGTGTTTGACTCACAGTAAGAGTTCTATACTTGTAAACTATCATTATTCCAAACTCATGCTAATTCTGTGAATCAAGCACCTCCTCAGACCTTGAAAATATCCAGCTGGTACATAATAGCTTATGTCAGAACACAACAACATCACAAATTCTGCTCACAGTAGACCTTTTGATATTTTCTAGCACTTCCATTTCATATATATTATTTTTTGCCCTGGCCAAGAAGATGGATTAATTTATAAACTCTCGCCTTTGAACAATAGTTACTCTACTAGGTGTATCAGCTATCTCCAATTTACTAATAGGCTGAGTTCCAAAAAGTATATTTGTGTTTGAATTGTTGATGATTTTAAATGTATGTTTTAAAATAAGTTTGATGCCCAAGGTGACATGAAAAATGTGAAGCTAGTAGGAAGGCCTGAGTTTGAACAAGGGTCCTCTCTCTGTCATTCTGCCTGGATAATTCACGGCAGAGGAGAAAAGGTTGCAGTGGCTAAATCTTGGCAAGTTCTTTATCTAAGAGAAAAGGAATTGAAAGCCAGTGAAAAGGTTTAGTGGGACCCAGCCTTCAGCCACCAGGCCAGAGGGGAGGACCAGAGCAGAGACTATCACTAGCAATAAGTTAAAAACTTCAGAAACCTTCTGGAACCTTTGTTCCCTGAATAGAATTACAGTACCATTTTTCTCAACTGATTAGTAGGACAATTCTTAAGACCAAATGCTTTTGAGAGTCCTCAGAGAAAGAGAAAGCCATTTATGACTCCAAGATACAGTGATTTAAAATTAATTCACTCCATATTCCTCTCTAAATCTAGTGGATGGATAAGGGTATGGGTAGGAGAATAGAGGGAACCCCACAGTGTAGAGAGATGTCTCTCATGAAAACAAAAGGAAAGTGGGCTGTGAATCCATGTCCCCAACCTGCAAATGTGTTTATGAGAGCATCACACTGACTTTCATAAAGGTGGGGCATATCTCCCTTTGTTGGTAATTTAAGAAATGAAAATAACTTAAGATTTGGTTGCTTGAAATTCATCATCAGAGTATTCACATCTGTATAAGAGAAGAGTCTAACTTTGTTCTCAACCTTAGCTCCACAGTGGACTCATCTGGGAAGACTAAACTGTTCTACTGCCTAAACTGCACCTCAGGTCAATTCCTTCAGGACTCCAGGACCAAGGCACCAGGAGTTTACAAGCTCTGCAAATTATTCCAATGAACAACCATGTTGAAAGCTATTTACAAGTATCCTAAACTGAAAAAAAGATGTGTGACCTCTACAGAGCTCTGGACACTCCAAACTTAAAGCTTCTTATCCAAGTTTCTATTTATAATTAAATTCTCACCACACACACACACACACACACACACAATCTCTGATAAAATTTGAGAATATATGCAGAACGTCTCCTTATTCATCTTATAATTTCATGTCCTAAGAAAAAAATGATTTCACCAATGCCAAAATGCTTCAAACATTTTATCTTGCAAACTCAAAGGTCATCTTAGAAATTAATTTTTCCCATTATATGCCAAGCTTTGTACTTGATGCTGAGTCTAAAACCATTACAACTATAGAGTCAGCCCCTGTAAAAATGTATGATAGCAAAAGTTAACAGGAGAGCCGCCAAGGTACAGTATGAACTGAACCCCTGACCAGCCCAAGTGACTGATAAGCAAAGAGCTACACTGGTGAAGACTGGGTCACATGTTTTAGTATTCTTTGCCCCACTCCACCCCATACCAGGAGTTGAACTCAGTACCCTGTATTTCCCTGGCAAGTGCTGTGCCACTGAGCTATATCCCCAGCCTGGGTCACCTGCTTTAAATATTTATGTTTTGGGGTCACAAATGTGGATCCCATAAGTGCAATATTGTTCAGTGAATGTGGAAGCATCTTGACAGCTGAATTATATTTACTAACATACTTTATTCAAAATGCCATCAGTTATGTCATTGATATGCTTGCTATTTTTAGGAGCATCAGCATGATAGGTGACTTGGTGTGTGCCTGCCTGTGCACAGCTACGTGTTTGTCCCCCGTCCCTCGGATAATTGCCACTATTACCTGTTGTCTCATGAAATTATTTGGAATTAGTTCTTTGCTGATCTGCATTTTTGGGAATGAGGATTGGTAGATGCTACCCTCAGAGAAATCTGCCTGTGTGATCGGTGTGTCCACATCACGTCTCTTGTGTTCCTGAGTTGCTTTAGGGGCTTGGGAAATGAGTGTCTCACTGTACTGTAAGTATGTCATCTTTTTCTGCTTTGACAAGGTTAGTGTCTCTTGTGTCTATTGGCAGAGTCCCTAAGCTTCCTAGAACTTGTGTCATTAACCATGCAGTGGGGTCTGACTGCAGAAAATGCAGAGCACATTAAGCAGGAAAAAACAGCCCAGGTATTGAAAAAGTCTCTGCACAGAAAACATGCCACTCTAAACGGTTCTGTTAACGTGTCTGACATCCCATTCCTCTCACCTGCTCATCGCTGCAAAGCCTTCTAACCACATGAAACCTGAATCCCCTTTTCCCGGTCCCTTGCCCACAAAGGGCTCCACACATACTGCAGGTCCAGGATCAATCCTGATGCTCCTGGAGGCACAGATTGTTGCAGGCATATTTCTCTGTCAAAGAACTGCAGATGGGAAGAGAAAATATGCAAAAGATAGGCAGCAAGTGAATCAAGCAATTGTCAGGTAAATCATATTTTTACAGTCTCAAAGCTACTTACAAGCATGGGCTCATTTAGACAACCATCTCATGGGCTAAGCATATCCAAACAATGCTTTAAAGGAAACTAAGTTCATCAGTAAACAGTGTGTGTGTATGTGCGCGTGTGTGTGTGTGTGTGTGTGTCTGTCTGTCTGTGTCTGAGTGTGATGTGTGTAGGAGGGATAAGACCCCAGCTTTACTTAAGTAAGCACCCACATCTTGGCTTAGGGCAGATGTAAACAATTCAGATGTTTCTGTTCCACACAGTTCTTAAAGAGGTCTAAGTGGGGATGTTTTAAGATTCACAAAACCACTAGTCATGAAATACCAGCAGGCAGGTTGTGTTGGGCCAAGGCTGTTTCCTCTCAGAGCCTTGCTTGTTCCTTTTCTGCTTCGGGTGGCATCGCCATCTGATGTTTTATGTCCAGATACCTCCCCAAAACTCCGCTCATAGGTGGGATTTCTGAGAGGTAACTGGATCTTGGGTGTGTGATACTGGATTAGTCCACTGACGAGTTTAGCTTATAGTCCTGTATGTGGATGATGGGTGTACGACAGAGAAGATCCACCTTGTGTGTGGGAAGCATCAAACAATAGACTTACAGCCTAGATGGAATAAAATGGAAAGGAGAAAGAAGATTTGCTGCTTCCTGCCTGCTGTGCTATGAACTGTTTCTCCTCTGCCACGCCCCCCTGCCTTGGAACCAGCTGTCTATGGACTGAAATCTCTAAAAACTGTGAGCCAAGGTAAACCTTTCCTCTTTTAACTTGTGGTGTGTGTGTGTGTGTGTGGGCATATTGTCTCAGTAATGAGAAAGTAACTAAATCATTGTCCCTTGCCATCAGTTTTATTTTTGGAAGTCACAGCTCTTGAAGGGCAAACCACAAGATCTCTGAGCCATTTGGTGGCCCAGGTCCCAAGTTGCCCCAAGGAACAGCAAAGCCTCCTTCCCACCATCCCTGGACACAACTTCTTCCTGAATCTGTTCATCTCTAAATTGTCTCTGTTGGGTTTCCCAAGTCTTCCATCTCTTGTAGAAAAATTTCCTGTTTTCTTATTTTGAAGAACTTAGAGTGGTTTCCGTTTCATTGGCCAATAGAACAGCTGACTATTATAATTCAATCGTATTATCTATATATATGGTAAACATGTGCATAAAAATATTTTTAAATTGCTGTTGTGGGCTGAATTGAATTTCGCCACAAATTCCTACGTTGAAGTCCTCACTCCAATACTTCAGAATAGGACTGTATTTGGGTCTGGTAAAATGAAGTTACCAGATTAGGCCCCAATTTTATCCAAAAATATCTTTAAAAGAAGAGGTTAGGACACAGACACAGAGGGAAACCACATGAGGATACAGGGAAATGACAGCCAGCTACACCCTAAGGAGAGAGGCCTCAGAAGAAACCAGCCCTCCTGACATCTTGATCTTGGACTTCCAGCCTTTGCATTCTTAAGATATAGATTGCTATTGTTTAAGCCACCAGGCCCAGTCTAGTATTTTGTGGCTTAAAAATAATAGAAAACAAATGCATTTGTTTATCTGTGTAATTGAGGGTAATCTACTTGCTTATGAGCTATAGTGTTCTCACAAGTAAAATGAAGATAATCATAATACCAGGCTATTATGAAAATTAACCAAAGAATCTTGATGTAGTACTTGCTAAAGTTTGGATGTGACATGTTTTCCAAGGATCATGCAATGAAGGCTTTGTCCACAGCCTGGCATTATTGGGAAGTTGTAGAATCTTCAACAACAGAGTCTAGTGGGCAGAAGTTAGGCCATGGGGTTGCCCCCAAGAGGTTGTTGGGACGCTGATCCCTTCCTGTTTTTCTTTGCTTCCTGGAAGCTGTGGGTGAAACGATCTCTGGCACGGGATGCTGCCATAATTTACTGTGCTATAACAAAGCCAAGTAACCATAAATGGGAACTTTCAAAAGTATGAGCCATGGTAAACTTTTCCTCCTGAAACCTGATTTATTTTGTATATTTTGTCCCACTGATGCAAAGTTGTCTAACCCAGTGTTCAATAAATGTTGGGCATCATTGTGAATGTTCAAAGTGTATATTTTTGCATATATTCAAAATGTAATTATAATATAGTCAACTGTGGAGTTTGCCTCTCGAAGTACAATAAAGGTCTCTATCCATGTTTTGTCTTGAAATCATCTCATCACTTGTTTTCAGCTGTTAAATTAATTGCAGACGGTCTTTAGGTATATTGTCAAAGTTTCACTTTTAAAGTATAAACATGCTTCAGCTACAAATTCAATAATTCTTTTGCTCTTGCTACATTTTCATGGTGTTCCCTGCTGCTTGTATGTGAATTCATTTGAAGAAGGAATTGCACTGTTACTTTTCTGGAATATCTGTGACTACGCACCATGTCAGTTTTGGGCTATCCAGGGAAAGCTTTCCCACAAATTACTGCCTAAAAGACTTCCCCAGAGCTCACATGCAGATCTTCTAGACTGCCTAAAAATAGTCTTATCATGGAAATAAAAATACCAACTCTCTTAGAACCACCTACAACTGAGTTTAGCCAAACCACCTGGGTAGCAGCTGATCCATGTTGGTAGCCAAGGTCTCCCTATTTTGTCACTTTTAAAATCAGATCCTTCTTCTTCTGCAGCAGTCAGTTTGGACCCATTGCCAGTATGGTGCAAAAGACTAACCACTAAGGGATTAATTCTTAAGGGATTAATGTGAATTTACTCTTCCCCTCAGGGGATGATGCTGTAACAGTGCAACTTGTAGCATTGTGTGATAGGAAGAATATCAGAGGGATGATTAAGAAGAAATATTACTGTTTATTCAAATCATGGAAAAAATACTAAAGTCCAAACAAACACAATGCTTAATTTTCCTTAGTTGAAGCTTTGAGAATATGGGACAATGATGTGTGATCCAGAAGAATTTTCTGTGAGTCCCTTCTCTTTCAACCAGTAAACCCAGGATTGTATCTTGCATGTGCATATAATATTTATCACCACCAATTTGTCATTAAATGATTTCTATGTATTGTACTTAATGTAAAAATTCTCAAAAAGAAAAGGAAAAAGGAGGAGGGAATAAAATAAAAACAAAGGAAACCCCCAAAGCATTTTGATCTACTTCGTATTTTAAAAGCAGAAATGTATCTTTTTGTCATTTTTAACCTCCAAATGGCTCATAACCATATGGCACTAATTCTGTCCATGAAATATAACAAGTAAATGTCAACTCTTGACTCACAGTTGCTAACCTTATAGCTACATAATATAATGGTTTTCTCTGTACATCAGTCTAATTTTAAGGTCCAGGTGGTTTCTGCTAAGTCACTAATCTTCTGTTAAATAATTTGCCTATTACTGAGAAAGAATGATTTTAGAATATTGTTTCCTTGTAATCATCTCACCATTTTGGTATGACTCTTCTAAGTTCCCTATGGCATAGCACCACTTATAGAGTCCAGGCTGTCAGGATACTTTGCTATTGATTTCAGATTGTATTAATAATTTTAAAAAGGTTATTTTTAAGTAATACCCAAGAATAATAGAATTCTTATTTTGTGGTTTAACTAAACAAATTTGGTAAAACAATGAGGAAAAACATAAATCTTGTCAGCTATGGGGAAAAGTACATTCTCAAAGATGATTTTGTTTAACATCTTACATATGCATTTTGCTAATAAGATTTCAACTATCAATAGATTAGTGTTTTGTGTGATTTTATGTTTGATTGACATAGTTTTCCAAAGTCTAAAGGAAAGCTTCATTTTGCATTGTATAACCCAAAACCATTGCCCTTCAGTTGTAGACTAAGAAAAATTGTCCAATGTTGTTTCCGACTGTCATGAAAGCTAATGTGGTCTCCAATTCCAATTACTTGTATAAGAATGTCAATTGTCTCTTTGCTGATAGGCATGATCATTCATTAGTCTCACCATCACTCGGTGATTCAGTATCAATTCAATTATCAACATGTTATAACAAATCATATGCCAATAAAAATACAAACTAAACTCATAAGAGACCAGGAAATAATATTGATCTTCTAACATATGGAAACACTGATCTAAGATCCCATAAATTTCTAATGTCCTATTTAAATCTCCCAACAATCCTTGATATCTATGCTCTTGTCTTCATTTCAAAGATGAGAAAGTTGAAGCTTAGAATATCCAAATAAAGCAGTGCTTAATACTGGCTTTCTTACCTCTAGTTTGGTAGACAACCTCCACAATCTCTTTCCTAGTGAAAAACTTTTAGTGTATTCTCCTGACCTCCGGGACAAAGTCTACACTCATTACCAAATTTCTCAAAGTCCGTATGATCCAGCTCACTGATTCTTTACATGGCAAGCTTTCCATTTCTCACCTCAACTTTACTCTGTTATACTCAGCTTCTTTCAGCTCCATGAGTCTTCCATCTCTGCTCTTGGCCCTGACTCTTGCTTCTCTGGAATGTACCTACATTACCCTCCTCTCATCAATCAGCTACACAGCTCTCTCTAATTCCTACTGGTCCCTCTAACCTGAACCTCGGCATACCTTCTCCAGGAAACCACCTCTGAACCCCCCAGTCCTGTTAGTTGATCCCCATCGAATCCTAAAGTCCATCATTGAGTCTCAGATACCATCTTCTACTTCACTGCACATTTTGGTGTCTGTCTCCCTCTGTGGACAGTAATTCTGTAAAGGCAGAAACTAAGACTATCAGGTTCTCCCAGGATCCCAATTCCTCATGTACAGTTGAGAGTAAATGTTTATTAAATGACTGGATGATTAGGAGAGTTACATTTGTACTTAAAGCACATCATTTTAATGACCACATAGCAACAATTTTGTGGCAACTGTTTCTGAAACACATCATTTAGGATGGCACCATGGCAGTTGTGAGGGAATATTCAGGGCCAAGGGACAGTATGGCCTTCTGGTCATCTCTGTTACTTGACAAGTAATTTTTTTTCTCAGTGCTAGAAGTTGAACCATGGCCCTTGGCAACAAGCAACTTCCCCATATCATTTATTTATTTTTTTATTTTGAGATAGCATGTAGACAGTTGCCCAGTCCAGGCTCAAATTTTCAACCCCAGAGAGCTGAGATTACAGGCATAGCAACTTAATACAGGCATAGTAACACAAAATATATACAGGTGAAGAAAACACATAAGAAGTTTTGTGAAAAACATAGACTTGAAAAACATTTTCCAATTTTGGAAAATCACAGAGTGACATCACCATTCTCTGTGACGATCAAACATTTGGATCCCTTGGAGCAAGCTTTAAGATAAGCAGTATCAACTTTCTCAGTCTCCAAAAGAAACCCTGTGCTTTGAGGAGAACTTGGAGGTCCCAGTTTGTTGGATTTAGAGGTGGCTGAGAAGAAATATAGAAGATCCCTTTTCCTGGGTCAGGGGCTACCACTCAAAGAACTCAAGAAACAGATGTATTCCTCCATATATATTATTTTAGTATTGGGGATCAAACCCAGGGTCTTGTACATGTTAGGTAAGTGCTTATCACTAAGATACAGTAGCCCACAAATGCATCTTTTTAAAAAAAGCCTCTAAGATGAAGAGACCAGATTCTGGAGAGTTTGAGAAAGAAGCAGTAGGTTATCTCTGAAGTACAGGAACTGGGAAGGTCTTGATTTTCTGTCTGGTCCTCTTCTATTTGTCCTAAGTATTTTATCACAAACGGCACCAAGGAATCAGAGTACTTTTATCAAGAGTACTTCCAGTTAGACTACTTAGAATCATATTTTACACAAGATTACGCAAATCTTAGCTGGATGTAGTCGCGCATACCTCCCATTTGCTTAGAAGGTTGAGGCGTGAAGATTTCAAGTCTGAAGCCAGCCTGGGAAACTTAACAAAATGCTACTTCAAAATCTCAAAATAAAAATGAAAAGGACTGAGTATGTAGCTCAATACTGCCTTAGTTTCAATCTCCAAAAGTAGGAAAAACATTTCAAGTAAAAAATTAAATATTCAGGATTTGTTTCTATCTGTCTGGGCTACAATCTGTGAAGTTTTTAAACCTAAGAATAGGATCAAAGTAGTCATTTTAGACTTGCAGTAACCCATATTTGGTGCAAAAAGTTAGTGCATTCCTGTGAAAAGTGAAATTTTCTCAGACTCAAAGTCTTTAAAATGTTTCTACAAATATACTAGTGAGATCACATTATGGTATATGTTTACCCTTGAGTACTAACTACATCATGGAAATCTTTGCATGGCAACACAACAGATTTTACATATTCTTTTAAATAGTTACATGGAATTCACTATAGCATAATGAGGATTTTACCTGTTCCCCATTAATTGACACTTTCTTTGTTACTGTTGTTTGTAACCACAGACATTTAATGATGGGACATTTAATAGCTTGTTTTACCAAGACTTTCTATGAAACAGAAGAGGTCTCCATTCAGACGGCTGGTACCCAGAGATCACTGAGCAGTGGGTCAGGAGATGTTCAAATCACAGTTTGTCTTCCTGTACCATGCATTTTACTCAGAGACAATTTAAAGTATGAAGGTGTTTCTGATCAAAGCAATTCACATGTGCTATACTGAGAAATACAAAGTATTTATAAAACTCCATGGCAAAGGCAAAGACTTCAAAGACATTTCCTATTTTGAAATAAGTTTTTAGGCCCCCAAAAGTAAGTTGACTTTGTTCTACCATAAGGGATATTTCAGTGGAAAATTTTGAGAAGTTTTTGTTTAGGATCTTTGGAATCTTCTGAATGCCTGAGAGAATTCCAGACAAACTGGGGACTAATTATAACAGCTGAACTCAGCTCTTAAAATAGAAATCAGCCAAGAACGAGCTCTCAGGATGAGTTCCTCAGAGTTAATTCAAGAACACTGAGGGATGGGGGTAAAAGGGCAGAAAGAACCTGCTTCAGCCTCATAGCTAGTCTGAGTCCAAGAACAAAAATTGTTTTTTACAGCAATTTCCTATGCTCACAAGCTGTGAAATATAAGGTTGTGTTTACTGTGGGTTTTTGTGGTTCTTTGTAAAGCAAGTTTTGCTTTCGTGAAGTTAATCAGCTTCAGCTAAACAGAGACTTCTTAATTACAAAATCAAAGTTCAAGCACAGCCTGTTCTTTGATCTTATTTCACTTAAAGAGAAAATTTGAATGCTGCAATGATGGAATGTTTGAAAAGACAGGTAAACTATTGTTAATAATTCTAGCAGGTGAAAGGAATTACCCAAGCCTTTTTCCTCTCACTCTATTTCATCCCGTGCTTTAGAACAACTGCACATTGTTATAGGGCTTTCCAGCTTCATAAACACCTTACATTCTGCTCATGCCTAAAATAGTTGCTTGTTACTATGCATAGATGTTTGCTCTCTACAGTAAGCCTGCCAAGCAGGGTGAATTTGTTTAAAAAGGAATTATTTTGCCTGTCAAAACACTTTACATAAAACAGCCCTTAACTTCTGAAAGAGCTCTAAAATCCTACAGAATGCATCGAAAATAATCTACTGGCTAAAAGCAAAAGAACTCTTCAACTGACCGCCAGCTCTTAGTACTTGGAAATACTCTCTAGTACTTAACAGTATTTGGCTTATATACCTTTATTGTCAACGTGTTCATTTTTATATCATCACTCTAGGCCAGGTAAATGGATTTGAGGGATATAAACACACCATCCTTCACATTTTGTGGACCTACATAGCTGAATGCAATAATATTCAGTATAATTATGCTAATATGTGCTTATATCATACATTATCATATGCTAACTGTGCATAATTAATGTTAATGATTCATGGACACAAGATCAATTAATAAGTTGTAAAGTAAAAGCCACATGCTAAAAAAAAAGAGGAAAGAAAAATACTCTCCATGCAAACGAAACGTAAGAGCAGACCCTTTATTCTCTAAGGCATGTTAAAAAGATTATAAATGAATTGACCACTTTGGTATTAGAATGCATACAGTAAATAACACGTGTAAAAATGCAGTCATTTTAGATCTCCTGGGGAAAACAGCAGTAACTCTTCCTCATGTGAGAAGCATGGAAAGAATGCCATCAAAAGAGGCTCAATCAATATATTATCTTCAGAACAAACAAGGGAGCTATAGATGAGGGCTGTGGGTAGATATTATAGATGAGGGATTCTGTTGTCATAACTGCTTGGAACCCCAGCAGCATGTGCATCCAATCCATAAAATAAATGGTCAACTTATTATTCAGGTTTAGCTCAAATTTTGGTGAGCTTGGCAAAATTTGTCACTGTGAAAATGTACTTTGGACTCAAAGAAAAAAAAAAAGCTCATTTTGTTTAACAGGCAGCTCTCTCCGAACAGAAGAGAAAACAGAGTTTAGAGCTGCATCCCCCAACTTTCATTAACCCTCAGACTAACAGGAAGGCGGGAGACATTACCCATGCTGTATCTCTTTTCCCCTTGGAGGTACTGAAGCGAAGCCAGAATAAGTATCTTGCTTAATGTGAATACACAGTTCAATGCAAGGACTGCTAAGAGATCCCTAAACTTCAGCTCTGTTAGTTCAATGTGTCTCCCAGCTTGCTTTCCCCAGGCACCCAATTTCAGATAATCTATGCACGCCTTCACACTTTATCTATATTCGCAGCCATATGTTTCTAGTTTTCTGCTTTTAAAAGAACATGGTATGACTCCCTGTTCAGCTGAAGTTGTCATTAGTGCTTTTGACCCGCTAATCCTGGCTCTTGATCTTCTGGAATAGGACCACCCTTCCCTGTCCCTTGGAAACTAAATGTGGCTATGTGAGTTATTTTGGTCTGTGTACATAAGAGGATTTAACAAAGGGCAGAATCCTTAATTAGCAATGTGTGATCATTAGAGATATACATCAAGATGAAGCCTCCCTAACCAGGACCTGGGCGGGGCCTTTGTATGGCCTTCATTGGACATGTGATGTGAGCAGGAAATAAGACACTGACATTTGAGGATTGCTTGTTACTGCAGCATAACCCAGTCTAACATAAGTGATGCAGATATGACATAAAATCTAAGTTTTATCCACTTGATAGTAAGACATTCCATTACCTGGCCTCAATTTTTGTATATTTACTTAACTTAGAGCAGTCATGTACCACTAACTATGATAATTCTTAGCTTACAATGATTATGTCCTAGATGGGGGAGACATATATAGTTTAGAACTCCTATAATACAGCATGTAATTGTTAAAGCTTGGGTAACATAGCAACCTAGGAAAACCACAAAAGATCACTTTTTTCATGCATGGAATATTTCATGCGAGACATGGTAGCATACGAAAGGGCACAAAGTGTTGGAAGGTAAAGCCTGTTCATGAGCATGGCTTGGCACGGTATGTGCTTCTTCTCCCAAGCTGTACCCATGTTGTCACATATGCTTCTGTCCATACCAGGAAGGTAGCTTGTGCCAGGTGTCAGAGGGCTCAGAATTTTTATTTCCTACTAGCCTTACTTTTATATAGGCCCTTATGGTTAGACACTGACCTCACTGCCACATTAATACATATAATCAGAGCGGTTACTGACAGGATTCAAAGATTGTGTCTGTTATGCCACTTTAACCAGATTGCTCTTCCTCAGAAAACTAGACCTAAACTTTTTTTAATTCAGGTTGACAGTTTCCTTATGACTACAGTTTTATTCCACTACATTGTCTCTAAAAAATCATTGAAAGTAAATATTAAATTATACATCAATCTTTGTTAGCCTGCTTTGAAGTTTCTTCATGTTTTTTTCTTTTCTTATCAACAGTATAATTTAAATAATAAATAATATTTAAGGCTTCTCTGGCTAGTGGGAAGCTTTGGAATAACATTCCTCTCTTCACACATGGAAATTTCAAATATGTAAGCTCAAACATCAGCTCTTCTGTGAAGCCTGTCTAGATAGTGTATTACATTCTCTTTGATCCCTCAATACTTTGATTGTAGCTCAGACCTGTAAGTTTCCATTACAGTAGAATATTGCTTACATGTTGACACTGCTAAAGGTGACTATAAGTGGGTCGTGGTGTCTTGCTCCTTTCTCTACCTTTCTAGGTGCCCAGAAGTACCCAATGTCTGGGCAGAATGAGTTAGCACTAAACTGAACTGAGGATGTGAGTAAAACACCCAGCAATTACCATGATGGGAGAAAACTGGTAAGAAAATATATATTTCCAGGAAGCAGAACCTATCCTCAGTGTAACCAGGTACAAATTTTGCACACATACAATGCATAAATAGACCCTTTCAATCAAAATGAAAAATGTAATGGTGTCCATTACAGTAGTATTTTACAGACCCAAAATTCCTTGTCTGAAACCTTTGGTCAGATGTCAGAATCTAGACTACCTTAGAGTGTGGAAAGCTAATCACCTTACATAACACCCCTATCAGGGTGTGGGCACCATCTATGAAATCAATGCATGAGTGAATCTTCTGGGAAACATATGACTCATCACATAATGCCATAGAAATGAAGACATAAATAGCCTTGTGTAGATTTAGATTAAGTTTTGCTGCCAATAAGTTTCAAAAAGCTTAAGGTTTTGAAGTAAAGACTTGTGGATAGGCCTCTATTACTAATAACTATCTACTATTAATTAGTAATTATCTATTACTAATAGTTCTATTACTAATACCAAATACACAAAAGACTTGATTGCTATGAGAGATAATCTTTCTCTAACCCATTCAGTATTTATCAAAATCAAATATCAAATCTTTATTGTGAAAACATTTAACAAATTTTAAACAGTATAAGATAACGTGTGATGAGCCTTTGTTTCTATAAATACTGAAAAAGTATTTTTTAATTAGAAGTTTATCTTGATTTGGGGATGACAGTGCACAATGTATATGCCCTGATTGATGTACTTGAAAAGTTTGCTGTACTTTTCTGCTTCTTCTGCTGCTGCTTCTTGTTTCTTTTTATCTATGAATAAAATGAACTTTAAAAAATAAAAAATTTTTAAAAATTTAAAGTTTACTTTAAATATTTTTTTAAAGTTTGTTAACAAAGTATTGATAAACATATTAGATCCAAATAAGAATGTCTGTTATAGCTTGTATCTAAATGTTCCCCCAAGGCCTCATTCTCTCATAGGGGGTTTTCAGAGGCAGCTAGATGAGAGGTGAGTGACTAAAGATTAAGAGTGTGATAACTAAATTAGTCCACGGCTTATTTTAGCACAGCTCTGGGTGTGAATAATAAGAAGCCTGGTGTGGGGCACTGACCAATACACTTGTAGCCTGAATGGAAAAAAAGGGAAAGGAAGGTTTGATGCTGCTGCTGTGTTCTGATTGCTCTGCTACAGACTTTTTTCTCCTGCCATGCCGCTCGCTCTGCCTTAGAGCCAGCCAATTATAGACTGAAACCTTTACAAACTGTGAGACAAAATAAACCTTCCCTTCTTTAACTTGTGTGTGTCAGGTATTTGATTGCACCAAAGTGAAATTAACTAAGATATTATCCGATAAGAAATGTGATACTCCTTTTTCAGGCAGATGTGGATTGAGGTCTGCCTGAGTTAGATCCTAAAACACAGATTCTTAGCATAGCATAAAATCACTTCTCAGGTTGCCATGCAATACATTGTCACAAACTATACAAGTCTTTCTTAGGTCACCAAAGGAGTGCTCTGTGATAAGTTTTTGAACTGATCACAAACACACACACATATTTACCTGTGCTTTGTCATAAGAACATATTGAGCAAGAAATGAATCTGAGTGTTACGAATGAGGTGCTTCCAGAAATCTATTTCAAACACACACCATCCTGACCACATTCCCTTATTTATCCCACCCATGACAGCAATGTTGGCATCAAGCATTTCTTTAGTAAAAAGCACAATTATCCCCAAGAATTCCAGAAAGACTTCAATTTAAAAAAAAAAAAAAACTCATGCACATTTTGATTTCTCCTGTCATATTCTTTTAGGACCCATATTTGGAGAGCCAGGCTAATTAGTAGGACTTCTTTCTAAAAGCCCTACTCTATGAAATGTGGCTTTTCAGAGTTCTCTAGGGAATGAGTGTGCGTGGCCATGGTTTTAGAATGAATGCAGCTTTCACAGTCATTTCTCTATGAAAATCTGCAAATGGCTAAACTAGCTCAGGATTAAGATTTGGAAAGCCTTTGGCAAGCAACACCTCTGAATATATAATTTGTAAAAAACATCTAGTAGTTCCCATTTATGCGCAGGGGATGTGTTCCGACACCCCCAGTTGGTGCCTGAAACTGTGGATAATGCCAAGCCCTATCCTTGTCCATCTATTCATACTGTAGATCTTACTGACTTTAGTACATAATTCTTTTCTCTTATTAAATAGTCAAGAACTTTTATCTTTTCACTTAAAGGAAGCACTTTGTGACTTTTCTTGGGCATATGTGAATTGCCAGCATTGGTAACCTTGCACTTCGGGCTATCATTATATAAAACAAGGGTTACTTGAGGACAAGCTCTGTGACAGTGGGTCTGATGAGTGGATGAGACACGTGTCCTATGGGGTGGGATCCTGGTGACCAGAGCAGGATTATGTGAGATTTCTTTGCACTATGCAAAATGGCATGCAATTTAAAACAAATGACTTGTTTATTTCTGGAATTGTCCAGTTACTCTTTTCAGACCATGGTTGACTGTAGGTAACTGAAACAAGGGGAAGCAAAACTGAGTAAGGAAGGACTTTTGTGTATACATCTCTGTCACCAAAGGTGAGATCATGAGTACACATTTTTCCATTAATTCGAAGATCTTTGATGATAAAATATCCAGGTCATTGCAGAAATTCAATAAATATTTGCTCCCTTGACTTAATTTTGACTGGCTTTTATATTAGAAAACTCACTGATGTCTTCTTAGAATAAGAATCATTCTAATTTAAATCCTAACAGGAAAAAAAAACACGCAGTCGATTTGGATGGGAACAGATTCTAGGTAGCAAAGCCCTCCATGGAAACCTCCCTATGAACTGTCTAATTGGGAACTGTCAGGAGCGCAGTCTAGGGAATGATCTGGCAGCCATGTACACTGTGGAAGTTAACATGGAGCAGATGAAGACACCATCCATACTGGCTGTCATGTGGAGGAAATCTTGAGGAACCCCACACTGCAGACCAGGGTCCCCCATGGGTGAGGCGCTTGTAGGCTTTCAGGTCCCTGGGGCAGTACAAGACTATACCTTCAAAGGGGAGAACCCTGGACTGATCTTTCCAGCAAAACTCTGAAAGTGGCTTTTGAACTAAGAAATAGCAGGGAAAAAAACACCAGGATTTTTTTTGGTTTTTGGTTATTTTTTCCCTTTCTAACTTCCAGTATGAGGACTCAGTTTCCAAGTACAAGTGAGATGAAATCCTAACAGCAAAATCCAGCACAGTCAGGGCACTGGTGGGACTGTTGGTGCAGTGCCCAACCTTCCACTCAGGTTGCTGTGGCCTTGTGCCTGTAGGATTTGCTCCTGAGTTTATCCTTTAGAGGGAGCACATGCTAAGCAGGAGCTTCTCCTAGTCTTCCTAGCTGGTCCTTGTTTCCCCTGGAGGCACCACAGTGAGCCAGGCACAGCCTTCCTCTGCTCCAGGACTCCCTGAACTCTGGGTGGTAACAGTCTGGGCCTGAAGCATTTGCAGTTGTTGATCTTATAATTGAAATATAAAAGGGGCTCACAGTTGTCAGGCATGGATTTAACAGGGTGTCTCTGTTTCAATATTGTGAGCTGCCGTGACTTTGCAACTGTGTTGTGTATTTACAGGCAGCCTTGGAAGGAAAGGGAAGGGAAGGGAAGGAAGCAAATAAAGAAATCCCTTGGAACCCCCTGTAGGGTCTGGGCCCCCAGGGCAGAAGCATATGCTGGCCGAGGATCTAAATAAAATAATGTTACTAAGCCAGCAAAGACTGTAGTTTTGCAGGCTGGGGTAGACTACATAATAATTTGATTCATGGCTTTCCTGAGTCAAATTCTGAGAAGAGTATACTAATATTTTTTGCTATTATTGTGCAGAAAGGCTTGTCCCCTTCTATCTTCACTAGAGATTCAAACCTAAACTTAAGACTTGACCTCTGTGTAATGTTTTGGTTTTCCCTCAGTGTTTAAGTATGAATGATGCCACTTACCTTCTTTTATTTGTATTTTTAAGGTGACCACTTGCTCTGATTTCTCCTTCTGACCCCTCTTTGCCTCTTCGTCTCTTTGTTTAGACTGTGGTTAAATGGAAGAAGAGATCACTTGGCCCACCATAGTCAGAACCAGTACGTTTGAACTTATGGACTTCATCTTATTTCATGCTTTCTGTGTTTTATTCATTCCTGCCCTTTTCATGGCCCTCTTTATTTTGCTGACTTTATAAAACAAGTGTTTTCCTCTTACCATTTTAAATGCTATTATTTTAACATTGAGAGTGACTTAAAAAATAACAACAAAGTAATGTATAGATTTTTAACTCCTTACTATGAGCATCATTT
The DNA here is from genome assembly GCF_034190915.1 of Cavia porcellus. Taxonomy (NCBI): domain Eukaryota; kingdom Metazoa; phylum Chordata; class Mammalia; order Rodentia; family Caviidae; genus Cavia; species Cavia porcellus. The sequence continues at coordinate 62,833,904 of NW_026947495.1, read as the reverse complement.
ATGAAAAATTCTTTTATGGCCCATTTGGTCTGTTCTTTATTGTTTAAAAACTGTAACTTTTAGAGAAGACATTACAGGGCATTTCTTGTCAAAGAAGGCACTTAGTACCAACTGTAGGCTTTTGGGATCATCAGTTGACATCTGTTTCATCCTCATTTTCTCACTGAAAAATGAAGACAATGTAACAGTGTATTTCCTCAGACTCCTGAGCAGATGCAAGAAACAATACATGTACCCACTCAGCCCAGGATCTAGTAGCCAGTTCATGTTGGTTGTTACTTTATCATGGGAATATTAGTTCAGAAAGTCTACCCCTGCTAAGTAGCCGCACCTTTCTTAACACATTTTGTGTTTCTTTTCTAAACAAAGGGTATTGAACTGTAACAAGGACACCTGATGTGATGGTTGATTGTGTCAACTCTGGTAAGAGAAGCTCAACTAAACTGGCTCAGCAATTCCATACCCTGGATGTGGAAGACCCACTCTAGGATAGCCTGTCACTTGGATGGCATAAAGGGGAAATGAGGAAGAGATCTGCTTCTATTTCTTCAGGAGAGCCCCCAGTCTTCACCTTCCCCTTGGATGTCATCTCCTGGCTTCTAGTATGGACTCTTCAGCTTCTAGGGCAGACCCTTCAGCCTGATTCGAACTCGTGCATGAGTCCAGTGTGCAGACACCCTTTGCACACTTGCTTATCTGACTTGGTGTGTAGCCCTTATTAGCCAATCTTTTAAGTTCTTATATATTTGTATGTCTTGTATTATATCTGCTTCTTCAGCAGACACTGACAGATACACTTGGTTAACTAAACCATTACATTTTTAGGAACACTTTCAGTGAACTGAAGAAAGGTGTCTTTGGCTACCTGTGACTGTGAGTGTGCCTGAGGAGGAGATGACAAGTCCCCCAGCTGCTCTAATTAAAATCTCAAACCCCACTGACACTTCTGCCCACAGTGACTCAGCTGTTTCCTCCCCATAAAGCTTGTTCTGGGGTTCCCTTTTCTTTTCATGTTGACAAAAGTCTCCTGGCCTTGTATTTCCTCTCCGGAGGAAAGCGCTAACTGGTTTCTCCATCCTGGTAAGCTTTCAAGCAAAAAGACTCAGCAGCCAGTTGTGCCTCTAAATTTTCACATCACCTCATGGCACTGCCTTCAGGGCCTCCCTTTCCTCTTCACCGAGGAATTTTACACCCTTTAATAAATGATTGAGTTCTTTTGCCAGCCCCATCAGAAAGCTTTGACTAAGCCTGAGCACTTAGCTCAGATCTACAGATCTAACTCCAGTTTATGTAACCCCTGCCCATTGTGAACCTAGTATGTCAGGAACTGGGGGGCTACAAACATGAGAACTTGGAAATGGCACAGATTTATAATTGACTTTAACAGGAAGTGTTATGAGTAACCAGAACCAGTGGGAAAAAAAATAAACACAGAAGATGTACACAATGACACTTCCTCTTTAAGAACTTTCCATCTCAAATGAACTGCATGGAAGAGGATATTTAAAAATGGACACATACATAGTAATAGGACCATTTGTGCAACATACACTGTGTCCCACATCTGTGGTTTCAAGCAACCTCAGATCAAAACTATTCATACCAAAAAAAGTAACTGTACAGATGATTTTATTCCTGAATAATGCACTCTGACAATTATTTCCCCCAGCACTTTCATTGTATTAGATATCCCAAGTCATTTAAAGATTATTTATTTGAAGGACACAGGAAACTGTCTGTAGCTTCTACGTAAATACAATGCCATTTTATATAAGGGGCTTTGGCACCTGTAGACTTGATATCTGAGGTGGGAATCTAAGGACACTGAGGAACTCTGAGGAAACTGAACACGCTCCTGCATGCCACTCGAGCAACAACACTGAAGACTCCGAGATAGCACTTCATATACACCAGGTCCTGCAGGTCCTTCAATATATTAACTGGTATCAAAGAAACCTCAAAAGGTTGATAATATCATTCTACCATTTTAAAGATAAGGAAACTAAGCTACTTACCCAGTCTCTCACAACTAGCAAGTGGCAGAGCCAGATTTAGAAATTCAGAACCCCGGCTCATGGGTATCCATTTTACTTTTCTACACCAGATTTTATCTGGCTTCAACCTCACCAAGGCAGATAGAGCTTCAGATTCAGTGATTATTAAGGGGCTGGCGATTTATCTCAGCGGCATAAGCACCTGCCTTGCAAGTAGGCAGTCATGAGTTCGATCCCTGGTACCAATAAAAACGAAAAAAAAAAAAAAACAAATTCAGTGATTATAGAGGGGTCCTGAGCTTCTGGTCTCACAAGAATCTAAAAATATGGAGAATGGATTGATTTTCAGTTCACTCTGGTCATATTTGGAAAGAGATGTGTTTCAGCAAGCTGACTCCAACACATCACTGGCTTTCAATCCATTCCTCAAAACCTTTGTCTCTCTCCCCAATCCCAAGCTGCTACGCCCACCTTCTAATGAGAGAGCACCGCACTTGACCATGACAGACCACCCTCCCACACTTCATCTGCCTTGCGGGGTGACAAACTCTTTCTTCCTAGGGCCCCAGAAGTCCTTCTACTTCCTAGGGCCCCAGAGCCCTCCCTTGGGCTCTTTCCCCTCTAAAAATATTCAGATGTTGGCCTTAGGAATAAAAGCTGCTTAACTCCAAGGGAAGGATAAAAGCTCATTCCTACCAGATGAATAAGCAGGTTAATTTCTCATCGCTTCCCAAATACTCTTGGATGTGAAGACAATTTCATCTTTGCTTTTGCAGTGTTCCTACAAAATGTCTCCTTAGATATAGAAACTATATTTGCACTAAATTTCAAATTAAGGATTTCCTTATGAGTCACATATTTGAAATCATGTAAGCAGTTTTTTGAGTTAGTGTAGGAAGCGGGGGGGAGACTGCCAGGAAGCCCTCAGCCACCGAGGTGGACGCCTGACCCTGTAATGTTGCCTTGTCTATATAATTTGCTGCATGGTACATCGTACAGAACATGCCAACCTTTTTCCGCCTGTTCAAAAAAGGTGATGCTAATTAGATCAGGCAAATAGCTGCTGTTGTTGATTCATTTGAAAATGATTATTCCAAGGCAGTGCGTTATTACCCAGCAAGTCACAGCTTTCCTTATTAGTGCTGTGAGGTGGCTGCCAGACTTCAAAGTCGGAGGTGGAATTCAAGGCTAGCAGTGCTTGCAGGGGCAATATTAGACACAAGGTCACTATTTACATTTAGAAATTTAATCCCTTCTGGTGGGTATGGACTCTGATATCAGTTCAGTGCCAATAACCATCAGATGGGGACACTTGCCATATGCAAAATGTAATATAAGGAATTATGGAAAAACGAGAAATTGGAGCCTGGCTATCGAGGTTCTTGCTTTCCAATGAAAGAGCTTGTTGATCCAAGTGATTATGCAGAATGTTGCAGTGTTGCAATTAAATAATAAGCATAAAATACATCGGTAAAATGGCAAACTTTCTACATGCTGATTATTCAGTATATTAGATGTGTAAATCGTGTGTTATGGGAATACGCAGAATGTAAGGATTTATTTTGCAGAAGATACATTTTGGCAAAAGAGCTTCATGAAAAAAGGAACATTTTGAGCTTCATTAGAAGTGTGAGTGAAGTTTTTGAAGATAATAAAGCATGAATAAGAGCCTCAAACTAGCAGCACTGAAGGTGTGTTCTGTGGTCCAGTCTGGACACTAGAGACAAAAAAAAACGTAGTGTGAACTTTGAAACATAATTTGACGGTGGCGGGGGCTTACATCTGAAAATAGAGAATCTTGATCTTCTCGCTACTAAAATACATGATGATCTAGAATATAACTGCTTCTCAGAAAAGACTGCATATAAAATCAGCCACAGATAGGCAAACTATATCATTATTGAGTTTGAGCTGAAAAAAAATCTGTGGCAATGTATTTTTCTTTGAAGGTTGTGTTTCCAGAGACATAAATTGTAGATAAAAATTGGCCCATTATAATCCAATAACACTGAAACAGATTTTCATTGCTACCAAGCACAGAACATGTTTTCTGTTTTTGTCTTCTGTTTAAATTCTCCTTCCTCCTTGTGAAACTGTTAATATGCTGAAGCACAGCATTTAGCCCACCTCCAAACCTTTAAAATGCAGTTAATTACAAGATAGTCCAATTTAAACTTTACGACATTCTTGATACCAGAACACAAAGCGGCTGTTTCTGTTAATCAGTAGGAGGAAGCCCAGCAGCGCAGAGCCTGCCTCAGCCCGGGGAAGAGCACTGCTCTTCTGATCACAGGTGGCTCCTAATCCCACTTCTGCCTCCCCGCTGGCTGGAGACAGATTACTTGACTCCTTCCTCTATGTGCAGGAGATTTGTCTCCCATTGCCTTCCCCCTCAAAGCTTCTGGGCAGCTGCAGGAGAAAAGGTGTGAGGTGTGGGAAGTCTGAAAGCACATGCTGAGAATGTACAAACGACACCATATCGACCAAGTCACTTACAGAGTTCAGCTCTTGGGGTCGCACACCCAGAGAAATGGGTCCACAGACATGAAGGCCAATAGCAAGGACTGCCTGGGTAAGAAACAGCTTCCTTTTCAAACTAGAAGGGCAATATTTTCTTCTCCCTGGTGCTCACCACAGAAATAGCATTTCAGAGAAAGAAGGGAAAAGCAAAAATAAATAAATGTATATACACACAAAACAGTTAAGATGGTTATACTACCAATTGCTATATTATTAATTGTTCATTGAAAAAAGTTCATTTGTGCCTATGTTGTTTGATGCCTATATCTTGTAATACAAACACCTACTTTGAAAATAATGATACACAATGTACTAACCTTTGCTACTCTCCTACAATCTTATTTTGCAATTTTGTACTATTTTTTTCTTGAAAATAAAAAAAATTTTAAATGAAATGGCATTTCAGAAGTCCCAGTGGAATGCATCCTGCGTACATTTCCCATTTTTTGCATCACCCAGTTGTATCCCATTAGATATTGTAATTCTACCCCTGTAGCCAGATTATTTACCTTGGAATGGCATTCTTGAAGCTCGAAACACTTGGAGAATACAGAGATGATATTTTGAATGAAAACAAAAGACTATAAATAATTCCTTATATCTTTTGAATTGACCATTATCTTTATAAACTTGAAGTTCATAGTTTCTTTCTTTCTCTTTCTTTCTTTCTTTCTTTCTTTCTTTCTTTCTTTCTTTCTTTCTTCCTTCCTTCCTTCCTTCCTTTCTTTCTTTCTTTCTTTCCTTCCTTCCTTCCTTCCTTCCTTCCTTCTTTCCTTCTTTCTTTCTTTCTTTTACTGTACTGGCAATTAAGCCCAATGTTCCTGAGTGCTAGGCAAGTGCTGTCCCCCTAAGCCGCAGCTCTACCCCTATCCAGCGGCTTTACCATATGTAAGACTCTTATCTGGATGGGAGGTACATGCATGCTGCCACCTTTCTGTGTTTTTCAAGAAATTTCATAATTCAATAAAAAATGTATTTATTGCCCAGAAATGTATCTTCAAAATTTCAAGAGTCAAAGTCAGCTGCCTGCATAATAGAAATTCTTGTTATAAGAAGCCTCTCAGCAGAGAAAGAGGAAACATGGTTCAAAATTGAAGCATCTATATTGGGCAGCGCCTCCTGAAGTGAATATAATGGGGAGATACTGTAATATACAGGTGTGTGTGTGTGTGTGTGTGTGTGTGTGTGTGTGTGTGTGCTTTCTCTGTTGCTTCTCTGAGTTCATGATCTTTTTTCCAATCAGCTGGTGATATCGTCTTTTCCAGAAGGAGAACAGGCCTGGTATGCAGGATTGTGAGGGCAAAAAAATTCAATCTCTAACATTCAGCATAGGACTTTGGAGCAAGATAACAATCATATGAGCCTGGCAATCACTTTGAGAGAGGCTTTTCCTCATTCCCCTAATTCTGTCTTTAACATAAACAGAAATAAGGCTGGAGAACTCGGAGTATGGAGTTATCCATCTTGCAGAGAAAACCTGTGACTGCCAGGCCTGAGCCTGGCTGTCCCATGATGGGAGGATTTGACGTAGGAAAAATAAAGCAAAACTGCTTTTTGCTTGGTGGAGGAAAAAGGTGGAGGAGACAGGAAGAAGGTAAAGAGGAGAAAAGTTCAGGAAAGGGCTCTGCCCACCCCACCCCCACCCCCAGGCTCTGGACCCCAGTGCAGATCCCCATGTCAGGAGGGAAGTGGCAGCCTTGCGGAACTCTTTAGCAAGAAAGAGGCCAAGTGTATATCTTCCTGGAGACCCTGACACCTCAGGGAAAGGAAGAGACCTCAGTGCTCTCCTCTGCCTCATAAAGGAACACAGCAGCTTCCTGCAGGGGTGGCTGGTGCACCTGCCAGAGGGGCTCCTGGACAGGAGCCTGTCTTCGTCACCAGGGCACTGGGCAAAGGACGGTGATAGCTGCATGAAAGGTAAGATTCCCAGCTAAATTGAAATTTCAGGTCAGTCATTTTCCTTACAATATTCTAACATAATAAAATAGTTCTTCATTGTTTATCTGAAATTCAGATTTAAGTAGATGTCCTGAATTTTTATTTACTACCGGATTCTATTACCGCAATCTGAACCCTTGAACATAGGCCCTGTATTACTGTAGGCAACCCAACCTTAGCCTCACCAATAGCTGCCACCACACTCAGGGGTCATGAAAGATAGAGTGAAGGAGAGCTGGGGTCAGCAGTCAGGGCACCACCATGCGCATCAAGCCAGAACATCAACGGACCACAACTGACAGACATTAAGGCCTCACCTCCCAGTGCCAGTAGAATGACCACTGACCAAGCAGAAATAGAGGGTTCAGAAAGGCCAAACCAGGGGTCAGGGTAAGGACACCAGGTAGATCTCAGTATCTGTTTTCCCCAATGCCCTGAAGTCACGCAGAGCCCATACATCTAAAAGTCACTGCAAGAACAGAAGCAAAGATGGGGATGCTTCTGTAAGAGTCTTTAGTTCATCTGTGCTGCTAAAACAAAATTCTTTCATTTCCCTATAAAGAAGAGAACTTTGATGTTAACTTTAAGTCCTGGATACTGATGTCCCAGGTCAAAGCTCTGGCAAATTCAGTGTCTGATGGCCTGGATTCTATTACCAAGATGGTACCTTGTTGCTGGGTGAAGGGGGCACAAGGGTAAAAAAGGCCCTCACTAGTTCCTTCCAGCCTCTTATAAAGTTGCTGACGCATCCCTTATGGCTTAATCACATCCTAAAAGCCTCTTAGTGATATCACATCGGAGTTTGCATTCCAACATATAAATTTTTGGAAGGATACATGCAAACCATAGCAGAAAGATAGAGCAATTTATTTGCAAATTATTGTAGCAGACTTAGCTTTAAACTGCAATGAACTGAAAAAAAAATTTTTCCTGGATAGTCTGAGCAGGTGTTCATGGAGAAAAGAAATCACTTGTAAAGCCAAATTTAAAAAGTACATTTTTTCCATTCATCTGAGTTGCAATATGGCCCAAGCTGGGCTTCCCCATTTCATACCCATATGCAATAACTTTCCAAAAAGACAGAAATCCCAAGACTTCCACTAGTACAATCACACCCTCACTTTTCATTCTTATGCCTCCTTAGTCCCAATAGTTTTTAAACTCATGTTTCTGACCCTGTGGCTACGAGTGGTATGATTTATCCCGGCTACCCAATCTAAACCCTTGAAAATAGGCACAATATTACTCCAGAAACCCCCACATTTACACAGGATCCAAGTGTAAACCAGAATGGCCCCTTGTAACTCCCCAATGCTGTGGGCACAGAAAGGTCCCCAGCATGCCAAATTCTGCACCCGCCAGCACAGTGTGAGCAGCTTGCTGCCCCTGTGCCTTGGAGAAGGTCCAAGTCTCTGTGCCTTCCTCCCAAATAATGAGAACACAATTAGCATAAGCTAGAACAGATTAATACAGGGCTGTAGAGAGGGCTAAATACAGTACACATCTTTTAGAAATAACCACAAACATTTGGGATATTTTAAAATTCTCTAAGTTTCAAATCCTCCAAGTGTCAGAAGCTCAATGTTTAAAGGGCTTACCAACCTAACTATGCACTTTCTACCTGGCAAAGGCATCTGCTGCCCAGCTTCAGGTCAACAGGCCACTGACACTCAGCCCCTCCAGAATTGGCGATCACATTACCCAGAGGGACAGCTGCCAACCCACCCGGTAAACGCTGTCAGGAGGGACACATGGCAGTGGGTAGAAGAAGCTTCACAAGTTCTGATTAGCAAAGTTCCTTTTCCCCCAGAATATTGTATGACCCAATTAATTTTTCACTATCCAAGTTATACGTTGATTTTGATCATCAGAGCACACTCACCGAAGACAAGACATGAAAACCTAGAGACTCAGTGGGTTAGAAGATGTCAGTGACACCCAGATGTGGTTGTGCATACCTGTAACTCCAGCACCTTGGGAAGCTGAGGCAGGAGGATGGCAAGATTGAGCCCAGCCTGGGCAATTTAGTGAGACTCTATCTCAAAATAATAATAACAAAATTAAAAGGACTGAAATGTAGCTCAGGGTGAGAGCCTGCGCTCAGTCCCTGTCTGTCTGTCTGTCTCTCTTTCTCTATCAGGCACACACACACACACACACACACACACACACACACACAGTCTGACTCTCTCTTTCTCTATCAGACACACACACACACACACACATATGCACACACACAAAGAGATGTCACTGACAGATGGATGCTGTTCACCGCAGTTTGCAGCAGCCAGGTCTCGGCTGAGGTTACTCCGTACATTAAAATGTAAATGAAATTCTCTCTAGCTTTCTATTCCACATCCTGTGGAAATTCAAGCTCTTCTTGTGATTTCTGAAAATTTCCCAGAATTGAAATTCTCATGGTCACTGCTGTGTTCTCCTGACTTGCTTCTTGGCTGTTGGGTTCTCCCCTTGACTTACCCTCCTGTCTCCCCAGGGAACGCTGCCCCTTTTCCTTATTTTTTTTATTGAATTCTTCAAATAAGTAATTTCTAAAACTTTGAGGAGATAAGCTATGCAGACAACTTTAGATTATTATACATTCTTTTAAAAATAAATTAATTAAATTAAAATAAAATCTTTTGGTGGCACTGGCCCTGATAAGGAGCCCAGTGTCTGGCTCTCCAGCCACCTTCCATTCCCCTGTCTGCCCCTTGTAATCTTTATGGAAAGTGTTGGCCCCAGAACTTAAGGGGCTCTGTGTGTGTGTGTGTGTGTGTGTGTGTGTGTGTGTGTGTGTGTGTGTTGGATGTAAGAACTCTAACCTTAAATTATGGCAGCAGAAAAGCAGAGGTAAAACCTTCCATGTGGAGCTATAAGGAGAACCTCTGGGGTAGCATCTCCACATGCCCCCTCTATGGGCATGGCGCCCCACTCTAGGATCACATGCACCCTGCTTGTGCACATGCATGCTGCAACCAGGAACAGGAAGGACAGCAGTCTTCACTTGCTGGTGGTGTTCATGGAAACAGGGCATAAGCAAGTGTCTGATATTAAATTCCTGAAAGGTCACACACAGAAGCCCACATGCAGATAAAATAGCTGCAACCAGAGCTCTACAAAGTGGACAGAGGACCTGAGAGATTCTTCTCAGGGTTGTTTATCCCTTACATTTCTCCTCGCAGACTGCAGAGAAGGCAACAGGAGAACTCGGAGAAATAAAACGAACACTGCCTGGCTCAAATCCGTGCTCTCTTTTTGTGCCTCTGGTCGGTGCTTGTACTCAGGTGTTTGTTCTTCCAGGAAAACAATAGGCTCATTAGAGCACAAGTGAAGAAGTTACTTAATGGGTTCGTAAGTCACCCGTTCTTACAAGACAACAGCCATGCAGGCTGCAGATGAGTGAGGATCACTGATGAAGCTTTAAATTGATACACTCACTGAAGCGTGAGCTATCAATACTGACCTTGTTTGCAGCTTCCCAAGCAGGCAAGTGGCGCTCTTTGGAGCCTCTGAGTAACAATCCATGCATTTCAGCTGATTTCAAAGAACTGCATTTATTTCCAAATAACTTCCTTGAACTCTTTCTGGGTTTCTGAGAATTAAATTCTTGTTAGAATAGTGGTTTTAAACTTTTATTTGAGTTACCTGTCTTTTAAAAATCCAATTTGGGTGGAAACTTTCTCAATGCATCTTTCTAAAATGAAACACAGCTGAAGACTTGGAGAGACTGCGCTGGAATAAACCGGAAGCACGCTGCAATAGCAACCAACATTAATCTCTTCTTCGCTGGGCCAGTCCCTCTGGTATGCACTTTAAGAGACATCATTTGTTTAATCTTCACGTGATTTTGGAAGGTATAACCCAGGAAATGAAGATTTAAAGAGATAAACTGAATTAAACAAGATCTCAAAGCTATTGAAGAATTAAGGTTCAAATCCAAGGCCTGAACTAAGCTAACCCTCCATTGGCTCCAGTGCGACTCCACCAATATGTAGACCTATGGATTTCTCTTAATTAACAACATGTTACAAAAATAAAAGTTAGCTATAAATATTGTTTCTCTTGCAGCCTATCAAAAAATGGTAGTTTGCCAAGGTGCTCAGGTTTATCACAACACCTGAATCTAAAATCCTGCCTCTCTTAAGCGCCTGCCTTGCAAGCAGGCAGTCGTGAGTTTGATCCCTGGTACCGATAAAAATGAAAAAGACAAAATAAAAAATAAAAAAATAAAATAAAATCCTGCCTCTCGCTTCCTCTCTAACTCACATCTTCTCTGACACTGTTGCTGGTCAGCTCTCATTCTCTCCCTCTGCTTTCCACACCGTGGCCACAGTGCTCCAATTTTAATGCCATCCACAGCCTACCAGCGTGTCCACAACAAAACCAGACTCCTGAGCCCAGCACCAAGGTGATTCCACCCCAGTGCCCACCTCTCTTATACACCCACTTTTTATCTCTCTTCTTACGCGTTCCCTTTGAGTGATTTTTATTTGAGTCCTCTTTGAGTCCTCTTTATTTCCCAAACTCAGATTCAGGAAACTTTAGTAACTGAGAGATGCAAAAATTATAATTTAAGAACAGAAGGCACCTTGGTGATTATCTATTGAAACTTTTTTTTTTTCAATTAAGTATAAAAATCCAAGGCAATAAGTGCTGTGCTTATAATCACATCACTGGCTAGTGGGTTAGAGGTCTCTTAATCCAAGCTTTCCTATGAATTTCTGCTCTACCTGTACTACCTCTGTTCACGAACTTAATTCATTCCACAATTTTGGAAAAGGTGGCCACTTTTGTGTTTGTTTGGGAAAGATAGCTGCGGTTCATCACCCAAAGCAGTGTTCACAAACAAAGACAAAATTTTTCAAGGTATTTTTTGTTTGCAAACCAAATTGTTGGCAAACAAAACTATTCATGAATTGAGACACCATTGTACTGTATTTACTAATACTATGATACTATCATGCACCAAATGTTATACAAAACAGGCACTGTGAAGGTAGATGAAATTTTTTTTCCTTCTAAGAGCTTTATAGAGAGCCTGCTCCACCAGCCTCAGAGGGAAAAGTTATTGGAATCCCAATAACTAATTCCAATCTAACATTTCCAGTGCAACCACAGTGAGAATAGAGACAAAACATATCTATAGTTGTGGGGAGCAAAGGGATTCCTCAGTCCAGTCACAACCATGGCCAGCTGGAACCCAGGTCATGACCCAGGGCTGAACCTAGGTTTTACTAATTTGTGAACAGATGAATGGCTCAGGGTTGAGTGACTGTGAGAATGCAGAAGTTTGTGAGTACTGTGAGCTGGGCTAGGTAGGCACCCGTGCAATATGCAGAAAGAGTACCCGATTCCACTAACAGCCCCTGATTTTGGAGGAATCTGCATAACACAGATTGAGGAAGTATCTAGTGGTTTTAGTCATTGTTTCAGTTTTGATATCTGGCTTTCATGCCCAGACATCGCAGCCTACAGACATCGCATGCTTCAATCTCAGCCTACAGCATGGTGTCACTCAGCCTAGCTCATGTATTCTAGTTGGGAGCCATAGGGAAGCCATCACTGACCTGTCCATTGCTTCAAAGGATCATCAGCACATTGACTAGACCCATCTGCATTGCTTAAAGCCAGTTGAGGGGACAGAGTATTATACCAGCCAGCTCTGTGCATAGCAATACATGGAATTAGGTCCAGGCTTAACCAAATTGGAGACCAATGGTCTTCTTTCAAGAAGAGCCATCCCAGTGGTCCTTCACAGAGTTTAACATCTAGTTTGGGCAGAAATCTATATAAATTTTTTTATTCACTATTAGGGCTTTAAAGGGAAGTTTTATAAGCTTCAAATGAAAGCACAAAGAGGTAAGCAGACTCATGGAAAGTCGGGAAGAAAAGGCAGACTTTTGTGCTGGCTTCAAGACTGTGTTTGGGCAGGCATGAAGATAAGCACACATGGACCAGTAGTGAGGGGAGAGTATCCTTCTCCTGGTCTCCAAGCGCTCATAGGAGTCTATGAAGTAATTCTGGGGCTGGGGATGTGACTCAGTGGTAGAGTACTTGCCTAGCATGTGTGAGGCCCCAGGTTCTATCTATACTATTACTACTACTGATAATCATAATCATAATAAGGGCTAACACAGTGGGCCCTTGACTTATGAACTCAATTCATTCCTGAGGGCTGGTTGTGACTCAAGTTTTCAATCAAAGGCTCTGGATCAGCCTTCAAATTCTCTCTCCTGTGTACAGGCACATCTCAGTGTCCTTAGAGAGATATTGACCCAGGATTTCTCAATTAACATCATACAGGAAAAGATATTGTAATGTTCCTTCCAGAACTCTTTAAGAATTAACTCTGTGTTTGAGATCATCTGGAAGCACAAGTGGCCAGCATTCAGGTTTTAACTCAAGATTTTGGTCATAAATTAAAACTAAAATTTAGGCCATAACCAAAGTTGTCAAGTCAATCTTAACTTGAGGGTCCACTGAACTGGCATAGTTCTAACAATGTGCAAGGCATTCTTCAACATGCTTTATATGTAAACCTCACATGCATAATCCCTAACACATTTCCATTTTGCAGATGAGAAAACCAAAACACATAAAGTGAGAACCTTGCCTACGGTTACACAACCAGCAAATGGCCAGAGAGGGATGGGGCTCAGGCAGCCAGTTCCTGAGCTTGTGAACTCAATGACTATATAATCCATACCTTTCGGAATATAGTTCTCGGCAATAATTATATTTCATCTCAGTGAGGTATGGTGTGTGCATCTGGGATGGTATCATCAAACCTCTTCGCCCCCAAACAGATGGAATCAGCCTTCTTGGATCTAGACCAGAGGTCTTCACATATTTTCTGTAAAGGGCCAGATAGTAAATATTTTAGAGATTTTGGGCCACATAGTCTCTGTCATAACTCTTTATCTCTGCTCTTGGACCATGAAAGGCCCTATAATCAATAAGTAAACAATAAATGTGACTGTGTCTCGATAAAACTCTTTACAGAGACTAGAATTTACATTTTACCTAACTTTTTGCGTTACAAAATGTTCTTCTTTTGAACTTTTTAGCCATTTCATTCCTTAGCTCTCAGGCCATACACAAATATGCAGCCATCTCATCGGCCCTTGGCCATATTTTGCCCACCCTTGGTTTATAGAGCCTAGAGTAAACCTTCTCCTTTGTGAGGAAACTACAGGAATTGGCCAAGTGCTTAGACCCAGTAGGTACTCAATAAATGTTAACCAACTCTCCGGGGTGCCTCATAGGTGTGTGGTAGAGGGAACCCCTGACCTGGAAAGAGCAGGCAACTAGGGATTCAAAGACCAACCTAGAGTCCCAGATCATTATTTACTAACAGTAACCTTGAAACTGTCATTAATCTCCAACTGGGCTTTGGTTTCAGCCTCATTTATCACTGCCAAAGACAAGCACAGTACACTTACTTATATTGTGCTTACAAGCCTGGCACTTTGCATGTATTAACTTAACCCTTAGGGCAGTACTACAAGATAGGTTCTCATAATATCCCCAATTCACAGATGAGGAACAGAGAGACCAGCACTCCCAAGATTTCAAAGCTAGCACATGACAGGACCAGAAGTGGAACCCATTCTGGCTTTAGGATCTATCTGACTTTTAACCCATAGGCTATATTGCCTTGCTTTTAAACAAAAGAAAAATTTTGAGGTCCTCCTTTTAAAAAAAAAAAGTGTTCACAAACAAGCTTCATTATTCCCTTGAAGTAAGGCTGAGCGAGGTTAGCAATAAACACCTGAGAAATACAAGCTAAAAAATAAAACATGTAAACTACCCTTTCATCACCGTTTAGTATTTATCAAGCATTTGCTATCTATTCAGGTCAGATATTTCATTCTAGCTCATTTAATTCTTCTAACAAATTTATGTGGCAAGTACTGTTATCAATCCCTTGCAATGATGAAAAGTTGAACCTTCAGTGAAAGTTTTTGTACCGAATTCCAGAATGGAGAGCATTAACAGTGAGACATGAGCAAACACTGCTGGGTCTCAGAGCCCAGGCACAGTGCAGTGTACCCTGTAAGCCGCGTTTCTGTGTGCTACTACTAATCTAGTCAGCTATGCTGTAGTATGGCTTTAGCAGCTGGCCTGAGCTGGCCAACTTAAAGCTCAGCTTCAGTAGGGAGAAAAATGCATTGCAAGTTTAAACAGCTGATTAACAAACAGATTTTAGAAAACAACTCGTTGGTATATCTGGGGGAGGCTTGTGCTCTCTGATTTACTTGCTTAAGTGCACCCTTGTCTTTCCTATGTATGAATGGGAGGCACTTTTGCCACTGGGGACAAAGTAGTCTCATTCTTCTGATCTCCCTAAAGTGCCTCCTCTTTGCCTCATCCATGGCAGTGATCTTCTGGGTGACTCCAGTGAGCGCAAGAAGATGGCCATTTTGATAACTCTCATTAGCCGTTCCAAAAATTTTTTCTGCAGACATACTGGAGGAAGAATAATCTATGATCATGTCTCCAAGCACACAATGCCTGGTTATTGGGTTAAAGCGAATTGAAAGACTATTGATCAAGGTCAGTGTGAAAGCAAAGAGAACTCCAAAGAGGCTGAAGAGAAGCTCTCGTAATCTCAGAAGCGGAGGTCCTGCCAAAGACCTCTGAGTGAACAGTGCAGATACTGAGTGGATTGCCTAAGAGTACGACAGTCCTTATTAAGCTTGTCTGGTTCATTTGCTTTTAAGGCATGTACTATATTTATTAGCAATGCTTATGAAGGAGTGTCCTTAACATGGATGAGCTATACCTGTCCCTGGAGTGTTTTCAGTCTAGAACTGAACGGGGGGTGGTACAAATAAGTTCAAAGCAGCAGTCTGGGACTGGTTTTGCAGTATGATCTTGCACAAGTCACTTTATATCACCAGGCTTCTGTCTCCACCTCTGCAAAAATATCAGAGCTAATATTTGCTGTCTTTCTAATTGTCAAAGATATATCAATGCCCAAAAAGTACCTTGAGCTCTTGGATATGCAGCCAAGCCTTCCTTAACATCATTAATTAGCATTTATTAATAGAAAAAGTAGTACAGACAACCAAAAGGTGATCCAAAATAGTGATGAACAAACCTGTCTTCTTATATTAGCAGCTGTCACAGAGCAGGCAGTGGGGATGAACAGCCTCTGTCCAAATACTGCCGGGTTTTCTTCCTACACACTGATTCATGTGAAATTCAATTTAAAAAAACACAACTTGTGTGCCAAGTCTCATTCACTTGGAAATTTCTTAGCAAGTGATACAGTTTTCTAAAAAGAGGTGTGGAAGGGAACTCTCATCTTCCTTCCTAATTTAACAACTGCTGGGTGAACATGAACCTATAATAGTTAGGGGACACTCATTGACCGCCATTATTGCCAGGCTTTAAATATGAAGACTCATTAATTTTTTTAAATGCATTATCTCTTTTCTCCTTCATCTGGGTGTTTTGGCTGAAATAATTTGACAGCAGCCTTTGGTCTTGTCTGAGAGGTCTTGCTGGCTCTCTCTGTGCACCTGTGTCTGTCCGTACAGTAAACCTGACTGTAGGACTCTCGTCACAAATGAACTGTCAGATCATTACTACGGTTGATGCAGTATAATCTGTCTTGAAATTAGAATCAGTCTGGCCAGGCTAGGTGCTCGTTTGCCACAGAGGCTAATTCACTCCTTGAATATGCATTCATGGAGATGTGCCTCGATTTGGAATCCAGGGGGAGTACACGTTAAGAGCAGATTTTCTGAATTAGCATGGCGAGAGGAAAGGGTCCTTCAGTTAGACGGCTGCAGATGCCGCTCCCTCTTGTTCATTACAATTGCATTTCATCAGCTTTATGATGTCCACATGTCAATTGAGTGTGAGGATTTTGCACACAAAAGAGCCTCAGGGAAAAGACTCCACTAGCTAATCAGCTGATTATCATACCTCAAATGGGCTGCAGGACTTGCTGCTCCCAACCTGTATGGGCGAGAGCAGAATTGAAGATTAAGACTGCAAAGAAAGAGGACTTCAGCCAGTTTAAGGAAATTAGAGAGGAATTTGTCAGCAAGAAGAAAGGACTCTTAAGAGCAAATGTGCAAGCCTTTGAAATAGATGGACATCTGAAATAAAATAATGAACGTTTTTCTTTAAAATGGAGGTGGTGGAGAAAAGGTGACAGATTAATTAACTATGCTTATGCCCCCGTTTATGCTCAGCTATGGAAAGCTGTGTCCGCCCCTGCCCTGGATTTTTAAACCTAGATTCAGAACCTGGCCCAGTATCAGAAGAGCATCTTAGAGTAATTGAATTAGTTCTTAAGAGTAGAGGATTCACAACTGCCCCTGGGTACCTGCTTACAGATTTCCTTGAATTGTTTGGGAATTAATTGATTTTAAAAAGGAAATGATGATAAGAGAAAAAAATAGTTCCACATGACTCTGTAAAGAGTGCTAGCTTGCAGAACTATTTATGAAAGTCATTAATTGAGATTTTGTCATCAGAGGTATATTTTTATATTCTTCCAGGGGAGGCAGCTAATGGGTGGCCTTTCTTTTTCTCTTTATGTCTGAAATTTACCGAAGTTTTCTCCCAGCTCCCTAGGGTCTCCCTCAAGTCTATCTAAAATGCAGTTAGAGCCGAGGCTGTCTTTTGCTTCACAGCGCGTCGGCCTTATGCTTTCATCAGAGGAGTCTAACTCACACAGATGCACTATTTAACAATGCCATCCCCTGCTTTCATCAGAAGGGGGAAGGTTGCAGAGCCGAGCCCTGCAGAATAAGGGGGGCAGGTCCCTTGTGATCGGGCGAAAGCTGAACATCGGTGCCAGTTTCCATCTGTCATGATAGCCTATCTCCGAACCTTCAATCTGTCAAAAGCTCGCTGCCTGGCTGAAAGCTCCAGGAGATTTGGTGCACTAAACACATTTGACAACAGCATTATCACTGCAAGGAGCCAGCAAAATGCCATCAATGTGTTAATTGTAACTAGCTATGTAAAGTGTCACTTCCCATATCATTTAACACCAGCTTCGCCTCTTTTGCAGTTCCTAATTTTCTACGCTTTACAAACATATGGATTGCTCTTGTAACAACAATGTGATCTTCTTAGCAGAGGCTTAATTTTGCTTGGACACACTGTACCC
Source organism: Cavia porcellus (assembly GCF_034190915.1). Lineage (NCBI taxonomy): Eukaryota > Metazoa > Chordata > Mammalia > Rodentia > Caviidae > Cavia > Cavia porcellus. The sequence goes on along the minus strand of NW_026947495.1, from coordinate 62,816,318 downwards.
AAGCTTCTGTTTGGGAAACAGTGACAAGAAGGGGCTCAGGAGGGGAAGAGGAAGAGAAAATAAAGAGAAGCTTCCGAGTCAGAGTAGGGGTGAGGATGGAGGGAGATGAGAGAGGCCAGCAGGAATCAAAATGCTTCTTCAGGAGGCTGCTGTGATATTTTTTAGATGCATGGAATGGTGGTGGTTTTCTTTTTCTGGAGTGCAGTCTGGCTAATAGATAAACAGTTTCTTTTTTCTTGCAGAGGATGAAAACGCATATCCAGGAGGTGTGAAGGCAGGGAGTTTCCTCCCATCATAATATGAACAGTTTTGTAATGGTAAACAGGAGAGTAGCACATAAATAAATGAAAAATCCCCCTTGAAGATCTGAATGGGTTTTTAGCACCCAAGTACCTAATATTCAATTTCTGGTACAACCAGGGCCAGGTGTTAAATTTCTCTAGTTACTGTCACTAATGCAAATTAGATTCTTTTTCTGCTCGTAAAAAATCAAATCCACATTAGAAATTAGCTATAAAATGTAATGACTTAAATGCTATATAGTGTTTTACAAATCTCCCTGCATTTCTATGGTGGATAATGCTGTAAAACTGAGAGAAGATAATAAAATATGTTAGGAAGTTGAATTCTTTAAAGGTCTTTTGTGACTGCTTATTTAAAAATGTGGTATATTCTTTTGCTTTTCTCTTTCCATGTCCCTCATCACTGTGGGACATGAGCACATTTATGATTCTATTTTTTACAAACTGAAATAATCAAAATCCATTTTAAACAATGATTCAACAGCTGGAAAATACATTTGCTTTATTGGTAAAAGAAAAGAAAGAAAAAAAAACACCTAAAGAAGTATACAGTACCTTGGCAACTTTTTATCACTGGTATTGTAATCAGCAAGAGAAAAGTTAGAAGTGGTTAAATGAGGAATTTATATAGCATTTCAAAACTCACCAAATTTATCTAGGGGCGTCTCTCAGGCAGAACCCATCACCCAGCCCCTATTCCCTATATAAGAATACCCCAGAGCAAAAGAGACGGTCCTTCAAAATGGAGCATTTTTTTAAAAAAATCTTACAATGCGCAGCAGAGTAAAATTGAGCAAGGAAGAACATAAAGGCTACATATTTATCAAAATTTAAAGCCTTAGCAGCAATCCGTTCTCTCAGCTGGAGAATACATACTTCACACTACTTCTGCCAAGTACCCAATTTAAGCCCTAAAATTAAAATCATAATGAAATTTCAGGCCTCAGAGAAATCAGGAGTTTCTTACAAAGCAAACAAAGTTATGATTAAGGTTAGCACTCCTGAACTCTGCTTAAAAATGAAATCTGTGATCACAGCACAAGTTCATCTGAAAAATCAACTGAATCATACAAGAACGTGGATGAGGACTGCACACCTATGCATCTGTAATGGTGGTGTTGCATAAGTATTTGCTTTCTTTCTTTTTTTCTTTCAATAGAAATTCAGACAGTGTAAATAACTTACTAAGGCCACACAGCTCACCTGACTCCTGACCAGGCACGCACTCTCTCACTCCCCGATGTCACCTAGAGGTGATCTGGAGAGGGCTGCAGAAACCACCAACCAACAGAGGGTGCCCTCCCAGCCTCCAGCACAGGGCCAGCCCTGCTCTCCTTCCTCTGCCCTAGCACTCTGCCCTGGGCACGGCTTCACAGTGTGGTTGCCATGCTTTGTGTCTTCTCTTCACTCCTGGGGAGAGCAGGGCTATGTCACATCCCTCTTGGCTTCCCTGGCACTCTGCAGTGTTTGATCTCCTAGGGGTGCAGCTGCCTGTTGTGAGAGCAGAGAGAAGTAGGAACATACTGACTCACACATAGGCAGCCTCTCTCCCTTAGGGAGCCCTTAGGGAGCCTTTTCTTGCCTGGGTCCCCACCTCTAATATGTTCCTCAAATAACAGCTTGCTTTTCCCTGCCGTGTCATGGGTGGTGTTGTCTCTGTAGCATCAGTTGACCAGTGACAGGTCTTAATGTCTGTAAACAGACACCTCTTCCAATGCCCAACAGAACCTCTTTTTTCAGTTACCTTTTGTCCTGAGTTTATCATCTCTTTCATCTTTTCATGGTGTTATGGTTTGTATCAAGATACTCCAGCAAAGCCTCTTGTGCTTATATGTGGGTCTTTATGGAGGTGGCTGGATCTAGGGCATATGGATGTAAATTTAAAATGTGTGAATATGGATTAGGGTGTGATAATTAAATTATTTCACTGATTGGTTTAGTTCTGGGTATCGATAACGGGAAGGTCCACCCTGGGTGTGGCTGCACCACCCAAAATAACCTGTATCCTGGATGCCATAGAGGAAAAGGAGGCTTTGCGGCTGGGCTGCTTCACCGCCATCTGCCTCCTGTGCCGTGGGCTGTTTCTCCTTTGCCGTCCTCTGTGCCGTGCTGCCCTGCCGTGGAGCCAGCTGACCATGGACTTAAACCTATACAAATTGTGAGTTGAAATAAACCTTTGCTCCTGTACTTGTGGGTATTGGGTATTTGGTCTCAGCAATGAGAGTAACTAAGCCACACGAGTCTGCTGGGACTCCCCGCGTTTGGCCGTGTTCCACCTCTTCTTTAGCAAGTGCCACCTCCCTCCTATTTTTCACTTACTTTTTATCTGTTGTTCTTTTTCCTACAATATTCATCCAAACTGACTCTCAGAGAAGAAAGATTAATTCACAATAATATTCTAGGTGATGGGATCTGCTGTGTTTTATCATCCTAAATGTTTAAATTCAAAAAGAATGTGGGGTTTTGCCTTAGACATAATCTGCCGTGTCTCCTCTTATGTTTTACCTCAGTCACGACATGCTTTAAATTTTTTAAAGTATCTTTCCAGGGTGGAACACTCTCCCCCAAAAAACTCGTGTCCATCTGGAACCTGTAAATGTGACTTATTTGGAAATAGGCTCTTTGTGATGTAATCAAGTTAAGACAAGGCTGTACTGGATGAGTATTTACACCTACATGCAGCATGGCTGTTGTGGACACAGGCACACCCAGAAGGAGCACAGCCATGTGGAGATGGTGGCAGATCCTGGAGCTACGTGGTCTTGACCCAAGGAAGGGTGAGAGTTGCTGACATCTACTAGAAGCTAGGAAGAAGCAGGGAAGTCGTTGCCCATAAATCTTTCAGGGTGGCATAGCCTTGCCATTACCTTGAATTTCCATCCTCCAGAATCATGTAAGAAATAATTCTCATTGTTTCAAGTCACCCAGTTCGTGATACTGTATCATAGCAGCCCTAGGAAACTGATGCGGTAGCTACCAGAAAGCTCCACAAAGCTACAAAATACTCTGCTTTCCATCCTTATATTACTACTTGTAGGGCAGTGCTGGATTATCCCAATAAGTTATTCATTCACCAAATATTAATTGAACAACTATGTGTCAGCCATCACGATCCATGAAAGGGTTTCAACCTTGGAGACAAAATGAACAGTGCCAGTGTCATGGAGCATGTATTTCAGTAGATTTTGCTTTTTCTACGCAGCATCTGATCACTCAGTGTACCAGCAGCTATTATAATAAAGATTTTAAGATACAGAAAACTTATTTTTGAAGAAATGTGAAAATGAAGATGTGTGACTTAATGAAAGAGTCTGGGTTTTAGTAGGTCTAACTTCCATGTCTGCTTCCTCCCAGATTTACTATGCAAATTTGTATAAATTACTTAACCTCTTTATATATCTGTTTCATTAATTTAAAAATGGAAATAGCATACCAACCTCCTAGGGGTTTTGTGAAAATTAAATTACTATGTGTAACATGCTTAAAACATTGTTATCACATATACTTTCAATAATTGTCAACTATTAGTCTTAACTGATAAAAATGAATGTCACATAATAAGAGCTAAATAGAAATTATTAATATTGTTAATAATAGGAACTACCATTTTTGCTGAGGAATCAGATTTGAAGTCTGTTTGTAACATACAACCTTACTAGCTACTGTACACCCTTAGCTGTGTTACTTAACCTCTCAGGACCCACATTTACTAGGGTGATTGCAACGATTAAATGAAATAGGTCCTGGCAAATACAAGCACTCGGTCAACACCCACCTATTCTATCCCAACTCTGCAGCACCACTCTATATTTTGCATGGTTCTTGCTTTTTAAAATTACTATATCAAGATTCAGCACAAAAACATACTAAAAGTTTTAGAGCAGCAGTTTAGAAAGTAACAAATGTTTACTTTCCATGCATTTTTCTAAAAATGCTAAGAAAGGCTTAAGAGCCTTAAACAAAAGCAAACTTATACATTTAATGTATGTGTTTCTCTACATTAAAATGATACACTGTGTAGTCCTCATATTTGCTTGGCTTCATTCCTTAGCTTCCAAAGACTGGAAACTTAGATGGATTTTTTTATTATAATGAGGATATTCTGATATAATGTCAGTACAGTGAACTCTCCTTTACTCTGCGTGAGTTTGAACACCAGCTTGACACACACACCACATTTTCTCTGCCTTCTCTTTCCTCCTCAGATCTTCTGCTTGTACTCTAGGTTCATAGGATCTGGACAGGGGTTATTAGGAGAACACAGTGGAAATCTACTTCTTCCAACCAAATCCTAGACTCTGAAAGAAAACTCTCCAGTGGTGAAGGACTTTTGCCTATTAAATCTAATAATAAGTGATGAGTTAAAAAAGAGAAAGGTTAATACTCAGCTTTTCCTAACTAGCCTGATTGAAAAAAGCACCACAGCTTTGAAAAGAAATAATCATGCATCAGTTAGGTTTTGCCACATAACAAGCTATCCCAAAGCTTAGCTTGCAGTTCTCCAGAGAGACCTGGCTAACCAGGCAGATCTGTTGGCCTCATTTGGATTTCCCAATACAACTGCATACAGATGGCAGATCACCTGGGGACAGGTTAACCTAGGCTGACCTTGCTTACATGCTTGTCTGTGGATGCTGGCTTTTAGCTGTAGTAATGGGGGTGACTGAGCTCCATGTCTTCAACAGGTTGACCTAGGCCTATCACATGCTGGTGGTCACAGAGTTTCCAGGATCACCAAGAAAAGAAATGTGTTTGGTATTGGCCAAAACAAGTCACATAGCCAAACCGTGCTCAGGGGACCATCTAAGGGTATGGATGAAAAGAGAGATAATTTATGGCCATTTTTACAACCTGTCACAAATTAGTGTTTCCCATTTTTACTGTTGTCTGGAAGAGCATTTGTTCTAAATGGGTATTTTAAGGAACTTTCCATTATTTCCACATTTCAGAAAAAGAAAATCAGGGAACCCCTCAAAATTAAATATTAAGGCATCTTCTTTTCAGCAGACAAACTTCAAAAGAGCTCTCAGAAATAAATGACCAGTCTACTTGCTAGTGGATAAAGAAGTAATTCTCATTTCAACCCTTCAGAAAGGATTTTGGGTAATAGGACCAATCTCTGGACACATATATACATTTTATATGATTCACTCAAATGTCCCTATTTCTGCAAAGATTTGTTCAACAAATGCATACCAGACAGTTTCAGTAGGTGCTGAGAGTGCAGATGAAGTCCTATCCTCATGGAGCTCAGAGACTGATGGAAAAGACAGATAATGATACTTGCATGTTCCCAACTGTGGCTGTGACACAAAGGAGAGAGGAACCATGGCACAAGCTCCCAGCTAGTCAGAGGATGGTGAAAATCTTCTCTGAGCCCCCAAAAGATGGTCCAGTCCATCCTTTAGTGAAGTAAAGGGGTGAAGGAAGAGAAGGCAGGACGTATAAATGGGTTGTATAGAAAGCTTCTCATCTCTCTCATCATGTGGTTAGATGATATGGCAAATAAATTGTGCTATTAGGTAAAATGAGTTATGTGTAGGTCAGTACAATGCTGTCAACAATGTCAAACGAATCAGTATCAAACATCATCTACCTGATATATGGTCCACACGGGCTACTGAACAATCAGAATGCATTGGATGCAGAGTGCATGACCTCCCCTTGTCTTCTCCACCCCGACCCAGCTCTCTTTCCTATGCTCAAACCTTCTCAGGGTCAGTTTGTGAAACCACAGGGACACAAAATCTCTAAGAGCTTGCATATTTCCAGGTTTTCCTGAAAAGACAGATCTGACAAAACTCGGCTCTCATTTGCATATGGCCACAATTACTAGAAGCTGTTCTTTTGAGTGTGGACACTCTCCAGTTTGCCACCTCCAACCCCACACATTCCTGTGTGGCTCCAGTAAGTATCTGAGTTTGCAACTCCCAGTTCTTTCTGTGTTATGAGTGTCTTAGTTATTGTTCTCATTGCTGAAACAAAATACCCCACACCCAAAGTTAAAGAGGGAAGATTTGTTTAGCTCACAGTTTATGGAGGTTTCAGTCTTTAATCAGTTGGTTCCAAGGCAGGGTGGCACACGGCAGAGGGGCAACAGTTCATAGCAGCAGAAGACAGCAAAAGCAATGAGACAGAGAGAAAAGCCTCTTTCTGTCTCTTATGTTGTTTCCAGTCTACCAAAATTAGGGTGATGCCAATCAGTGGAGTGATGGAGTGATCACTCATCCTTAATCCCTGCACCCTTAATCTCATCAATTACAAAGTGATCACACACTGTTGATTCAGCTACTCCCAAAAAAAAAACACAAAAAAATAAAAAACCTCTATGGCTTCATGAGGCTTTGGGAGAGACATGCAGACACACACAATAACAAAGAAGGATTTTTCTTTTTACTGTAACTAATAATGATCACACCCAAGAAACACTTTCAGTTCTTGAACAGCAAGTTATAATCCAAAGATCATACTGCATTTTTTCATTTTTCCTTTCTTTTGTGGCTCTTTCTCCCCTTTTAGAATTTTGATTATTCATTGTACCGTAAGAGTGAATAAAATATGTGTGCCCATCCCTCCAAAGCAAAGGGAAGGGGATAGCCAGAGATGGAGAAATAGGGGGAGGGGAAAGAGAGGAAAAGGAAAGAGAGAAAGGGGAAGAGAGGAGGAGAGAAGGATAAGAGGATGAAAAAAGACAAGATATAATATACATGTCCTAACTCCCACAATGAATGGAGTTATTATGTACTACAAATATGTACAAATAATAAAATCAAATAAACAACAAAAACCTCCAATTCACCATTCCCCTCCAAAGCAATTAGTTCTAGGCAGACTATTATTATGCATACATACAATAACACATACATTACTATGATTTTATTCATAATTCTCTATAACAATAAGTGTATTCTTCAGTATTCTTTCAACTTTGAAATTTTTTGTTTTCAGGGCAATCACTACAATAGCTAATGGCATTTCTGATGACTGTGTCCTGGACTTTAAGGACATTGTTACATTTATAAGGAAAGACAAATATAAACAATTGTATGACTACATGATATATTTGTAATATATTTATTTGATTGATTAAAAATCCCACTTAAAAGATGATTTCTAATGTGCTTACAGTAAATTTGAACCTTTTCAAGCTTTCACCATCTGCTTTATTTTCAGATCTCTCTTTCCTATCATATCTAAATTCCATTTATGTAAACCAATACCAGGGATTTCAGAGGTTTGATGCCATTACTGCCTTTAGAGAAATAGCTTTAAGGAAAATTTTACTGTATACCTAGAATTAACCATTCTGTCAGCTCTTGTCTCTCCTTGTTTTAGGACAAATGGCATCCCTGTATGAAAGACAAGCCAGGCATAGGGCTTTAAACTGTTGCATTTCTTAGATTCCTTTAGAAGTGTGAAGGAGAAATAAGGGTAATTTGTTTTTTTACTGAGCCTGACTTTAACAAACTTGTTATACAATTATTTTACTACTTTGTATAATACTATTAGATCAATGTCCAACTCCAAATAAAATCCTAATTATTGTAGCTAAAATGTGATCAGGAAATTAGGTCTTTGCTTAATAACTTTAGTGATGACAATATAAAGGACACATAATTGCCATTTGCAGGGATGGACATAGAACTAGAAAATTCTTCCATTAGCCCTCTTCTTTTGCTATCACTGTATCACACCCAAATCTGGTGGAAACATAAAGGCAACCTGAAGGTTTTGAAATGCAAGCCTCTTTTTAAGTACAAAATAACTCTACAAATAAATGGAGCCAAGGGGGAGCTGAATTTTTTTTACTGCAAGTTATTTTCAGTGAAGGATACATGACTGGTACCACACATACGGTCTTGTTAATCTTGAGAGAAAAGTCACTTTTTGGGACTTGCATGGCACAGGGCTCAGGATAGGAGCATAATAAAGTCCTGCACATTCTTCCCCTAAACCCAATGAGAGTTGGTGGACACAACAGTGTCTCTGATACCACAAAGCATAATCTGAGATAGACGAAAAAGAATGGAAAGGAATTCTTGCCTTCAGCAGTGGACTGAAAAGTGGGGTTTTTATTTATCTTCAGTTAAAAGGACAATTTAGTCAGATTTTCAGTACCCAAGGTTTTGTGGTCAGGCTGACTTTGTCTTATGTTTTGTGGGTCATTTGTATGAGGCTGAGTATAGACATAAGAGCAGATATACGGGACAGACTTTATTGTGTCAAACCTAAAGGGCATACAGATTCAAGGTACCATAGCCCCAGATATCAACACCGGCTGGAGTGCCCCCTGCCCTACCAGGCCTCTTGCTCCAAAACTCAGGTGAGACACAGAGCTACCTGCAGCAGGTGACAGTGCACGTCTCCACCCCTGAACCCCCACTACTCAGTCCCCATGAGGCCACCTGCTTTTGCCTTCTTGCCCAGTAAAGATCTGCGAGCAATCTTTTTTAGATGTTCTCTTGCATTGCAAGAACTGGCAGAGATTCCAGAATAACAGAATAGCTTTGTTAGTCTGGTAATTAAGACAGGAGTGACATTCAAACACAGCCTGGACAGGACGTGGCAAATTACTGTATTCTTTGTGTGAAAAGCTGTTCCCAGTCTGCTTTGTCTGCCCTCCTGGGATCTCATCATCTCCACTAAAAGTCAAAATGGGATTCGGTACCCTCTATTCCCTTATCTTTTTCCCCCTAATATATATCTGCTTTGTGGGAGCTATGTTTGTCAAAATGTGCTAATTTATGGCATTATGGGGGAAAAATGAAACCTCAGCTTTCCATCCTTGTTCCTCTGAGCAGCCTTTCCAAGGATCTCCTCCTTCCCCCCTCCCTCTCCTATTTCTGGGGAGCTTATTTGCTAAACAGAACATGTTCTCCCCACTACCCCCCGCCCACTCTCCACCCTCAGCATACGAGGCTGGCAAATGGCCACTCGTCATTTCTTTTCAAGTATGTTATACATACAATTGTCTCACAGCTAATAGCTCCTTCTATTGTCCATAATTTATCACTGTCAAGGTTCTTTACATTTTATTTCCTCCTTATGTGTTTCATGAGAAATCTATGCTGCTACTATTGTGTCCCTGGATTTCATTAGCATAAACTGCATGATGTCAAATAAATATATATTCTGTATCACACTAGAGTCTGTGTTCTTTGCAAAGAACAGGATGTTACTTTTATTGGTATGGGTTTTTTTTCCATTTCCTTACAGTCTTTTTCTTTCCCACTAAGCCATTATGAAGTGAGTACCAAAGGTATCCTGGGTAATTAGCCATTACAGGACTGTCACAGAGGGTTCCACAGTCAATACAAAGATAATTTGGGCAATGGTGAATGACAGTGCTGTCCAGACTTTTGGGATAATCAAGGACACATCCAGCTGTACCAGACATCTGTCAGACCCATGAATCATTTCAACTGGCTCGACAATAGCCAGGCAGCCCCAGCGAAGGTAAACACAACAGCAGGCAGCCCAGGATGGCAGGCAGCAAGCTTGCTCAGCAGAAAGCCTGCTTGGTGCAAGAGCAGAGCCCGGTGTGGAAGGACATGTGCAAAGACTTCCCATTGGTTTTTTTAAAATGATGATAATAAGATGACAGAGAAATGTAAATCAAATGACTGAGTGAAACGGTAAACACATGATGAGAATATTTGGTTTTTTCCTGGCGAAAAATCAAATGCATACTCAAAAAAATGGTGTGACATGTTGGTCACAATTGGTTTTATGTGATTAACTCAATTTCCAAATCTTTCCAGACTCTTCTGTGTGTCTGAGTTTTATATTTTTAGGGATAATGCTGCTGTTATGGGATTGTACTTGCAAAGTTCCTCTGCGAGAGTGGCTAGCTGCTTGAGGAGCAATCTGAGCTACAAGGTCTTGGAATGGTACTTACCTTCTCTAAAATGAAAAGAAGAATCATACAACAGACTGAATAAAATTGTAAGCAATATTTTTCCAAGTAGCTACCTCTATGAGATTCTTTGGCATTCAAACATAGAAGATAGAACTCTGATTCCAAACTATGTACAAATAACTACATGATTGTAGATTTCCTGTGAAAGCATATACACAACAATTTATCCTGGTTAGGTTTGTTATGATATTTTCTGGCTGCTCTAGCCTATCTACAAGTCCCCAGCTGAGACCAGGAGCTAGAAACTTGTCAGTTTGCTGTCCCCACCCCCTCGACTCACAAGAAGCTATTCTTGTACAAATCATTTTTATGAGTCACTTATTAGGCTATTCGTTCACAGTTCCTTATTAATCCTTAAAATGTCAGTCTAGTCACGCAGAGACGGTGAGCCCTTTAGAGTTTGCAATGATACAACCCTCTGCGGCCTGCGCGCCATAGGTTCGCCACCACTGGAGTGTGTGCGGAGGTGCACTGTGGGACCTGCCGTGAGACAGGGACCAGGTCCTGGGAGAGGCTGAGAATTTGGGATCCCAGATAATCCAAGTGTCTGCCCTGGAAATTGGCATTACAGTGCATTTTTTCATTAATTCTACTGATTTGGGGGGAATTTTTAAAAGATAGTTTTATCGAGGTATAAACCACACTCTTGAAAGTATACAACCTGCTACATTTGACATGTGTACACACCTGGGAAGGCCTCGGAACAATCAAGACAGTGGACATACTCATCACCCCCAAACTTTCTGACATTATTTGTAATCCTCCCGCCCACCTCTCTCTATTGACCTACCACTGGCAGTCACCCGGATGCTTTTGGCACTATAAATCATTTTGTATTTCCTAGAATTTTATATAAACAAACCCATTTAGTACATACTTTGTGTTCACATATGCACACTTCTTTGACCTGGCATAATTTTAAGTCTCATCCACATTTCTACATGTGTGAGTAATTTGTTCCTTTTTAATATCAAGTAATACTGCATTGTATGTATTGTAGCACAGTTTATTCATTTCACCTACAAGTAGACATTTTTTTTCCCAATTTTGGCTATCGTAGATAAACGCATTATGAACATTTATATACAGTTAATGGAATGGATTTTTTTCCTGTTGGATAACTACCCAGAAGTACATGCCACACTCTTTTCCAAGGTGATTGGACCATTTATATTATCACCACCAGCAGTGTATAATTCCTATTCCTCCACATTCTGGTAATATTTGACATGATTAGTTCTTGTTCATTTTGTCATTTTGATAGATGTGTAGTGATATCTCGCTGTGCTTTTAATTTTAAGTTCCTTAACTACTAATCACATTATTTCACATCCTTACTTTCATTTATATATCTTCTTCGGTAAAGACTGTGTGAAAATATTTTGTCCATTTGTCAAAGTAAGTTTTCTGTATGTCACTAGGTCTATTTCTGGACACACTGTTATGCCTCCTTAATCTGTTGCTTTAACCCCATGCAAATACCATAATTTATTTTATTACTTTAGCTTAGGTATTGATGAAAGGCAGTACTGGTCCTCCAGTCAGTTATTTTTCAAATTTTTTGGCTGTTTTACATTTTCATATTAGGCTAGACTCATCATACAAAAAGACAAGCTTGTATTTTGATTAGAGTTGTATTAAATCTATAGCTCAACTTAGAAGTCACATTTTAGCAACACCAAGTCTTCCAACCATTAATGGACAGGCCATATCCTCCCAATACTTAGGCCTCTTCTTCTTTCAGTAATATTTATAGATTTCCATGTGACATATCTTTTGTTACACTTGTACTTATGTATGTTATATTTTATTCTGTTAAAGATATTTATTTTTAACTTTAATAAATCACATAAATGATTGTTACTGCTTTTACTTCAGTTTCTCCATGTTTTTTGTTAGCATACACAAATACAACTGGTTTTTATATGTTAACCTTATGTATATTAATCTTGCTAGATTCATTTATTAATTCTAATAGTCTTTTATAGACTCCATTAGAGTTTCTACTTAGACAATTACATTATGAATGATAACTTTATTCCCCCCTTTCAATCTGCATGTTGTTTATTTCTTTCCTTTGTGTTGATATACTGGCTAAAATCTTCACTCTATCTTGAACAGAAGTAGGAAGAACAGATATCTTGTTCTCGTTCCTGATTTTAAGCAGAAAGACTGTCATTTACCGTCACATACATTGTGAGCTGTTGGTTTTTCTATGCCTTTTATTATGTTAAGGAAGTTGCCTCTCCTTAGATTGCTTAGAGTTTTTATGAAGATACTGGATCTTTTACACTTTCAATTTAGATGAGCATGTGGAGTTTCTTTTTTAGTTAGCATCGTGATGGGTTTTTCTAAAGTGAACTAACTGTGCATTCCTGGGATAATCTCCAACTACTCACAGCATGTTATCCATTTTACTATGTTGTTGAATTTGACTTACTAATATTTTGTCAGAAATTTCACACCTGTATTTATAAGGGATGATAGTCTCATACAGTTTTCATTTCTTATACAATGTTTATCTGGTTCAATTACCTGAAAAATGTTCTGTACTATCCAGTTCTTCAAATGAGTTTTGCAGCATTAGACTTATTTCTCCTTTAAATATTTTTGTCACCATTTTGTTAAGGTATTATTTATATGCTATGCAGTTCACCAATTTGTAAGACACATTTCAGTGGCTTTTAAGGTATTCACTTAAAAGAGAACGCCTCTATTTCTTTCCTTTTGAACTTCATGTTGTTATTAAATGTTTTTGTGCATATGTGTGTGTTATAAACTCCTGCTGTATTACACTGTTTATAACTTAAAAAGAAATTGCTTTTTAAAGATAAATAGTTTAGATACTAAGTATCATATATTTATCTTTGTAGTTACCTTTCTTGGCATTATTTCTTTATTTAGATTCACATTTCCATCTGGGATCATTTTCTTTTTGCCTATAGGACTTGCTGTAGTATTTGTCTGCTGATGAGAAATTATCTCAGCTTTTGCATGTCTACATGTGTCTTTATTTCACTTTCATGTATGAAATCTTTCTCAGTGTGTATAGATCTAGCTGAGGCTTGTTTTATTTTTTGCTTGGTTTTGTTTTTGCTTTTCACTACTTTGATGAAATTGTTCCAATGCCTTCTTACTTACATTGTATCTGAGGAGAAATATGCCGTCATTCTTCTATTTGATCCTGTGTCCAAAGAAATGTCTTTTGGCCTCTAGCTGTTTTTATGACTCTTTATCACTGGTTTTGAATGACTTGATTATGGCATACCTTGGTATAATTTGCTTCATGTTTCTTATATTTATGTTTTATGAGCCGCTAAGATTGGGAATCATTATTTCACCAAATTTAGAAAATTGTCAATCATTTTTCTCTTCAACTATTTTCCTCCCTTTCATTGTTCTTCCCATCAGACACTACAGCTTTCTCCTCGGCAGCCTGCCCTGGTCTCCCAGGACTTCTACTCTGCCCCCGAACGTGATGAATCCATAGCTATGCTTGGGTTCTTCCTGCTGTAACCCTGGGATCTCTCTGAGCTGATCCCACAGCTCACAGATGCTTTTGAAATTTTTTTGATTCTTTACACCATATGTTTCATTTGAGAAAGTTTTTACTGCTGTGCTTTCAAATTCTTCCATCTGCAAATAATGTTTGATCTGCCATTAATTCTCTCCAATGTGCTTTTTATTTCAGATCCTATAGTTTCCATCCCCAGAAATTCAATTTATGTCCTTTTTATATCTTTCATGTCTCTGCCTACTTTTTAAATATATGAAACAATTACAATGACTATTTTACTATCCCCTTAGGCTGAAAGTCCAGGGTCAGCTTCAGTGTGTTGATAATTCTCCTAACTTAGAGCCTCTTTATATTCCTGGTAATCATTGATTGGACAGAATGCATTACTAATTTTAGGCTGAACCCTATTTTAGAATATAGGTGGGTTTGGGGGAACAGTTTTACCCTTTCATACCTCACTTTTGTGATGTGTTAAGTGATTCTGGTGCAGAGTACATCAGAGTCAACCTGTTTCCACTGGTGAAACATCTAATACCTGTGAATTGGGAGGCTTTTCATTTGGGTTGATGGTAACAGGTACTACTCCTGGCCTACGAGCATGCACACATTATTCTCTTTAATCCTTTTGGGTATATTCTCCCCAGCTTCAAATAGCTCCTCACACATATGCATTGATCACTCCTCTGGTGAATACTTGGGGTCCCCTCTGAAGTCTTCCAGATTTCTTTTCCTGTGTAGCAGTCTCCTTCCTGGCATCTTCCCTGGAAGTCATGACCACCTTGTTCTCCTGGGACACTCTGCTTTGCCCTTCAACTAATGTGTCCACAGCTATGCTTGTGCTCTTCCTTCCTTAACACTGAGATCTCGCTGAGCAAGAAGGTAAACTGAGGAAGTTACAGGACTCCCTTCATTTGTTTCCCTTCTCTCCAGGACTTCTGTTCTTCACTGTCTGGTCTCCAACATCTTAAACATTTCTCTGTGTTATATTTCATCCTTCTGCTCTTAGACCACTCCAGTTGACTCAGAGGATTGGTAAGCAACCTTTATTATTCATCTTCTATGTGCTGTTTGACAAATGTAAAAACAGAGCTACAGAGATGAGATATGCTCCTAGTCACGCCCCATGAGAAGTCACAGAATTGAGGCATCAAGGCTCCGTTAATTTCATTTCAAACTTAGTTTTTATTTCTACTACACCTCCCTTTGTATACACAAAAAAAGTCAGCCGGGCGTGGTGGCTCACGCCTGTAATCCCAGCACTCGGGAGGCTGAGGTGGGAGGATCATGGTGAGTTTGAGACCAGCTTGGACTACAAAGTGAGCTCAAGGCCAGCCTGAACTGCATAACGAGACCCCGGCTCAAAAAAGACAAAAAAAAAAAAAAAAAAAAAAAGTCTGCCCCCAACTTTTGTTTTAAATATATAAAGGGAAATAAACATAGTCTTCCTCAGTTTTCTTGTTGCTGAGACAAAATATCCAAGACCCAAAGTTAAAGGAGGGGAGATCATAGTTTGTAGAGGTTTCAGTCTATCAATCGGCTGGTTCCGAGGCAGGGAAACATGGCAGAGGGCATCACTGAGGAGAAATAGCTCATGACAGGCAGAAGGCAGCAAAGCCGTAGAGTAGCATGCAGCGAGGGATGGCAATGGCTCTCTTTCTACCTCTTACATTCCATCCAGGCTGCCCACTCTTAGGGCAGGTAGCATTCACTATGATTCACTAAGTAAAGAGAGCTCCAGCAGCACAGCTCAAATAACTCTTGAAAGAATACAGTGGGGATGTGTTTGGAGTAAGGAGGAGTATTTTGAGGAGCGCAATATGTTTTCTACTGCGATACATTTTTAAAAAAACTAATAATTCACTGTATTTTTCAATCATATTATAGATATGAGGCAGTAAGGGCTTACCATTAAGACATAATAGTTCATGGGGAATGTGACAAAATATAGGAATCTCTTCTTTATCTCCAAGCAGTTGACCTTCCTAAAGTTCCTGAATTAAACTAGTAAGCTTGTGGTCTTCAATATAGTGCATGCTGTAGCTGGCTGGTGCCCAGGAGCCTCTGGAAGCTGTTGAAGGGCTTCTAAATCAGGTAGGTATTGCTTATGCTGCCCTGAGATTCACGAACCAAAAGCCATGCTAGCATCTTCATTCTCTGTCAATTATCATTCCCTTTCTGTCCATTTTTTGTAGCTGGAACCCAAAGTACTATTGAAGTGTTATAGAGTAAGTTCACCTACTTCAGAATTTTTTACACATATCCTTTATTACTGGTCTCATCATTCCTACGGCATGGCTCAGTACCTTTCACAGATTCTAGGCTCCAAGGGAAACATTCCACCAAGATGAGCCTCTCAAAGTGAAGAGGAAGGAGCAGAGACTGTGGCTAGGACAGAAGAAACCAGGATGCCATAAGATGGGACATGCAAGTATGAGGTCGCCTGGCAAGGGCAAAGGGCAAAGGGCAAGGGTGGAGGAATACTATAGAGCAGAAGGTGGGCCGATAAGCCATCTGTGTCCTTTTAAAGGAACAAGCTTGGCCTGAACTCACCAGCATGAGTTTTATCTTGATTTTCATGCAAAGAAAATCATTCTTTATAGATCAGTTCCAAATCTCACTCACCTTCTTTCAGTACCAACAACAACTTGAAAAGCTACTTCAACTTGGAAAGGAGTCAGGGCAGTGAAAACCATTCTGCTTTGAAAATCACAGCCTCAAGAAGTTTCAAAGACAGCCTCCTCCTAGTGTCAGAGGACAGTGTCTAGGGGTGGTGGGATATGATACTATGTCAGCTTTTCTACAGAGTCCTTTCAGGGGAATCCCATGAATAACCACTAAATGACATAAAATCTAAGCACCTCAGTAACCATGAGGCCATAATGTGCATTGCCAAGTTAACTATTCATTTTGCACAATATCAGCTACAAACCACGAATACTGCTGTGAGATTATTTTGATTCAAATTCACAAGTACACAAATCCATAGTCCTTGGGAGTTGAGAGCAAGAGTTGGCACTAACATTTCCCTGAGCAGATCATCTGGGACCATCTTACTAGTGATGCAAAGAGAAACCCCAGTGGGTCAGACTGAGATGAGCTGGCACAGTAGTTAGGAAGAGAGACTGTGGGAAAGGAGAAAACCTGAGTTCAGCTTTGGGTACTTGACCAGCTTCTTATTCTGAGGTCCACAGTTAACGTCTTTAAATTTCCACTTTCTCTTCTGACTGATGAATGTGTTAGCAATTCTTCCCCAGTAATTCTTAGGTGGATTCAATGACGTGAGGTAGTACTGTGCACTGTGCCATGTGTGTACAGTGAGTGTTACTTAGAAGCAGTGTAGCAGGGGCTCCCAGAGAGGGGCAGTGGAGCACAGAGGGTGCAGCTGACAGTGGCTCAGGTGGAAGTGAGCAAGGAGGAGGCACAGATTAGAGCTGAGGATAAATGCAACCCCAGTCTTGCACTGGGGCTTAACTCTGGCTGCAGACTGGAATCTGTTTGAAGTGGTTTTAGATTTTAAAGTGGTTTCTCATGTTTTTGTTGGTTTTTGTTCTTAATACCAATTTAATGGGCCTGGTGTGGAGCCAGAGCATCAGAGTTTTTTTTTCCCCTAAGTGTTGCTAATGTACAGCTAGAGGTGAGGACCACTGATTTAGAGGATGCACATCTGGATGACCTCGGATCCCGTGCCAAGGTCTGAAAGCAATGAGGAAAAAGGGACCTCAGCTGACCCCCTGGGTCCATGGCCTCACTAACTGGAAGACCCTCTCCCATTTCCCCAAATGAGTGAGGGTGTGGAGATGCTATTTTGAAACCAGTGTGATGTGCAGCCAGGAAAAGCAGGAAAATGTGAGACCTCCCTGTCTTCTGGAGCCTGCCGGCAGGTGGGAACAACAAATATATACACAGAAAACAAGTCAGTGGCAAAAGGGCTCTAGGAGCAATATATGCTGGGTGCCTCAGATGTCCAGAGACAGGAGAGACTAACCTGCTTGAGAGGGTTTTGTGGAAAGACCAGATTAGCCGCACGTGGGATAAACTTATATAAAAATGAGGGGGGGAGAGAGATGGGTCATTGTCAGGCAAGCTTGTGGATTCCCAAATTAAGGCAGAGGCTGCAGGCATGGAGCAGAGAAGCCAGGGAAAGCCTGGTAGGGTAACTGTGAGCTTGGGCGAGCACTGTGGGTTAACCTTGCTGAGTGGAGCTTCCCTGTCTAGTTTCTTCTCAGGCTCTGTGGTTAGGATCCTAGTCTTGGAGCCTTTTGGAGCCAATCTGCCTCCCTGGGAAGTGTGCAATCATTCAGCCCTTCACTTCTGTGGCCTTTGGAGTTTTTGTTTCTGACAAGCAGAATGACTTAATGAAATTTGATGGACCTTTCACCTTCTTAACTGCCTTGGTCTCCTATAAGCAGTTTCTGCCATCTGGCTCTGCAGCCTCCACCAACCCCAGTGATGATTTACCAGGTCCTTCTCTTCTCATCCACCTTGACTACCTTCCTGATAAACTGGCTTTCCTAGAGATGTGGAAGATACAAAGTATCAGTAAAATCAGAATTTGCATAAACTTTGGGAAACCGTTTTTACATCGTGCCAAGGTATCAGGACAATAGTGCATCTTTATTACATTGCACAGATCCTGTTGCAGGGTATCAGGCCAGATCAGTAATTCCTCTTTGTTTTTCTCTTTCACTGGGACTTTTTTATGAGGTCTGAAATTTGCTGAGTTCCAGCTCCACTGCTTTCCAAGGATCTAACAATAACAATCACATTACAGGTGGGCAAGCAGGAACATAACACCGCCCTGACAGACAGCACAAAATTCACCTCACCAATCCTCATGTGCTGGAAACATATATGTATGTGTACATATGTGTAGAGAGATAAACATGTAAAATTTACTCCTGTAAAAAATATTGGCTAGCCTTTCATGCTTTACTCCATCTTTAGCCCCAAATTACCCCGTCTGACAACATTTTAACCTAGTGAAGTAAATTTCTGTGTGCAAGTATTTGGTCTAGTTAAATCAAGCTCAAGGCTTTTGTGATCCATTATCATCTTTCATAATCTGGCTTAACTGTTGTTGATTTGTGTATCTGGGCAGAGCAGGGAGATGCCCAGAGCCTTCTGTTTGCTTTGCTGCTGGTCTACAGCTCACCCTCAGCTGTCCACTGAGTCTCTCCTTAGCTTTTACACGTGGCTCCACCTCCTGCCCCACAGAGGGCCCTACTCCTGCAACAAAATCAATTATCAGTTAAAAGTAATTAAAAATCAATTATTCAAAAAATTCAGTCTGGAAAGACAATTGGAGCTTTATTCAATGATGAAGAGAAATTATATAATCTGTCTGTATATCTTTTATATTATATACAATGTATATTACATATATAATATATATGAATCAAGTTAAGACATTCCAGGAGAAATCTGTGCCCAGGGTTTGGCCAAGGTCCTGGGTGATGCCTCATATGTGCTGATCTCTTCCAAGTCCTATTTCCTCCATATTGGCTGGATTTAGGGTATCAACATTTTAATAGGGGTCTGCAAACTGTCGTCTTTTGGTCTCTGAGTAATGGGTGACAGCAAAGAAAATAGCGGTAGTAGTCACACAGAGGGGAGAAGATTGGTATTTTGATGATGGATGAAGTTAAAATTTCACAGAACTTGTTAAATCTACCAACTAGTTTGTAATTATCATCAATAACTTTTCCTCATAGCGTTATCCTTTCCAGCTGTCCACATGAAGAAGATAAAGTTGAAAACTCATTTGAACCAGTTCTTAGGTCTGAATAAAAGAGATCAAATGCAGGTTTTCTGCTGTAAGACAGGAGAAGAATTAACTCAGCTGCTCTGTTAAAAGAAACGCAGCAGGCATGAGCTTTGCAGATCTCTCTGAAGCTAGAAATATAAAGAATGGTGGGATTTAGGAATATGTGACAGTAAAATCTCCCTTCTTGAGTAAATTGTGTAAAACCATTCTATATCTGCATCCTAAACTGTTCCAGTGTGTTTAGTATAATGTAAAACATAGGTTCAAGTGGGAGGGCCAGAAGTGATTTCTCCTCTGGAAACAATGCTGGGGATGTGCTCACAGGAAAAGTGAAACGGCTGAGCACAGTAACGAAGACGAACTTTCAGGACAGCAGGAGCACAGGAGGAGAGCAAGTTGGCAGGGTTTTCCACCTGGATCCTCCTGATACAGGAAAGCGTGTCCTGGGGTGAGGGGCCAGGCATATTAGGGGCAGGCAGGCGCAGGGGGCGGGCATAGTAGGAGGAAGAGATCACCTGGATGGGCTGGTCACACTGTATTTGGCAAAGAGCTCACTTCAAGGCAAAGATAACTCATTGGAGGAAATAAGTGGGAGATGAAAGATTCAAGAAGTGATTTTCTGGGCTGGGTGGATAGCTCATTTATAGAGCTTGCCTAACAAATCCAAGGCCCTGGGTTTGACTCCCTGTGCTCTCCGGGAAAAAAAAAAAAAAAAAAGTGAGTTTAAACCAAAATGCCCCCAAACAACAATCAGGCAACACAGTCAACATGATAATCAAATAATTAAAAACAAGTAAACTATTGCAAGCCTCCTCATTTCTAAATGATGAAAAGAATACGAAGCTGTGTGAGAGCTTTGGATCCGAGTCTGCTCTGAATCTCTGAACACTCTGTGTCTGGTTTTGCCTCAGGAATGTTCGCATTCTACACGAAGTTCTGTCACATATTTCCCGTTGAAAGGAAAGAGCAAACTTGCAGTTTTAAATGTTTTCTCTAAATTATACATTTATTGTAGGTGGCAGATTGTTTGTTTGTTTAGATAGAATAACTGAAGACTGATTTCAGGACCTTCACACTGAGCTACATCCTTTCTATTTGTATTTCTATTTGTATTTTTGAGACAGGGTCTTGCTAGTCAAACTTAAATTTGTGATCCTCCTGCCTCAGCCTCCCAGAGTGTTGGGATTACAGACATGTGCTACCACACAAGGTTATTTTTGGTTTTTATACACAAACTCCTTTCAATTTATCAACTGTTCAAACAAGTAAACATTTGAATCTTGAAATTTTTTTTCATATTGGATAGTATACATAAGGTTGCTTTGCATATATTTATAAAAGCCTAAAATTTGAGATATACAACTCAAAGTTATTAAAAATTGCAACATTTTGATGACTGAACTACAATATTTTGGCCTAGAGAAATAAAAGCAAGAGACAAAGAATGATGTTTTTAAAGCAGTTTAAGTAAATTTCTCCACTATTTGTTGCTTTTGACTCTAGGATTTGTCTGCCTTTTGATTCCTAAAATTAAAAGGCAAAACTCTTATTTCCAAAGTAAGGACTCAAATTGACCTTTTTAAAGTATTCTTTTTCCTTTTATCTGCAGTCTTTTGCGGGGTGGGGGGAGGATTGAACTCATAACTTTATGCTTCCCAGGCAGGCACTTCTGCCACTGAGCCATATCCCCAGCCCCTATCTGTAGACTATTTAACAAATACAAGCCATGCTTGAAAAGCACTTGACAAGAATGTCTCCACTCTCTATCCTTATGCCTAGACAGATATCATTAATTGATCGTGGAACTCTATTTGGGAGATTTGGACAAAGCCACATCCTTCCAAGCACCCACTAAAATTGATTGGAATTAGCTTAAAGAATGAATTCTATTTTATGTTTGAGGTAGGTATCTAAATTGCAATTTTTAAATGTCTAAGATAAGGTAAGAACCTTGCCAAAGTGTTTTTTTTTTCTCCCATGACTCACTTCCCTGCAGTATAAAGAAATAATAAAGGAAGTTGCAACATAACTAATCGAGTATCTATTTTGTTGCTATTCATTAAATGGATTGTTCTTGTGTCTGTTGCTATTTAAATGCAACATAATTAGATATTATGGAGTATATATAGCACTTTAATTGAGGTTATTATTTATGCTTTACCATAACTATTTTTATTTGTTTCATTATAGTACATAAATACTTTGGGGAGGGAAGCTTTTTTTAAGATGGAAAGATAGTTTTTAGTTATTATGGCTTTCTTTGCTTAGAGCTGATTTTCATAATTAACACATATTACAGTCAAGGCAAGCATGTATTTTATGCTCACTGGAGTATACAAATTTTAGCTCCTCTCAATGGGAAGTGAACAGCAACATTTTCACAATAGCCTCCACATATCATAGTAAATTATATCAATATATCAACCTATACTTTCTATATTATCTGAAGTATTAGACTAATTTTTGCAGTGTTTGCACAGTCATGTTTGCTTGGTAGAAACAGTGAAATTTCATGTCAGTAACTGATTGACAGCAGGTGCAACCTGAAAGGCTGGAAGTCAATGAGAGAGAATGAGAATTGTGCTTTGACTTTGTCAAAACTATAGCTTCTTATTCTATCTCTTTTCTGTTGCTATGATAGAAAACCAGAGAGTGAGAGATTTATAAAGAGTAGAGGTTTATTGAGCTCATGATTTTGGAGGCTTGGAAGTCCAAGAGCATGGTCTGACATCTATTAGGGATTTATCACCATGTCATAATATGGTGGAGGGCACCACGTGGAGAGACAGAGCAAGTGTGCTAGCTCAGGTCCCATTTCCTGTCCTTAGAGACATGAGTGGCACTGTGGGGGCCCCAACCTCCTGACATCATCAAGTCCTAATTAGCTCCAATTACTCCATTTTCAATTACCATCAAAATATGAATTTGAGGATTGTACTTTCAGTGCAAAGAAAGTTTGAAGTTTCGTTTTTGCTGATGTTGCTTGTTTTGTTCTTTTCGCTAAATGACTTAATTTTATTATTGATTTTTATAGCAGAGATCTACTAATGATTCACTGGCCCCATTGTCTCCTTCTCTTAGGCACAGAGCTGGACGATGTCGTCCCATCTTATATGCACTTAAGTACAGCCATGTGGCTCAGCCCCACCCCCACCACCACTATGGGACAGGAGTACAAGGATGCAGCTACCTCCAAGCTTAGCTCATTAAAACTTCTCAGATGCACCCTCCACTTTTTTCCCCTTCTACCACCTTGCTACAGACAAGCACTGTGAACATGGAATCCAAGATGGAAGATGGCCAAGCCACTAGCTGAAGTGAGCCAGGGTCCCTAAGTCCCCACCAAGCAGTTGCACCAATTTTAGCTTTACAGGAGCAAAAAGTAAATATGTATCATGTTTGACCCATTACACATTGGCAGATGTATTTATTCATTATTAACTGCTACCATTATATTGGATACACAGTTTTCCCAAGCAATTCCTTAGATTAGTGCTTCTGAATCCAGGTGTTGGGTAATGGGGAAAAGGTGAATTGAATTGGGGGAATTATAAACTGTTACATAACTTTTTCACTCTGCACATTTTAACCATCCTTTAGCCAGACTCTTATCCTGACACTTTGGGCAAGGATGGAAAAAGTAATACCTGAAGGAAACTGAAGCCAGAAAATGTTGCCTAACTTGCTGAAGGTCAAACAGAAAGAAACGGGCAAATTCACAATTCAGAGTTAGGTAGTCCTAGTTCAAAGCTGGCATTTTCAACTGCCAAGTTAGCCTGTCTCCTGACTCTCACAGACATGATCAGAGGAGTTGAACTTCAGTGGACTTCTTAAATGTACTCTGAATTATGTTTAAACCCACTTTGCTTGGGAGGACATCTTCAACTACATCTTAGTACTAATTTGCTATTTCTTTTTAACTATTATTTCTATAACTTATTTCTTTTCAATAAGAGTTAACATGGGTGGGGGCTGGGGATTTAGCTCAGCGGCATAAGCGCCTGCCTTGCAAGCAGGTAGTCGTGAGTTCGATCCCCAGTACCAATAAAAAAAGGAAAAAGACAAAAAAGAATTAAAAAAAAAAAGAGTTAACATGGTTGTCGTGGACAAATTTACAAGGCACCATGTACCTGGGAAAATATGACTGTATACCACAAACAGTACGCATGGTTCGAGAGCTGTTTTGCTGCTGCTTCCTTAATTACCTGATTAGTTGTGAATTGGCTATGTTAAGGGGGACTTATTGCTCATCCCAGCAATAAAAGCATGTTGTCCCTGGTAAGCCTAGAAATAGCCAGCTGGCATTTAAGGGAGCCACTGACCCCGAATTATACTTGCACCCTTTCTAACAGGGACGTAGTGGTTACAGCTGTAGGTTTTCATCACACTATCAGGTTCCAAGCTGAGTTCCAGCATTCACGGGGTCCCCCTAACCCCAGGAAACTGTTTAACTTATTATAAGCCTCAGGTCACTCATTCATAAATAGGATGTGGGTGAGGATGATAATGAGGATGAGGATAAGGGTGATGATAGTTATTTTACAATTCTTGGATGTATAACAAGATAATGCATATGAACACATAGAAAACTTTCTAGAAATGTTGTTTATCATCCTGAAGACTACATATTTAAATAACTGGGGATGAGAGGACGACAGTCCCAAAGGTCCCATTACAATCTGGAGGGCTTTGGGGAAAGGTAGCTAAAAAAAACAATAATTCAGTTTTGAAGATAGATTGGGCAAAATAGCATAAAAATTGAACTTAGAAATTGGCAAAACTGCATGCAAAACCTGTGTCTGAGATTAGTTGTCTGCTCTTAGCGAATTATAAAATTCTCATGAACCTCAGTGTCTCTACATGTAAAATTAACACATGTAGATGCTTGCCTTACATATCAATCTTTTATGCACACAGTCTTCCTGCTACTCACGTTTATGGAACACATTTTTCAATGCCATTGTTGAGCCTTGGGTAAGTTTGGCAAGTCCACTCTCCAGGAAAGAATGAAAATGGCATCACAGAGTACTTATGACATTTACATTTTTAATGCATATTGTATAATACATTTAGAAAAGAATTGAATAATTGACCTAGGAATATAACTTTACTTTGTAAATAATTAGCTAAAACTATAATTGATTTTTCTTTATAAGAAATTTGTCACTGAAATTTGCATTTTCCTATGATAGAGCCTCAGCATAAAATAGAAATGTCAGTGTAACCCCAGTGTAACCCCATGACTTCTCTACAAAGTACCTAATAGGTAATTATTATCTTATTTAGTACAATCTGCATGGTACTCTCATGGATAAGTAGTCAGATCTTTCACTAAGGTAGAAACCAAGGTTCTGGTTTTGAAATACCTTGCCTTGGTCATGCAGATCATTTCCCTAATAAGTGGTGGGGTGCTCTATGTGCCTAGACCACTCTGTCCTCATGGCACCCTTCAACTATTCTGTGGAACCTGGTTGTCCTGCCTGAAATGTGCCAAAACAGACCTTGAAGGAATAAAAATTTAGGAAAAAGAGAGGGAGCTATGATCTCAAAAAATACAAATGATTTCGATTTTTTTAAACAAATAGAACTTGAAGAACACCTCTCAGGAAATTGCTTAAATTACCAAATGATGTTGTCCATGGAAAAAAGATACCATCACTAGAAATGGAACTCTCTGAGCAGAGAGCATGCTAACTCTCACTTTAAATTCTACTTGGTGGGTATAATGTGAAGACAAGATATACTTAGTTTATGAGTAATTATATTACTGTAGACTATGTGATCAAATTTTAGAAAAAAGTACTCTGTACACCACAGATATCTAGTAGATGAAAGAATATGGATATAGGTTTCCCTGAACCTTCAAATGGGCACAAATCATTCTTGAGTTTAGCTGAGTAGTAGTTGTGCCCACAGTTGATAAGTTGTTCCTAAGACATAAGGAGCAGAGACCAAGGAGATTTCAAATTCTTGCTGACCTGATTTCCAATGTTCAGTGGAGAAAAGACTGAAAAATGAGACCTGGGCTGAACGGGCTCAGAATTTTACCTGGAGTGGTTTAACATGGTGCTATTTAAAGGGAATAATCCAAATATCAAGAATATAAAAATGGAGGGAGCTATCTTAGTCTTCTATTACTTGGAACAATAAGAAGATTGAGCTGTCTATGCATCTTTATTGATAAAAGGAAATAAATATTTCCACTATAATCATGTAAAAATTGAAAAGTCTTTGAACCAAATAATAATAATAATAATAATAATCTAGAATCGTAGTCAAACTAAAGTGTGTTTAGTCAAACTAAAGATGTTTCTTTCCTAACGTGTGAAAGAGTGGATGCACCAAGACATGTGCCCCTTACTGGAGTCCAGGCTTGACTAAAGGCATCCTTTAGCACCAACAGGAAAGTGGCTTCTGTCCCAGGAGGCACTGAGGAATGGTGTGGTCCCAGAAACTCTGCAGGCCAGGGCAATGTTTTGCTAAAGGGGGAGGGAGGAAGACTTATTGCTGGCCTTAGTGACAGCATTTCAAAAAAATAAGCAGTAGGAAATCACTAGTTAATAGATTACGTATTGTCATCTTAGAAATAGTTGTTCAAGTTACAAAATTAAAGCATACAAAGTGAACAAACAGTGAGACTGCAAACAGTTCTGTTCAATGATCCAATAAAAACTCAGTAATATCATTATCTAGCTTATACACTTAAATATACATGCAGTTGTATCCTTTAGAGCACTTTCTTTTCCTCTCTTTTTTACAATAACAATTATACATTTTGGGTTTTATTACTCCCACAGTACTTATTACTTTTTTTTTGAAGAGAATAAAACCAAATGTGACACAACAAAACAGAGTCAGTCAAATCAAAAGGATGGACATAACATACTATGCTAACTACTGTTATGTCGGGATATCTTGTGGTGAAACACTATGTTCCTTAAATTGTTATGTTCTGACCTGTGCTGTTGTGTTGTTATATCCTCTTTTATCTCAATCTTCTTTTTTAATTTATTTTTTTATTTTTATTTTTTAATTAAGGGCAAAATAAATTTAAAAATAGTAGGATATACTATAGTAACCCACTTTGATTTCCTATTAACTTGATTTGTATTCTCTCTCCTATTTAACTTGATCTGTATTGCTCTCACCATCTTATTTTGACTGATTTTACTCTATTCTGTTTTGCTTGATAGTATCAAGTTTGAGGGTATAGGCAACTACTTTGAAGACAATAAGATTCACTATGATGCCATTCTGGTTTGAAGTCTTCTTTTGAAGTCCTGTAATGTCTCCAATGTTTCATGGTTTATTGGTTTTGTTCTGTACTGTTTTGTTCAACTTTATTATAACTGATCATATAAGCAATTCTTTTTAAGATAGCAAGAGGCATTATGGTAACCATTGTTGATCACCTTGTATTCTGTTTTTATATCATGAGTTATCCAAATTTAATACATCATTTAAATCATTTAAATACCTCATTATTCTATATTGTTTAGAAAAATCTAGAGACCTATTGATATTTGCATACATACTGAGGTCTGTTCCTCAAGTAGGTACTGACATCTGTTACTAACAAGTACCATTATTATTTTCAAGGTATAGATTTTGGTTGTCTTTGACTGGGTAGCTCTATTGGTGAGTATGGGAGCCAATAGGATAAATGACATTGCAGTAATAGATTTGGATATTGGATTTGGGGGAATTCCAGTGCCTTGGAATGATAGCAAGGAAGGAATAACAAAAGGAAGAAAAGGAAGCATCTAGCATCAAAATAGACACATTTATCCTAAGTGCTGTTATAATTTATGTAACTCTGTGAGTGTCTACTATCTCTAATTGCTATGCCATTGGGACCGACCACAAGTCCATAATGTTTGCCATAGTTTCCTGTTTTCATCTCTTCTTTATCCCCAAATCCACATCTGGCTGGCAGAGTCCACTGAATGTCCCCAAGTTTTTAAGTCTCATCTCCAAGTCCTCCTCCCAGTACCTGCAAATCTGCATTGGGAATTTCTTGTCTTCTCACTCCTGGGCATGGCACCCTTCAGCATGCTATCACACCCTAGCCCTCCCCAGCCCCTCCTCCTGAGCTCATCATCCATATGTGACCCCAGGGATCTGGGTGAGCCATCATCTGAGTCTAGCTGGACACTTTAGATTTTAATATTCAGCCTTGTTTAGAAAAGGACTGGAGGAGGAGGACGGTCTCAGTGGCCAAAGGATGTTGTATGGAGAATTCCCTGTGGTCTGACCTAAGGGAAACTGATCCTTCAATGGGCTGACAGCTTGGGTCTACCAGATTGTTACTGTGTTTTCCAATGGTGAGTGGGATGGGAAAGTCTGAGGATGGGCCATGTACACTCACAAAGTGTGCTGAGCTTTTTCAATCCAATGC
This sequence comes from Cavia porcellus, assembly GCF_034190915.1. Classification (NCBI taxonomy): domain Eukaryota; kingdom Metazoa; phylum Chordata; class Mammalia; order Rodentia; family Caviidae; genus Cavia; species Cavia porcellus. The sequence continues at coordinate 62,788,418 of NW_026947495.1, read as the reverse complement.
AAGGATACACCATTGTTACTCGTAGCTCAGGGTGAATCTCATCTCCTGAATGGCAGGCAGACTGCATCATAGCTTCTCCTTGGTTACTTGATGATAAGGAGAAGCTACCTCTAATCGTAGAATATAATCTACATTAGTAGATGAATTCATTTGTACAGTGTGGTTGTTTAGTCTGATGTATTCATTAGACTACTCTAAGGGGAGTCGCTCTATCTTTTTATTTTACTGTCAGGCTTATCTCAGAGAACTCCTCCTTCTCATTCAACATTTTCAGCTTTTCTCAGAAAAGCTGGTCTTGCTATAAAATTCCCATTAATTATTTGGTATGGATTTGGGTCCTGAGAGCACTTTCAATAGAGGAGAAAAGGAGAAGCCAGTGGACCAGCTATAGACTGAAACCCTGTCCAACAGTTTTGAGCTGCTCAAAGTCTCTTCTAATGGCTAAACATGGTACGACTACTGTCAGAGAGGAAGCACATATCATAAATCTGCCCACAGCTGACTTGTATCTGCTTGCTGTATTCCCTTTTGACACCATGTCATGAACTTGCCTCAAGGCTGGATGGATTCCTGAAATACTTGTTCCAGAGAAGAACACAACCATTTCCTGTTTTAAATTTCCCTTTAATAAATGGAAAGTTTAAAGGCATTAAAGAGAAACACAGCAACTTCAATTTGTAATGTTCTTTCCTTCTGTCAGTTTAAATTAAGCCAGTGATATCTGAGCACAATTTCCTATATTTAATAATACATAAAGCAAGATAATTAAAAGGTATGCACACATGCTGGGAGAGAAACACTATTTAGTAAAGCACCAATTTTATTCTCTGCTTTTGCAGATGAAACGTACAGAAGCCAAGCAACTAAAAGCAAATAAACACAAAGGACAATGGAAGGGACTACTCTCATGCTAGCTTTTTCTTCTAAGGTCCGGACTCCCATACCCAACTATTTTCTGAGTACTTACAATTGGAAGTCCTCAAAGTAGACTGCACAATCAATATTCAAAATCAAACTAATCAACAAAGCGCTAGACTGCTGTAATCTAGGGATAGAGGGTACCGCCACTATACTCATGTGTGTCTCCTCTGACTTTTCCCCTCCCTCAGTATGACCACACACATGCACACATGCACAGACACACACATGCACACACATGAATCAAAGTGAAGTTCAGCAGTCCCCACTTCCCATTCCATGGTCTCCAAGCACATTCCAAGCACCTTCCCCAAGCCTTCCAAATTCAGATCATAGCTCCTCACTACTCAGCCTCCAGCTTTGCCCCCTTCTGATTCATTGTTTAGATAAATCCAGAGTGACATTTTTAAAACACACATTTGACCAGGATATTTCCCTCTTTCAGAATGCCAGTAGTTTTCTTAGGAAATAATTGAGAAAACCTTAAATATCTTCCAGTTAATGACGAGTCCTTCTTCTCAAATTCAGACTTGATTTCTCCCCATGAGTTCTACAGACTAGAAAATCTATTTTATCCCTTCAGCACCCCATGCTGAAGTCCTCGCCTAAACTGTCTTCTTTTAAGTCCCAGTTAACCTGCCCTTCAAGCCTGTGAGTCCCTCTCACCGTCTCGTTCCTGCTGATGTATCTGTACCTGCAGGAGGACACATACTCGGGTAGAACTCCTTGTTTTCTTCACGTTCCCCACGGACTGCATGCTCTGTGTAAGATCATGCAGATCATGTTCACTTTCAAATCGTCAGAAACTAGAATGTAACAAACACTGACAAGGAAAAGCAGGAGGGGGAGGAGAAAAGAAGGAAAGAAGGAAGCAGGAAGGGAGACAGAAAGGAGAAAAGAAACGAAGGAGAGAGGGACAGAGGGAGGGAGAGAAAGGAAGAAGAAAAGAAAGGATGAAGTAAAAAGTGCAAAGGAAAGAGAAGAGAGAGGCATAGCTATGCACGTGTCTTGAGAGTCCTTAAGAGACAATGTCTACCTGTGTACTTAGGATTCCTTTCTACTGATAAACCACACTCAGAGGTGGCAGAACAGGTTTTCTTACATGATCCATACTTATAAGCATCAGAGAAAGATTTACCCAAATCATTCAAAATCTCTTATCCTGTCCTTTGGAGACCTGAGTTTTACATCTATGAAATGATTGTCCTATAAATTCTTCAAAAGCAATATTTGCATCTAATTCACCTTTGCATTCCCACAGTACTTAGTACAATGTCCTCCACATGGCAAGTGTTCAAGACACATTTGTTGAATGAATTAATGAATGACTGAGAAACAATTAGGAGACCTACATGTGAATTCTCCAAGGCTTGTGGCTTGGTATCATATAGTCATACCGTGGTACATGACTGTTTTGAAATTCATCAAACTTGGTAAACAAAGCATTGTGATATGAAACTGGTCCTGGTACTCATTTGTTTGGGTCTGAAGGCAGAAGCTAGAACTTGACAATGGCAGTTGCCTCCTGACTCACCATGCTTTTCAACCAAAACAACTTGCTTGGTACTGGTCATTTTTGCTACTTGTCATGCCTTGCAGAGCCAATTAATGAAGAGTGCCCAGGTATCACAGTACTGCTAATGAACAGAATAGTCTACAAACCTGTTATGTTTGATACATTGTGTCAACTTGGGAAGTTTAGAATTTTAAGTGAGAGATTCAGCAGGGAGCCAGAGCTCTTACTTTCAAATATCCTCAGCCTGTGCAAAGGAGGGCAAGATTTTGTGAGTGGTACATCTGCCCTGGAAGGGGGCAGGAGTGGCCTACATATAATATAAGGAAGAAGGAGAAGCTTGTTTTCTCTCCCTTTACCCTGGGTGCTGCCTTGAAATGCTGCCCCAGTGCCATGCCACCCTGCTTTAGAGCCAGTTGATTATGAAGTGAAACCTCCACAAACAGTGAACTAAATAAACCTTTCCCTCCTTCATTTTGGGTATTGGCTGTTTTGTCCCAGTAACAAGAGAAAAGTACCCAAGACAAAACTCAACTCATGTGCTGGTCACTTGAGGTCTCACTCTTCTGGAAGTGGGGTAATCCGAATTATTGGCAGCCACAGAGTGGGTGGCAAACTTTCTGGGCAATAAAAAAGTCAGATAAGTAAATATAAGAAGGCTTCACCTTTAAATTCTCAACTGAGTCTACCCTTGCAGACCAGGCAAAATGCACAAATACACTTTCCCTGTTTAGCAGAGTTCCTGGGGTGACTGCCTGTGGGGTGAGAAAAGATTTGGGGCACATTGAAGGAAGCAGCCAGAGTCTATATGTTTAACTTAGCATTGCAGAACATTTTATTTTAAGCCAGTGTATAATTAGAGAGCCTGCCATGAAAATGAGCAGCTTTGTTTATTTATTATGTAAGTATGCCCTTTATTAAAACGACTTTGTGAAAATCTAATTGCCACTACAGTAATATAGCATAGCAGTCCCTTACATAAATACATGATTATTATGTACAGTCACTTATCTGTGAACGAGTTCTGTTACTACTTTCCTTAATTAAGGATACAAAAGGGCTTCTTCATCTTTGCATATTCCCTTGCTAGGACATTGATACTCATTATTTCCTAAGTCCAAACACTGAAACTATGTCAAGAATGCATCCATCACTCCATGGGTACTTATAGTCAGCGGAATTTTCAACCCTGTCAGCAATTTCAGCAATTTGCAATTTCTGTATGTCTGACATGTGCTTTTATTGGTGAAGATCACTTTCAAATACCAAGATCATGAGAATGATTCTTTGGGTAGTCTCTGCAGCAGCCTAATGTAATGACAGTAATTAACAGCCTGTGATTAGCAACCACTCCAGAAAGTGTTTGAATGTTAATTTGCTTCAACTAATATGCAGCACTTCTGTGTAATGAGATCTAAGCTATAGGTTCATAGGGAAAGCAAATTATTTTCCAGCATTTAATCATACAAATGATTCTTAGTTAATCACTTGCACAGTAAACCTCTATGTTCTAATAAGTGACATTTGTTTTTCTGTCATTCAGTTTATTATGGTATAGACCAGGGCAAAATTACTACTTTTCATAATGGTCAAATTCCTACTTGCCAATACCATCATTCTACAGTGAGGACTCATGGAAAGCACAGAAGAATGGAGCCAGATTAGTGTGGCAGTGGGAAAATGGGAGGGGATTTATATCATTCCACATTCTACTGTTTTAAAGATCACTTGGTGGCACGCTGCCTCAGCCTATGCATCTGTAGGATGGAATGAATGACCCTTTGCTCTTTAATACAAAGGTCTTAATGCCTAATGTGGATATAGAAATGGAGAACAAGGGTTGCTCATTAATCAAGCATTAATTATTTGAAGCCCTGCAGTTATAAGATTGCACAGAAAAGCCAAAGTCATGAGAACATGAATGTATTCCCTAATGAACAGGATTCCTAGAGAGTAAGTGTTCTCTTGACATTTGCCTGGAACTATTCAAATCACAAAGTGAAGCCACTGGCAAATGAGGATTGGGTCAAGTTAGAGCAGCCAAGACTTGACAATACAATAGCTGCTCAAGAGACAGTGATTTAAGTAGCAAAGAATGAAAAGAGGGCTTTGGAGAAATGAACAAAACCCTCAGATATTTTTCATATACTCACCAACTTCACATTTATACTAAAAAGGTCAAACCCAACATAAAGTGTGCTGAGTCACGTTTCCACAATATCATCAGAAAATTATACCAGGCACTGGGCTGTAGATCCATGGCAGAGCACATGTCTAGAATGTTCCCAGGGTTCCATTCCAGCATGGCAAAAAGGTAAAATCTACCCTCAGCCAATCCTTTTAGATATGGCACATGGTTGCAATTATGATCAATTGGGCTTTAATTTAAGAGAAAATACACTTCTTTTTACAATTTTTATCTTAGACTAGAGTTTCCCATATGTATCATGAAATTGATTCTTTACTTTGTATAAATTTACTTCAAGTGGGTTTTTCCCCTTGATGATTATCCTTGGATAACAAGAGATTCCCAATATAGTTTAAAGTTCAATTTCAGGGATTATCGTTATTAACATTTGCTAAGCACCTAAGTTATTCCTAACAACCAGAATGAGATGAGAACTCTTTACCGTATGTCCTGGGCTTAGGTCCTATCTTATGAAAGTGGTCTCTAGGGACAAACACTCCACCAGTCCATAGTGGCATAGCAGTGACCTTCTGACTTGGAGGAAGGAAAACCTACCTCTGTCCAAGGTGGACATTTGCCCATGAAGTCTTAAGTCAGGGCACTCAGTAGTCTTTTTACTGAGATCTCCAGGAGATATCCTAGTCCCAATCTTGAATGTTCACATCTCTTATACCTGCATTTCCTTTTGAAGTATAGGATGAAGATTGTAGGATATCCTGCTCCACGAGCACTCTGCTCCTTTGCTCCTGACCCATTATGGGTTTAGTAAATGTTCATTAAAAATCTCTGTGTGCTGTCTCCTGTGCCACCCTTTGAAGGTACCAGTGAGGAGCGAGGGATATTTCTGGGTTTACTACTCTCTGTCTACACACAACATTGTATTTCCCAAGATCATTTCAAAAGTTGAAAGATAAATTGACTCTTTTGAGTCCATGTAGAAAATCAGAAGCTGCGATTTCAGGTAAATCTACCTCTCTTTATTCTTTCATTCCTTTCTTCTTTGTTTCCCTTCTTTCATTGCTGAATCATCTACCCAGAAGAGCCAGTGACAAATGGCAGAGTATTCAGTTGGTGTTTTTACAGTCAAGAAAAATGAAACAGTATGGATTACATAGCAATTGTGTCTTGAATTTTTCACTTAATTTTGCCCACCAGTAATTTTCTTTTTAAATCTCCTTCCTTTACTATAAGACTCTACAGTTACTCATGATACTGATGAAGAATGTTTCTATGACCCAGTGCTAGGAGCGCACATATATATCCCAGTGCATATAAAAAAGAGAACAGGGTAGATTTGGA